>NW_006438113.1:208107-211188 GCF_000325575.1 Pteropus alecto
TTTGAGATGGATCTAAAATGGATCTAAAGGATAAATAGGAGTTCTTTAAGTTTGGAATGGTGCATCCAGGAGGAGAGAACACTAAGACTTAGAGTACTGGGAAATGATGGAATTAGAGAAGAGTATTGTAGGGTAAGGAGGCAGAGACTACAGAAGCAGGCAAGATTCAGAATTTTCAGATTTAGCCTATGCTGTTGAGAAGCCTTCAGAGCCTTTTTTGAGAGGGGAGTAAAAACATAATATTTACATTTTAGAAAGAAAAATGGTGGGATCCTAGGTGAGCTGTTGGAGGGGAAGAGACAAGAGGTAAGAAAGTTGTCACAGTCCAGAAGAAAGTTGATAAGAACCCAGAATTTTCGGAATTGGGAGGCAGAGAATGAAGAAAGAGAGGGAAGGGGAAGGGGAAGGAGAAGGAGAAAGAAGAGGAAGGGGCAAAGGGAAAAGGAAGAGGAGAGAGTCAGGATGAAGTACCTCATCCTGTACCAGATCATGCAGTGGCTGTTGTGTCCATTTTCCCTTGCTGTCCACACCATGTTTCTCTCCAATATTTCTGGTCTCCTGGCATATAAGCAGCTCCCAGCCCAGTCCTTATCAGGGAGTGGCCTATCACATGCCTCTCTCTGGAATCTGGCTCTGGGTCACAGAATCAGGACTTGAAAGACATGGCATTCCTCCAGTCATGCCTTCCAGAGTCATTAGGTTCTGACCAGACTGCTAGTAAATAAGGCCATTCTCCAGATGACAATTTTATACCCTTGGTAAGTGCCTTGGATCTAACCTTGGGTCCGGGCCCAGTTCTTCTATCTTCCTGGACTCTGTGAACTAAATTCCTCCTTAAATTCATCAGTGTTTCCTGGTTTAAAGTTAAGAAGTTCTAATAGACAGTGTGTTATGTAGATTACCTCTCTTAACCATTATGTCTTTACAAAGGAGGAACTGGAAGCTGGAAAGAACAAGTCTCTTTCCCAATGACACGGCTGTCAGACAGGCATTTGGGATTCTGAACTGACACAACATTCCTCCCTCTCCCTGAAGCAGGATGCTGAGGACAGCAGGTGGGGGGCGGGGGGGTTGCAAATGAGTGACATGGCCTCCTACTGCAACCCAGGCTCACTTTCATCTCCAGGTCCTGGTATCGAACTAAAACCTAGGATAATTAAGGAGGTCTGATCAGCTCCCAGTATTCTTTCCAGTCATGCTTATTCATCCCCAGCCCCCAGCCTCCAGCCCAGCCAGCAGGTCCCTGGGGCCATATGTCCCCACATTTATGATTTGCTCGAGTCTTTTAACTAGGCGGCCTTCCCCACCTGGATCTGCCTATAAAACTCCTATACACACAACTTCTATTATCAGACTCTCCCGTGGAGAGGCAGAAGCTGCAAGGCAGTAGCCTCTGCAGTCAAATCTGAGTTCGAATACTGGTTCAGCCTCCAACTAGCAGTGTGGTCACCGTCAAGTTACTTTATCTCCCCAAAATTCAACTTTTTCATCTGTAAAAGCAGACAGCAAAAGCTCTCCTAAGGCTGTTTTCAGAAATACATGCAATAGCTGCAGCAAAGTGCTCAATATTTGCTAAGAATTACTGGCATCTGGAATGTCTGGAATCGGGTTAACAGCTATGGTGAGTGCTACTTGTTTGTGCACAGGTCACCTTTCCCCAACCACCTGTGAGTTCTTTGGGGAGAAGAACCACACGTGATTTATGTCTAGAACAAGGCACACCTCTGAATTGCTTGTTAAACAAAACAAGGAATGTGTGGACGTTTATCTCTTTGCCAAACACTACCGGTCAAAGCCTTAATTGTGACTCTTTTGGGAAAACTGTGACTGCAATATGGTGAATTCGATTAGCCATGAGAACTGGTGCCAGATATTTCCGTCACACTTAAGATGGGCAAAAGAGCAAACATAGGCAAGGGCAGGGAGTGAGGACCACTCACATCCACAGGCTCCCCTCACAAGGTCCTTCTTTCTCGATTCTCGCCAAGGCACCCTGACTGGAACTTTGAAAAACCAGGCCCTCAGAAGGCTCAGAGCTTCTACTTCTCCCTGCTAGCCCCAGAGCGACCAGGCCCCGGACTGTCCCTCCCCTGACTCCCATTTATGGAAAAGGTAACTGGCTCCCAATGCTCTGGGGCAGAGCATTACCCAGGCTGGGCCCTGGCAAAGACTCCTTGCCCAAACTCCAGTCAGCTCATTTAGGCCCTCTAGGCCTTGACTTTGGCATCTGTCTTTGTCAGGCCTGCACTGCCCAACTGCAGCAAGAGACTTGCCAAGTCAGTTTAGCAGTAATCTCCCACTCTTGCTATCTGATCGCTCTCAATATCTTATCAAATTCCTCATCCCCTGTGCTTGGTATCTGATCACTCTGGCCTGCCCTCAGCAAGAAACTTGTCAAGTTGTCTAACCAGAATCCTCCCTAATCCTGATATTTCCTCTTAGTAATTTTCCATCCACTGACCTCCACTCTGTTCCTTGGCTATAAAGTCCCACTTGTCCTTGCTGTATTTGGAATTGAGCCCAGCTCTATATACTAAAGTCTCTTCTCTGTTGTAATAGTTTCTGGATAAAATCTATTTTTTAACTACTGTCCAGCTCTGATTTTCTTTAACAGTCCCCACGAGCTCTGACCAAGGAGATCCTTTTGACAAAACAACAGTTCCCTCTCAGCGTGATGTCCCCAGTCTATAGCAAAGGCAAGAACCTTCTACTGAGGACTCAGATCAAGGTAGCCCAACCCTACCAGGTGTCCCAGCTCTGCAAAAGGCACTGGCCTCTCCAACAGGATAGCTGAGCCAAGCCCTTGACTTGTCCAGCTACACCACCCAGGGCAACAGTGACCTCTTAATGGCCTACTTCCCAGAACTTTTGCCTTCCTCAGGTGCCCAAGAAGCCACATTGGCCTCCTTTTAACCATCAGTCTCCATCACCAACACTTTGCCCTCTCACTGGGCTCCAAGCCTTTGCGCTCTCTCTCTCTCGCTCTCTCTCTCTCTCTCTCTCTCTCTAGACCCCTCCCCAGTCTATCTCTGCTCTCTGCATTGTACAAGCTTCTGTCTCCTCCTAGAAGCCTTCCTTCCA
>NW_006438113.1:211309-235023 GCF_000325575.1 Pteropus alecto
CACATTTCAATGATTGTCAGGTGGGCCTTGTCACCTTGTCTATTTCTTTGGAGGTCACCCAGAGCCTTAAACACCAGCAGCTTCCCCTCACCCTCAAGTGCCATATCTGTAGCCAGGGCACCATGGATAAGCCATAAAGTATGTTTACACAGACATTCCCTCTCTACAACCTCAACTGTCCTGTACATTCCCAGCTGGCAAGAGGTTGCTGCAGCCCACAGGAAGCTGGACATTCCTTTTAACCCTGGGAGCTCAACCATCATAATTGATTCGCCTGAACATTCCATCCGGCCATCCCACCTGGGCCCAGCAGTCTCTTTACGGAAAGTGTTGGTTATTGCTGTCCCAGGCGTCATTTGCTTCAAAATGAGATCCTCTGTCATGCTTACATTTCTCTCTTCCCTCGCCTTAATGATTAACCTCACAAACTAATTGCCAGCAAGCCCAACCTAGAGTGGTGAGGTGCCTCCTTGTTTGTCCCCATATCCCTGTTCGCACCTCACATATCACTCCTGCTTGTGATCAGTCTTATACACAGCTGCCCTGCAGAGACTGTGCCTGATTCACCCCAAAGTCTCCAGCACCATCCCAGGGTACAGCTACCAGGGCACCAATAAACAACTTTAAATGAGTGAAAATAACTTGAGTGAACTTCTGCATAGTGCATCCATGTTCCTGTGACTAACAACACAAAAACTAAAAACCTGTCTCCGTAGAAAAATATCCACCTCCAGATTAGAAGTTGTATTAGTTTCCTGTTGCCGCTATAAGAAATTATCAAAAACTTAGTGGCTTAAAATAATACAATGGAATTTCATTATCTTACAGTTCTTAAGGTCAGAGTCTAAAATCAAGCTGCAGGGCTACGTCCCTTCAAGAGGCACAAGGGGCATCCACTTCCTTGCCTTTTCTGGCTTCTAAAGGTTGCATCTATTGACTCATGGCCCTTTCCTTTATCTTCAAGCCAGCAGCATAGCATCTTCAAATCTCTTTTTATCTCACCTCTACTTCAGTTCTTTCATCTTGTCTCTCTGCCTCTGACTCTTCTGCCTTCCTTTTATGAGGGCCCTGGTGATTACATTGGGCCCACCCAGATAATTATAGATAATCTCCCCATCACAAGATCTTTAACTGAATCATATCTATAAAGTCCCTCTTGCCACATGTGACAACACATATACAGAGTCTGGGAATTAGAACATGGCCACCTGTGAGGAGACATTACTCAGTCTGCCAGAAGTTCTGAGTCAGAAAGTCTTTAAGATGGTGAAGGGCTCCCAGCATATCATCCTCTTGTGCCAGGAATCCCCTTGCATGGTGTCCTCAACACCAGGCTCTCTCCATGCTGTTCCTTCCTCAACTACCCACCCCTAGAAGGAAATGGGGAAAGCCATCATAAATCGAGGGACTTCTACTTGCCAGGCACATTGATATGCTAGTGTTGTCCTCAAAGCCACTGTCTGGAGAAGCAGCCAGGAGCTCCCCTGACACTCCATCTAGCTCAGCTCCAGCTGGCCTACCTGAAACCAGCCTCATGCACGTCAGTAGGCCACCAGTGGGCACTTGAGCTCTCCACTTGAGCTCTCCACTGGAGAGCTCAAGTGCCCATCATGCTCAAAAGTAACAGAGATGCCCAAACGCAGCCCATTGTTGAAAACCTGCCCCATCCAGCCCCACACAGGGCCTCAACACCATGGTCCTGGGCTGTGCTCCTCAGCAGTCAGCATAGACCCCATTTTGGCCTCCAGCCCCCACTTCTGGGTGTTTCAGAACTGAGAGCCTAGAAAGGTATTCCGGGCTGAACTCGCTTTTTTGGTTTCTAGAAACTCAAAGATTCAGAAGTTTAATAATTCCTTCCTCTGAACTCCCACAGCATCCTGGGTTTACAGCTGCTGTAGTACTTCTTGGTAGTATTTCATTTTGTCTTCATTCCATCTCCCTTAGGGCAGAACTCATGAATGACAGAAAAGATATCTTACTCATTTTTGTTTTTCAACACCTAAGACCTTTCCTGTCATATTACCAAAATCCAGGACATATTTGCTGAACGAATAGATTGGGACAGTTGGGACGGGGCAGATAGATGGATGGGTGGATGGATGGAAGGGTGAATGGAAGGAGAGCTCAGGCTGTGAATGGTGTGGTGGCTTTTCCTCTCTGCCCAGAGGAATCTCTGTGATTTGGCTCAGTGAAACAAATGCCCTGGTGTGCCTGGTGTGTATCAGGCCTGGCAGCAGGTGGGGGTCTAGTACAGGCGTTTTCTTTAAAACTCGCCAGTATCCATGCTCCCTGCAGGTAGCAACTCCCTAGTGGGTATGAAATCCACCAGGCTGAGTCCAGCATGTTTTAAATGAAATAAAATTTTTTTAAAAAAAACTATCTGTATGTGCATGTCTGTGTGTGTATGTGCACGTTGATGCTGAACCACACGATAATTTGTATTTCTAACTTTGATTGTAGTCAAAAGTTTGAACAGCCCAACCCAGCTTCCAATGCCACCCTGCCTGCAGAAGCAGGTAGGGAAGACAAGGGTGGGGGACAGTTACATTTCCTCATTCACAAAAAAAGGATTTAGTAGAGAAAACAAAGGCAAATCTTTGGGTGTCAGAGAGAGAAAGGACACAGTTAAAACAGTTGGACAAGCTGTTTTAAAATAAAACTTAAGCTAGCAACTGGCTCAGTTCCCAAGTGTGGAAACCCCTTTGAACTGGGTCTGTGCTCGTCCTGGGCCCGGCCCTCCTCTCTCCTTTCATTAAGATGAAGATAAGGAATAAAGAGGTCAAGATGAAAAGTGACGAGTGGCAGAATCATCATCTTCTGAGCAGGTGCTGGCATTTCACGCTGTCACTCCTCAGTGCTCGATGCCCTCACGGGGTGGGCAGAGTGGTAAGACTCCAGATTGTGGAGTCAGCTGACCCTGCTTCCAATCTGGCTGCGTGACTTCTTAGCCTTGTGAACTCAGGCCAGCCAGTCAACCCCCATAGCCTCTCCTGCCTAAGCTCTAATAGGGAGATAAAACAGCTGACTTTCATAGATGGGGACAGGAAGTGAATAATAAATATGTTGCCATGAGAGGAACATAAGAAATACAACCCCTTCAAAACATTTTGGTGTTGGTCCTTCTTGGCAAAGTGTCATGGTTGCAGCTCATAGTGATCTGAACAACCATGATGGCTAACTTGTGGGCTCCAGTTGTCCCAGGTAAGGGGAAGATTCTCTCAGTAGGTTTTCATGCAGAGCTTCTTGTCTAGAGTCTTGAGGTCTAAGGGAGAGCACAGCTCCCTCACTCCCCCATGATTTCTTCTGTTTCTTCCTTTTGACCCAACTCTGTCTCCAGCTCAGTCAGGTTCCCTCAGCCCCTCCTATGGCTGCCTGACTCCTGCTCCTGACTTTTGGCTCTGGGCAGACTCTGAGCCTCTTTCCCTCTCTGAAGAAAGGAGCTGGGAGCCCTTCCTCAAACCCTACCTACCTGGCAGAGACTGTGTAGGAAAGCTCCCAGTGCCTTCTACATGGCTATGGCCAGAGAAGCAAGGCAGCTAGGCAGTGGCCCTCAGGGGCTAGGTAGGGTGGAATGGAGGCCCCCATAAACCCTCAGATTCACAAACCCTCTTCAGGCTACAGTAGCATCTGTAGCAGTCACTGATCCTCCAAATGGCTCTGAAGTTGGCAGACCATGCTGTTCTGAGGCATCCTGCAGGAAGGAAACAGCCAGCATAAATTACCTCAGCAAGGACCTCGGGGCTAAGGTGACACCTTCCACCTCAGCCCAGGGCTGCTGACTTGCCACCCAGGCTCCCAAGGTACTTGTTTTCTACAGAAGCATGTGCTAGGTGGGGCCACCACCCTGCCTGCCTGGCCAGCCATCTCCTAGTTTCATTCTGTTCCCCTGGTTCTCATCCCTAGGCTTTTGCTCATGTCCATCCCTGTGCTGGGCAGCCTACCTGCATTTCGCCTCTGCTCTCTCCTCTGTCTGTTATTCCCTGCTCTGTTCTGTAAATTTTTGAAGGCAGCCTTCACAACACAATCACTCTTTACAGCTAGATTTATCTGGGGGCCCTTGCACACCCTCAACTGAAAGCAAAAGGGGGTGTGTCCAATGGTGGGGCAAAGGTGTAATGACCACCTTACTGAGAAGTTATCTTCAGACCCGACAAACGAAGCAGGTAACTCCATAGAATATAACAGAATTTATTATAAGGTAATTTACTTATAAGAAGATTGGATCAGGAAGATTGGATCAGAGCAGAAGAGACAACCCACCAATTCTGTGCAGATTATTTGCTAACAGACCCATTACAGTAGTTTTTTAACAGTATAACTCAGATACTAATGATTGATGAGACAAGGGGACAATGAATGCAGTAGCACCAGAGACCATACCTCCTGGTGGTCTTGTGATAGATGATTGTTTATAATTAATACTATCACCAGTTTGATATTTATTTCAGTTGTCATGCAATTATGGCTATTATTAACAAAAAATATTTATGGCTACATCTTAAGGAACACAGATAACAATCAACTAGAAAGCTTTGATATGCTTGCTAAAGAGGACAGTGAGATTGGTCAAAGGTCACAGCACAAAACTTCAAAAATGAATTGAAATTTGGGACACAGAGATGGAATTAGTTTGGTTCACATCTACATGTGTACAGGGTGTTTGTGTCTGTGTGTGTTTTGAGGGGAAAGAGCTCACAGCCTTCAAACTCTCAAAGGGATACCCATCAGGGAGGACCCAGGGCACTGACTCAAAGAAGGCCAAGTACTCTGCCCCAGGAAGCCTGCTCAGCTCAGGCTAGATGAGCCTCTCTGTCTTTGTATATGTCCCCGACACAGTGTGGTTGGCAACTGGTGCTGGAGTGACCTGTCCTGCCATCCACATCACCTCAGCTGTGTGCAGGGTGGGCAAGGGGGCTGGACTCCAGCTGGGTCCTTTCAAAGGCACTGGGGACTGCCTCTTCAACACACACCCATTGTGGGTGGAAAGAATCATGGCTGTAGAGCTGTGCTGACCAGGTTCAAATCCCAGGTCTGCCATCAGCTCATTCTGCCTCCACAGGCACATGTTTAACCTCTATGAGCCTTCAAATTCTTATCTATAAAATGTCAATAAGAGTGTTAACCTCCCAGGACTGTTCTGAACAATTAAATTCAGTGAGATGCTGTAATAAAAGCCACTTTGCAGCTGCAAATGCAATTTTTTTTAATTGACTGAACTGAAAACATTTTAATGTCTTAAATACCCTCAACCCTGTAAGTAAATCAGAAGCACTGCAGAATGATGGTTGTTAGCTCTGTGATCTCTAGTATTGGCGTTCTCAAGATGACAAGGATCAGAGCACAGAATGCATTTGAATAGTGTATGTACCTTATAAAGCCTGTAGTTGTTTTTGCTGGGAAGGACAGCAGGCGAAGAATCCCACCTTAAGCTGTGCCTGTGAGCTTGTCAGTGGTTCATCTCACCCCATGCCTCACCGCAGCCCATATCCCAACCTGGCTGACATCCACAGCCATATGCCCAATGGGCCACCAGAAGCTCTCCTCTGTTCCTCACAAAACACTGCTCAGCCTAGACAGCAGCTGGGAAACAAGTCCAGGAGGTACACTTTGCTTAGCGTGAAACTTTCTGTTCTTCGACTAAGGAAGAAAGCAGAAGCTTGAGGCCCAGTGACCCCAAATTCAGCCTTCACATGGTTGGTAGGGAAAAGGCCATGCTCATAGGCATGTGCTCCTCACTGGCTTCACAGTCATGACATCAGACCCCATCACCACCTCTGAGGCAGAGCCAGGAAGCCCTCTTCTCAGATGAGGATACCAAGGCTCCAAAAGGTGAGTGCTTACCCAGGATGCACAGCTAGCATAGGGTAGTATAGAAATTAACAGCCCAGTTCTGCCTGAATTCAGTGGCCCATTGTTCCTTCACACTGATGATCTCTCATTGGTCCCTTATTAACAAATACTTCTGAGACAGAAGTTCCTGAAATATCATAGATCCAGCTGCTGTCTCCATTAGGGAAGGCCCATAGCACTTGGCAGGCAGGAGGTGCTTGGTCAATGAGACACAACTGGGGTGCCAAGGAAGGAGGGCAGCTAAGGATCCCAGGCCAGTGAGGGGCTACCCAACCTGCTTCTGAACCAAAGCCACTGCATGAAAGCTACCTGCTCTCCCAGCCCAGCCAGCCCTCCCTCACACCACCAGGCCCCCCTCTCTGCCCTCCTCTTCCAGAAGGGGATCTCCTATGGGACAGGCCTAGGCCTCACAGAACCCAGCAAGTGGTTACGTAAAAAACAGGGTTGCAAAACAGAACTTATAGTATAATTCAATTTTATAAGTAAATATATATACATATAAAATATCCATATAAACTTTCATGAGAAACTGACCAAAACATTCACAGTAGTTATATTTGGATAGTGGGATGATGGGCAATGTTTATTTTCTTCTTTGTGCTTTCTTAAAAAAAAAAAAAAAAAAGTTCCACTTGGAAGATGCACCATTTTTGTGATTAGAAACATGAGACGCTCAAGAGAGAAAACATTCTTTTTTAAAACAAGTAAAGTAATGAGGCACAGACCCCAGTGGGCCAATGCTGGGGTTGAGAGGCCTCCAAGAAATCCCCCCTGACCTCTCCATTCCTTCCTGCAGGCCACATTCTTCCCTCAGGAAACCATATCCCTCAACATTCCCCCCTTTGCCACCCACTTTGAAGCCACCCCCTCCCCACCCCACCACCAGGTAGTGAATAAACAGGGCTGAGGAACAGCCTGGGGTCTCCAGGCATCGATGGCCTGCCCCCAGGCTGTAGCACACCTGGCCGGTGGGCCCACAAAAAAATGGAAGGTCCCCTTTCCTCCGCAGGCTTACTGCAAAGCAACCACACTGAACTTCCATACCAGCCAAGTGGCCTTGGTAGAGAACAACCCAGAAAACTCCATAGCAACAAATGGGCCCTGTGAGAGAGGACTGGCTGCATAGTGCACACAGTCTGTCAGGCTCTCAGAGACCCTCAGAGGGGAAGGACCCTGCCCACCTCCACAGTTTCTTGTGGCAGCCACCTCCCTGCTTGGGCATATTTCTTCTCCTAGCGGACCTTTCCAGAGCTCAGGCTGGAGCCCAGGATGTGGGTGCAGGAAGGGAACTCAGAGCCTGCAAGCTGGACTGGCAGCATTACCTCTGATGTCCTTCTGCAAGACCCCAGGTAACAGAGCCAGCATCCACTTGGGAAGAGCAGGAGGAGCAGTGGGGACACCTCTGCGAGAGGAGAAGGGGGAACTCAGTCCTGGGGTAGCCTGGGCATCCTGTCCCAGAGCTGGTTCAGGGGGAAGGGCCATGCCCAGAACACTCCTAGGACCTACCCTAAAGCCCTGAAAAATGGCACCGGGGCCACGTGTCTGAGCGCCTTATCTACCTTTCCACTCACCCCCTTTTACCCAAGAGGGGCCAGAACCCTGAGGCAGTGACTTGCTTGAGGTTTGAGGGAAGGTTGGCTCTTTCCAGAGTGGGACTGCAGCAAAAGTGGGGCCACTGAAAGACACCTGGAACCCTGTAATTGAGAGTCAGAAGTAGCCTGAGGACCTGAAGGCATGAGAGGCCCCTGGCCTGGAGGTCAGGAAGCCCAGCTCATGTCCTACGCAAAGGGGGCCAACCCCGGTCTTGGCCAGGTCTCACCAACAGCCAATGAAGGCTTCCGAAAAGGTTGTTTTGAGGAAGCCACACACACAACACATACTCATGCAAATGTGTATACACACACAAAAACATGCATGCAAACACACGTGCACACAGAGAGAGACATGGATGCACATGCACACACACAAACACGCATGCAGACACACAGGCATGTTTTGACCAGAGGAATTTCTCCTTTCTCTTCTATATCAGAATTTGATGTTTGAAGCCAAAAAAGTCATCATTTGTAGATTGAGAAAGCCAGCAGGTTGACCCCTCCAGGGCTGGACTGAGACTGAAATGGTGACTGTCTCTCTCCCGTGGCCAACGAAAGAAGATTCCTCCCTTCCGCACTGGGCACCCAGGTGGGCGGGTAGCCAGACCTGTGCTTAAACTCTGCCAGTCATGTATACTGGACAAGCTCCTAACTTCCCTAGGCCTCAGTTTTCTCACTAAAACCAAAGAAGGCTTTTTATTCCTCA
The DNA here is from genome assembly GCF_000325575.1 of Pteropus alecto. Lineage (NCBI taxonomy): Eukaryota > Metazoa > Chordata > Mammalia > Chiroptera > Pteropodidae > Pteropus > Pteropus alecto. The sequence continues at coordinate 219,461 of NW_006438113.1, forward strand.
GGGCTGTTCCAGGATGACAGAAGAAAATGTACCCATGTACTTCAGAGGCCTTAAGCTCAGGGCAGGTTGGGTTTACACAGTGACTCTTGAAGAGCTGGACTTAGCCTCCTGCAGGCCAGGAATCTGCATTCTGATATGCTCCTCAGATGATTCTTAGAGTCTGGAAAATTGGAAAATGCTGATGGAGGGAGAAACCCAGAGAGGCTGTGACTAGCCTACAGTCCCCAGTGAGGGTGTCCAGTACCCCAGCTTGCAGACAGTGCACTGTGGCCAGGATGAGCAGAGCCTTCCAATGCTAAGGAGAAGACTAAGAGAAGCAAGGGCCACTCTCTATCTGATCCCTAGGGCCTGCCCTAGGCCTGCTGCACTCCACACTCACATAGACACAACCTTTGTCATCACACCCACGTGAGCCACACATGGGATGGGGCCTTCAAGCTCAGGAACTCCCACCAACATTTCTTCTGGACCCCCTTTCTGTGAAAGGTAAAGCTGAGAGGGCCCCTGGATATAGGCTCCAAGCCCACTGAACCCCAGCCAGGAGAAACAGTATGGGGAGAGATGAACACATCCCTAATATTTGGGTGAGATTATAACAGAGGTTCCTATTCTTTGAGCCATTTGGACAAGGGATCCTGGGATCCCAGGTACTGGGACTATGAGTCTAGAGGGAAGGCATGGGCTCTGGGTGGCCCCTTGAGTTTTTCCCATGAAGAGGAAAGATTGAGAAAAGCAGTTTGGGGCTCAGAACAGGAGTGCTAGTTGCCAGTATATGTGGGTGGCACTGTGTATAAATGTATCTGAGGCCCCATATTTTGACTCAGGATACCCAGTGGTAGCACAGCATACCTAGGAGTACAGTAGCAGTAGATGGCATCAGACAGAAAGGGAGGACAGGCACGGGAAACGGGAAGAAAGGGAAGGGAAAGTCAAGGAGGGCAGGGCAGGGACTTAATTGGTGTGTTAAAAGGCAGTTGCCACTGAATACAATGTGATATCCTGGATGGGATTCTGGAACAGAAAGGACATCAAAGGGAAACCTGAAAAACTGAGTAAAGTATGTAGTTGAGTTAGCATTGTACCAATGTTAATTTCTGAATCGGATTAAGTAGACCGTGGTTTTATGCTGGGTGAAGGTGTATGAGAACTCTCTGGATTATCTTTGCAACTCTTCTGTAAATTTAATATTACCTCAAAGATTAAAAGTTTAAATTTAAAAAAAAAAAAAATGTCAGTGGCCACAGCAGAAAGAGCATCTTTGGGAGTCAAAAGCCTCTCGCATTCCATGTCACAGCTGGCACACATGGTCCACAGTGCTGGGCTCTCTGAGGTCCATAAATGGAACAGCTGCCTGGGAGAAACCTGAGCCTTTTGGGTCTTATGGCAGTACAGCTGGCCATCTTTACACGCCAGCTACTTTACCTCTCTTACTGCACTTCATCTTCTGCCAAGGTCTGGGCCAAAAATGTGCAGAGGGATCTGAGATATGGAAGGTACCTAAAAGAGCACGCGCTCTCTGTTTTTCCAGCGCCCACTGACTTGTACACAGTAGATGCTACATGAGTGCTAAGACAATAAGGCATCCTTTACCCTGCTTATGACGCCTACTAAAATGGAATGTGGGGGAGCCATACTGAGCCCAACATGGACTTACTATGGGTGCAGGAATTAGGAACCACTGCAGGCTACTGGGCCCCAAGAGCACAAGTGGAGCACGGCCAAGGCAGAAGACTTCAGTTGAGTCAACAATTGAGGTCAGTATGGAGTTGTTATAGGAGGCTCCACTCCAGACAAGGAACTGAAAGAAAATGCTTTCCTTGCCCCAGCTTTGGTTCCCAAGGTCCAAGGTGAGGCAAGTCGTGCTGAAAAGGTCAGCATAGGCATTGTCTACCTGGGACACACAGTCACTCTCAGGCACAGTGACTGCTTTAGGGACCTGGCAGGAACCCATGGTGGTGCAGCCCCTCTAAGATTTGAGAGGGTCAGAATGCCCACAGGTCATGGTCCCAATACAAACCCTGCCTCAGAGACAAATGCCACTCAATTCTCACCCTGCTATCCACAGAGAGCCTAGTCATTCTCTAGCCCTAAGCAAGCTGACCCACCCTGCTAGACCTCCATCTTTCCCAGGCCTCCTGGCTCCCTCTCATTGACCAGACTCTGAGTCCCAAGCCCCTCCCCTGAGTGTCCACCAAGTGACACCTCAGACTGAGCTTGCCCAACCTGAGTAGATCTAAGTCAAAACTCTTATTGCCACAATACAAAGGGATGTGAGCCTTGGCCACAGAGTCCTGGGCTCTTGCCCCTCATCTGTGATATGCCTTCGGGCAAGATGCCATGATCTGTCAATCCACTGTCTCCCCATCATCAGATTTGGACAACCATAGGAGCCCGTGCACCAGGGTCCAGCAAGGAAGACAAGATGATGCATGTAAAGGTCCTTCCTGCCTCCTGCCAACTCCAAAACATAAGCCTGACCAGGAAAACCTGGTCTAGGCCACACTGATTAGTAGCAAATCACCATCATTGTCGTTGATGCATATAATAACATGCTATCTCATGGCCCTTTAAAATTGATCTGTTTTCCCTCAAGCAATGAAACCTAACTGCCTACATACCCTGGGCCTCCTTGCCCTCAAGTGCCTCCTGGGCTGGAGAGGCAGAAATCCATAGAAAAGTGATCCTCCACTGGTGTCATAGTCAGCCTGGAGGAAAACCATGAGGCCTGGGGAAAAGCCATGCCATATCTTGAACCTGCCAAACAACAAACCTGAGCCCAGTGAGCTCTGGGGTGCTGGCCTGAGTGTTCTGCCACCACTGAAATGTGTGTGTCTCTGAACAGGTCACTTCTTTGTCTGGGCATCACTTCTGTCATCTTTATAGATGGGGCTGAATTGAAAGATGTCAGATGGTCTACATTCCAACCCTTGAGTTAAAGCAATGAAATTTAATAAAACTGAGTTGGCCCTCAGTCTCCACCTCTGTTAAATGGGTATATAAATAGTTCCTACCTACTTGGGATAAAGAGGAAACAGGTAGCAAATGTAAAAGTTTGGGAGGAGCCAGGGGACTTCTGGCACCCAATAAACACTGGCCTTGAGTTATTCTTATGGTCGTGGGTCTTGTTGCCATTCTTGTCATTGGTCTTGTTTTTACTTATTTCTACCAAGATTTGCTGACTCTTCTCTCAAGTGTAATATATGCTCACAGCAAGAGAGCTGGGGATTAGGAAGAATTTCTTCATTTTCAAATGAAAAAGACACTTTTTGCCACATCAAAAAGTAGGCATTCATCTACAATATTTATGATACTCCTCTCAAAAGTTCAAGGCAAACATAGTCCCTCTTCTGTTCAAGATATAGTTCTATATACAGGATCTGTTTCAACAAAAACCTAAGATTCAAGATCATTATTAACCTACACTTGATCTTAGCCAAAAGGCCAAGAAGCAATGGGTCATTATCAGTCTGTAAATGCTGCATTCCGCAGCTTATCTGGTCTGCAACAAAGAGATATTTCTAGATTAAAAATCTAGAAATGGGGATAATAATACTTAATTCACTGTGTTTGTTGATGAAAGGCAAATATACTTAGTACTGTGCCCAGCACATTGCAACTGTGCTGAAAATAATTGAATGCTAAAAACACATTAATGCTGTGGACTCTAAGAAAGAAATTACCTACTGAGAAGGGCTCCTGGTAGCTAACTGGGCTCAAATTTAAAAGCAGAGTCTAGCAACCACTTCTAAACAGGGGGCTCGCACAAACCCAGTTCAGGGAGAAGCCTGCAGTGAACTGCCTACCTGCACTGTGTTTCTGCCATCTGAGCCAACCCTTATAAAGGAGTTCCTTATAAAGGAGTTTCAATCAATAGGACAGTGGGTTTTCCTGTCCAATCAGAACTGTGCAGCCTTAGCTCCATAGCATCTTTACTGACCAATCAGAGTGGCTCCGTTCTGACCAGTCAAGACAGTGCCTTTTGGACCAATCAAAGTATGAGGACTGGAGTCTTCATCTGCACGAGGACAGACCAGTAAGTGACCAAAGGTGGGGACTTCTGTCTATACAAGTCGGCTTCCCTTTGGCCCAGAGAGTGCCATTCCATTGAAGGCTATGATTCCTTGGCTGGAGCTGAAACACTGAAGGTGAAACACCAAAAACATCTCAGCAGATCAGTGCGGAGAAGAGTAGGTGGAGCAGACCAGACCACTGCAGTGATGACCAGAGCAGAGCAGAGTAGAGCTGTCGAGTCCGAGAGGGGCCTGGTCCCAGGACTGCCTAGTTGTGCTGTTTCATAATTGGGCTGTAACACTACTGAGCTGTTCCAAAGCTATGCTGTATTACAATTGAGCTATTTGCATTGAATAAAGTTTCCTTCTTTGCTGCACCTCAAATTGGGGATTCCTGTTGGTATTGAATTAGTTGACAATATGAAAAGGTAGGATGTGTGGTAAACAGACACAGGTCCAAGCAGAACTGAGATCTATGAGTGAAGAGGGACCCCCCACCCGCCATCGCCCGCAAGGAAACTTTAGGAAGGGAAAGGGTATTTCTCTGCACCTATGGCCAGTCAGGTCCATGCCCAACCAGAGGCCAGTCTTCTCATGCCCAGACCTCCACATTGCCTGCTTGGTGTGGCCAGGAAAAGGAGGACGGGTGTCAGAAATCTCCTGAAGAGGCAGCAGGGAGGTCCACCGGGACATCCAACTCTTCTCCCTTGTGTTGTTCAGAAACGGGTACTCCTGGTGGAGAAACCAGGAATTGTTGGCAGTGTACTGAAGGCATTGTACCTGCTAAGCTCCTTCTGTATATTGCCCTTGGCTGTGAGGCAGCAGGCCCCAAGAAGTCCCTTCTACCTATGGGTACCCTGCATATCGCTACCAAGGAATTCTCGACCACCCAAGGCTACAGAGGAAGGAATAAAGTAGGAAGGCCCTGTCAGCTGTTCCCTCACAGTTTATGTGCTATGGCGGGAAGAGGCCACCCACACAAAGCCAGACATTCAAGGAGCAGCCCAGGCATCAGGGCCCTAGAACCCATACACACCTCCAGCAATGCCTCTGCCCAACGCCTATTCAGGAGTAGTGGATCCTGAGGCAAGGACACAGGCTTGTCTCACAGTTCTGGCCTTAGACAAGAGCTCACATTGCCTGCTCAGTGAATGAGATGCCATGGCTTTAACAGGGCTCTTTTCACTCACTGAGGACCAAAGAGGGCCATGACCTACCTACATCCATATTCATAGCAGCACTATTTACAATAGCCAAAAGCTGGAAGCAACTCAAGTGTCCATCAAGGGATGAATGGATGAACAAAATGTGGTATGGGGTATTATTAAGCTTAAGAAGAAAGGAAATACAAAATTTTAGAAGACAATTTGGAGGTTTCTTACAAAACTAAACATACTCTCACCATATCATCCAGCAATTTCACTCCCTAGTATTTATCCAAAGGAGTTAAAAACTTACGTCCACACAAAAACCTGTGCATGAATGTTTATAGCAACCAAGATGTCCTTCAAGACCTAAATGGATAAATAAACTGTGTCTATCCAGGCAATGAAATATTATTCAGTGCTTTTAAAAAGAGAGAGAGAGAGCTATTAAGCCATGAAACATCATTGAGGAAACTTAAATGCACACGTGAAAGAAACTAATCTGAAAAAGCTACATACTGTATAATTCCAACTATATGACATTCTGGGAGAGACAAAACTATAAAGACAATAAAAAGATCAGTGGTTGCCATGGTGGTGTGAGGAGGATGAATAAGAAGAGCACAAAGGATTTTTGGGGCTGTGAAAGTACTCTGTCTGGTAATATAAGGACAATATAATGGTGGATACATTTGTCAAAACCAATAGATCATACAGCACAAAGAATGAATCATAATGTAAATTATGGATTTAGGGTAGTTAAAATGTGTCACTATAGGTTCGTCAGTTGTAACAAATGTACCATTCTGGTGGGGGATGTTGGTATGGGGAAGGCTGTGCATGTGTGGGGCAGGGGCATATGGAAATTCTATCTTCTTCTCACTTTTTGCTGTGTACCTAAAACTACTCTAAAAAATAAAGTCTATTAAAATACAAACAGAAAATACTTGTAACATATATATAAAAGAAGCTCATGTCATTAATATACAAAGTGCTTTAACAAATCAATAAGAAAAAAGAGGTATCCAATGAAATTGGTAAATAGATATGAACAGGAAAATCATGAACATATTCAAATGGCCAGTAAATATACCAAGATTATCAAACAGGAATTATCATCCAGGCAGTTTGGCTAAACACAACCTTCCTCATAGTGAAGGAATTGCAAATCAAAATAATATTAAGATACCATTTTTTCACTTATCAAATTAGACAAAATATTAAAGTTTGATAACACTCAAATATTGGCATGTATTATTGGTGCAATCTTTTTGGAGAGCAATTTGCCAGTATCCACCAACATTTTATGCGACCGTCTCTTTAAAACATTATCCTACAGATATTTTCACACATATATACAAAACTATACATACAAGGGTATTTATTTTTCCATGATTTTTATAACAGCAAAAAATATGGGAAATAACACAAAGTTCAATAGAAAAGAACAAGTTTAATTTTTTTAAAAAGTACTTGTATTCTATGTGATACAATATATCCATCAGAAAGAAGGAGGTAGAATCTATATATGGCAATAGTATCTGCAAGATATATTAGTTTTTATAAATAAATGTAGACTAGTATCTAAGTTGGTCTCATTTGTATAAAATATTTAGATGTCAGAACTGTGATTACAGAGGAAATTTCCTGGAGGATCAATAGAAATTGCAGTGGTAAGCGTGAGAACTGCAAACAGGAGAGACAGATCTTCACAGCACACTTAACAATATTTGAAATTCTTATCATGAATATATACAATGTTAAAAAAAAAAGCAAAGGTCTGTACTGTTTGAAATTCTTAACATAAATATGTATTCCTTTCATTTATAAAACGACAAAAAGCCAGGCCTAATGTCACAGAGCCTGAAGTTTGAATTCCCGTTTCTTCATTTCATGGTCATAAAATAGTGCAAGTTACTTGACCTCTCTGAATCTCAGCTGTCACTGTGAAGTGGGACTAATTGTGAGAAGCAAAGAAGATAACATATGCAAAACATCACTGCTTCTGCCATTTCTTTAGTGTCAGAATGTGGCAGCCAATATTATCATTGCCTTCATTCATTGACTGACTCTGAAAAGCTGATATTTTTCAATTAGTTAATTGTGTGTAACAATAACCTCTTCTGGCAGATTGTAGGTTTCTTCCTTACTATGAAAGCATGACATCTGGAGGCACAGCAGCCATATTGTAACCATGAAAACACTCTGAAGATGGCAGAGCAAAATTATGGAAAGAATCTGAATCCTTTATGTCTTCACTGAACAAGTGAGCCTACTCTAGAAGGCTGACTTCCTAAAATTCATCAGTGAAATTAAACATTCTAATTGTTTAGAAATGTTTTTGGTTCATAATTCAGTAACGTGCAGCCAAAAATGTCCTAAGGGAGATACCACTTCAGAGAGGCCTTGTGGGCATGGAATGAGAAGAGTGCAGGTCCTGAACACTGCCACGCCCTCTCCCCCCACGAAGGAAGAGAAGCCCACCCCAATGCAGGCTCCACTCTTTCAGTTCCATGCACAACCCACAGCCACTCGTCAGTTGTAAGGTTCTTCCCAGTCTTTCTGCCTGACTTGCTGTCAGGAACAGGCTCTCCCTTCAACCTCCCTCTTGGCTGCCATCACACCACTGGCACACCCTGCTGGCCTTGGACACCAGATGGAGCTGTTGGAGATCATTCCAGGCAAGGAATGATAGCGGGAAAGACCCTCAGAATTGGCCCCCACCACAAGGAACTTTCAGCCTCCCTCCCTCTGTGACAAAACAGTCAACTCTACCTCAGACCCCCCTTCTCAGCCCACTGCATTCCACACTTCCTCCCTGTGGTCTCTTCTGCCATGGAAGGGGAGGCTCAGTCCTGGCTGTCCACCCTTGCTCTCTGCATAGCCTAGAAAGAGAACTCTTTCGAGGTGTAACCACCAAGAGTTAGAGGCTCCAGATAAATTTAAAAACAAAGGCAAGCCAAAGAAGGGTTACAAAAACACACCCAGTTAAGGGTCCAATGACAAAGTCCCCTACATCCAACACCCTCACATCTGGAGGCAAAGGTGTAAGTAAAATGAGGCTGTCCTCCTTGCCAAAAGCCGATGATGCCACCTGCCTGTACTCCATCCCCTCTACCTCCCCCTCTCCTGAATCTTCAGACCAGCAGAACTTATTGGCGGAGAGCATCAGGAAGAGGGGCTGAGGGGGAGGGGAAGGCACAGGGACACGATCTAGCAGGCACTGCCATTTCCCCACCCTGCCCGGCGTGGAACGGCAACACCTCCCCCTATTCTGCTCTCCAGAATGGGACTCGCGGGAGCTCGCCCGAGGCTCTTCTGGCTGGGGCACAGTGGGTGGCTCTCAGCCCGTGCCCCTAGGTGCTGCTGAAGAACGGCGCCGCGGCCACTTGGGGGCGTCTGGGCTCCTCCCACGGGCTGGGCTGCTCAGTGACCTGCCCCTCCTCGCGGGGATGTCCTGCCACCTGAGACCAATGACGCAGCAGACTCTCCCCACCAGGCCCCTAGCGTGGCTCAGCAACCGTCAGTGGTGGGGATGTGGGGTGGAAGGAGGAAAGGAGGCCTCTTTGCTCCCAGTCTTGATTCCATAACCACAGGGTACCCAATGGCCCTAAGACCCTGGGAGAGAAGGAGGAGGCCAGGAACTGGGTGCAAAATTTAAGAGGCAGGCAAAAAACTCAGTGATCAAGATAAATATCGCCATACAATGTTTTAAATGAAAATTAATGCAAAAAATAAATGATAAAATATCAAAAATTCAAATAAAGGCAGGATCCAACTTCCCCACCCCACCCTCACCCCAATCGTCCTGCCCTTCAGCAAGACTCAGGCAGTGTTCCTAGCACCTCCAGTAGTATCCGGCTGTGACACAGCTCTCCTGGGACCCCAGCCCTACTGGTTTCTAATTCTCTTTCCCCAGCCCAGTGGTGTGACCAGGAGGAGACTGGGGGCTGTGCTCAAGGGATGCAACAGAGGACTGCTTCAAGAGAGAAGGGAGTTCAGGAGTTAGAATCTTTGCAAGAAGCCCTTTCCCCTCTCCTTGAATTCCCCCAACTCTGAAGGGAAAGAAAAGCAAACCAGAGAGTTTTCCTCAAGATCCAAAGGCTGGGATGATAAAAGCCACAAAGCTTATATACATAATGGTATCTTAGTCACCACCTTCCCAAACCCTTGACTGGTGAAATGAGAAGTGACTAGAGGCAGAGCAAAGCAGAAGACTAAAGGTAAGGGGCCCAGTGAGCCTGGGGTGAGGGGACAATTGCACTCCTCCCCAGCTGCGTTCCAACACTTCAAGTTTGGTTCCTTGATAATCCATAGAAAATTCCAGCCCCAACAAAGGCACCCTACTTGGGCCTTGCTCAGGCCTTCTCAGTGGGCACCTTCTCAGGTGTCCATTCAGTGCAAAGACAAAAGTCTTCTCCTCCTGAACCCAGTCCTGACTCCCAAATACAAGTCTGGTCCCGCATAGGGTAGAAGCACAGAGATGGAATATCACAGTGTGTCTCCACTGAGGCCTAGGCCTTGCCCCAACCTAATTACAAACAAAGCAAGAAGATTCTGAAAACATAAAAGAGGTGGCCCACCTAAAGCCAGCAGATGGGCAACACCCACCTGGTGCCCCTCAGGTGATCTAGCCAGCCAGGCCCCAAAAAAGGACACCCAAACTGAGGATTGATGGGGTGTCCTTCCAGCCTGACCGAAGTCTCTCCACTCAACCAGCAGGACTACTGACAAACGTTTTCCTTTTGGGGAAAAAGTCATAGAAATCTGACAAAGCAATCCCAGGGTTCCCAGGGAGGACTCCATCTCTAGGGAGAGCTCAAATATCTTAGTTTTCATCGAAAGAGAGAAAGGAAAGCTGGGGAGGAAGGGCCTAGATTCAAGAAAATCAGTACTACCAAGAGCCAGACCCAGCCATGACTGTGGGAGAAATGGCACAGACCAAAGGAAGAGAGAGACTGCTGTTGGAGCAGGAGGGATAAAGCAAGGCAGACCCCTGGCATAAGGGAAAGGAAGCAGAGCAAGGACAGTGGTATGGTGGGGAGACAGAAGGTTTCTGGGGGGCAAAGAGGACATGAGACATAAAAGAAGAAAAGGGGGAAAACTGAGATCAAAGAGAAATACGGGGTGGGGAAGAAAGAGCACCAATGGCAGTGGGTGCAAGACCAGCAGAGCCTCCTCACTCATCCTTGGCTGGATCCCCATAGAGGCACTACACTCCCGTGGCCATGTTCGTAGGATGCTGAGAAAGCACCTATGTCTTTTCTCAGGAAAGAAGCTGGAAAATGAAAAATTCCAGGCCAGACAGACTAGGTGAGGAGTACATGGCTAAAAGGCACACAGCTTAATGTTGGACATACTCACCAGCCCCAAACTCTACATTTCTACAATTCCTACATTCTTTCCTTCAAAATGGGGCTATAAAAAAAAAAAAACGACTAGGTGAGGAGTACATGGCTAAAAAGGACACAGCTTTAAGTTTGGCATACTCACCCCAGCCCCAAACTCCATTTTTATACAATTCCTACATTCTTTCCTTCAAAAAGGGGGTATAAAAAAAAAAAAAAACGAATTTTAAGACATCCATTTGGGAGTATATGTTTCAAGGTCCAGGCTTGTCTCTTCACTGAGCCATCCTGGGCTTGAAGGAAGAGAAATGAGGAATGAGTCCTGGAGACTCACTGCAAAAGTCAGCAAAGGTGGTGTTTACCCAACTCTTGGGACAAGAGAGTCAGACACCATATGTCCACCTCCAATCCTACTGGCCAAGCCTTTTCTGAGATGTTTTTCTTGGTCTATTTTTTCTCTATAACCACAGCAACAGAACTAGCCCAGGTTCTTCCAAGAAGGAAGGCCTTTCAGGGAGACCTCCAGCCAGCTTCAGAAAGACTTCCATCAACAGGGTGAGGCTCCCTGGGGAAAGGCTCAGTGAGGAAGGTGCTAGAGATCAGCTGCAATGAGGAAATTACTAGAGATCAGCTGCGATAAGCATCATGTTCACCCTCACAATGACCTCCCAGGAAACTTGAGATGGGCCCCAGCATGTCGAAGAGGAGGGGTGCCAAGGGTGGGAGGTAGGGGGCAGCACCCAGGCTCCAAAAGGGTAAGAAGGTAGAGTCTGTAAATCTTAGCTTGTTGTTGATCTCAAATTTCTCAACTAGCTTGTTAAACAGAAGTAGCTAAGATCTTAGGAAGGGTAGCAGTGAACACCAGAACCAGCCTTACCCAGAAGCAAGACTCAAGTCAGGCCCTGGTACTCTCCTTCTTTATTTGAGAGGAGTGTCCATGGGCTGTGATTTGGGTGAGAAGAGTGCTACTAATGTTGAAGATCTGGATTTTAACAAATTTGCCTTAAATAAATTTGCCCATGATGACTGTGTGGATTCATAGGGACATGGGGATCAGTGCTGACCTCAGAACAACCCAGAGTCAGGCTCCATCTGGCCCTGCGCTAACAAGTTGGATGGAAACTGATAAAGGACTAGTCATAGCTTCAGATGACAAAACTGGGCCAGGCCAAAATGATGATTGAGAAGGGATTTAACACGGGCATATACAAAGCTCTATATTTCAGTAACCAGAGTTCCTTGGCATAAAAAATGAGACGGAACTGTTTCAGAACAACTCACAGAGAGAAGGTCTGGGCATTCAGTAGGTGTCAGGCTCCATGCAAGTCTACTGAGTGAGGAGCTGCTCAGGACGTCAATGCAACTGTCAGTACTGCGCCCCCAGAGCCCTTGGATGCCAATGGTTGCTGTGCGTCCTTCCCCTGGGATAGGCCCTATGACCCTATGCAGAGACCTGCCCTGGGCTCTTAGAGCTTCCTAGCCCACATGCCAGAAGCCATACGTGCCTGGAGTTTACTCCACCTCCACCCCGGTGGCCTTTACCCTAAGGTGGAACCTGTCCCCCAGGGGTCCCCTATGGGACCTGGGTAAAGCCAGGACTTTACATGAAATCACACTCTTGGCTTGGCTTCTGTCTCTTCCCTACTTTGTGTTCCTCATTTCTCCTTCCTCAATCAATCCAGAATCCTCATCCTAGCACAAGCTTCCCGGGAGCCCAGCCCCAGACCAGTGGTGAAGAATGGAATGGTTCTCAACATGGCTCTGGGAACTACAGTTTCCAAGGGCCTCCACCAGAGCACACATGTCCCAAGCAAGGTGCAAAGCAGAGGGTGAAGGACGTGGAAAAAGTCTCTGAATTAGGAATGGTCAAGGAGACAGGTCGTAGGCAAGAGCTATTCCTGCCCAGGCAGGAATCCTTCTCCTTTCTGCAATGGCTCTCCTGCCTGGCAGCCTTCCAGGCCCCCAACTATAGAAATAGCTATAGAAGTGCCCCCCACCAATACTTCAGCACATGCACTGAGGGCTAATTCAGTGCCAGGCACTTTACATGGGTTATTCCTTTTAATCTTCACAGCAAGTCTAAGGAGGAGGCACCATTATCATACCCATTTTACAGATGAGGAAGTTGAAGATCAGCGAAATTAGTAACTTGCCCAAGATCTCATGGCTATAGGTGAGATCCAGGATTCACACTCAAGTTTTAGACCACTAAGCTACAGTGTGCCCCACCCCCATATCTTAAGTGTCAGAATCTGCCTTGGGAAGGTATGTCTGTTAACCCCCTGTGAAATAATAATTTAGCACTTCCAGGGGACTGAGGCAGGACCATTTTCTGCTTTTCCATCCTCCCCTACACTATGTCTTCAGGCCATCAGTATCCTACACTCTGGTAGGAATCCTTTCTCCCGGGTGGACTAGCAATTCCCTATGAGTGTGATAGCAGCCTGGGGTTTGGACAAGAGATGCATGCCCTGTGTCCTGGCTGGGCAGGAGGTGACAAGCTCCAGGGAGCCAGACTCTAGCTGTTGGGGGCCCTAAAGGCTGCCAGGCAGGAGAGCCATGGACAGAAGGGAGAAGGATTCCTGCCTGGGCAAAGAGCTCTAGTAATTTGGGATGAATACTGCAAAGGATAGAATCTACCAGAAAAATAAAACAAACAAAACCAGCCAGGACCAACAACCCTTCCCTGGCAAAACTCTGACTTCCAATACTTTATTTCAAATTCAAAACATATCAAATACACAAGTAATGAAATCTACCACCTCCCAGAGCAGGGCCTAAAGGGAACCTTGAAAGTCCGGTCAGAAATCTGGAGTCTCAGAGAAGGAGACCTGTAAACTAAGCTAGTAGCCAAGTCCTGAGACCCCAAACAATTGCTGGTCAGGCCTGGCCCAGGAGGGGCCAAGCAAAGTGGGAAGCATGGGAGGTTTCTGTCTCCAGGGCAAATTCAGAAATTAAGCTGCAGGTAGACCACCTGGCTGAGGTTGTGTAGCCTGGCTAGTGAGGCGAAGGGCACAATTCCTATTGTCTCAGGACAGTGAGCTTAACCAGGAGGGTGTTCTGGGGGCACAGCTCCAAGGCCAGGCTGGGTTTCAGCACCACCCTGAAAACATTTATCTCAGTCAAAATGAGGCAAGTGGGTGGCTTCAGTCATCTCATTCCCATTCAGGGCCCAGCCCAGCTCGCCATCCTGGCACGTCAGTTACAGCCTAGAGGTGGCACAGATTGGCACACATCAGCCAGAGAGAGTGAACTCATGAGAATCTGCGTATGACACAGGAGAAAGTCTCCTCACGAAAGGTTTCACTAGTCTCAAACAAACCCCATGGCACGCGGCCCTTCACCTGCCCTTCCTAAACCTCGCATCTGCCTCCCTGTATCCCAGGTGGTGGCCTCACCTCCAGTTGCTCAAACTAGAAATCTCAGCCTCCTGAAACTCCTCCTCCTTCCAGAATTCACTGCACACTGTGTGTGTGTGTGTGTGTGTGTGTGTGTGTGTGTGTGTGTGTGTGTGTGTGTGTCTACCCTTAACAGGCCCTTCCTTAGCTCCCACATTCCATTCCCCTGGGCTCCTGCCTTCCACATTAATGTGTGTGTGTGTGTGTGTGTGTGTGTGTGTGTGTGTCTACCCTTAACAGGCCCTTCCTTAGCTCCCACATTCCATTCCCCTGGGCTCCTGCCTTCCACATTAATCTCTCCAATGACAGCCAAAAGGTTATTTCTAAAATGAAACCGGGCCCTACCACCTTCCACAGCTCCCTTAAGTCCCTTTCCTCATCCATACCAGGATTCTAACAATGGGGACCCCCTTGCCAGCCTCCCAACCCAGCGAATATACCACAGCCTACATTGCAGTGACTCAACACTGCCCAAGCAGACAGGTACCTCCAAGCCTCTGACCAGGCTATTCTCTCTCTGCCTAGTACACCCTTCTCCCTCTGCCCACCTGTCTAGCTCTGCTGTGTCTTCAAGACCCTGCTCAGCTGATACCTTATGAGAAGGTACCCTCCTCATTCCAGTTCATCTCCTCTCCCCTCATGTCCCCACAGCTATTAGCTCTCTCCAGTCTGGCCCCACTAGGCTGGGGCTCCTGGAGCCCGTGTGCAGGGCCAGGCATGATGACAGCCCAGTACCCACATGTCACTTCCCAGAGCATGACATGCCTGCCCTGTACCACATACAGAGGGACCGACAAGCCCAGGTCCCAGGCTAGACAGTGCCCAGAGCCTCATGACATGACTGTGTGAAAACCTGTTTGATCACATTTTGAAAGGGGGCAACATCAAGTCCCCTTGAGCCCATCACGCCCATCCCCTCTGACCCTGCCCCACTGGCAGAAGTGGTTCTGATTTGCTGTCGTTTTTAAGCAGGGATGGCATTTTGCCAGGCCCAGCTAGGAGTGGGAAAAACATGGTCTGAGTAAGAAGCCCACTGAGAGGCCTTGGGAGGCATTCTGACCTGAAGCATGACTTTCTCACCTTGCTCCTTTCCCTGTTAACATGTCTCTCCTGATTTACAAATTAACCCATTGTTGCCTGCGTCATTTCCACCTCAATGAGTACCAGTTCCCTGGAGGTGGGAAAAAGTAAGCCAGCTGTCAGGTCTTAGGTTCACAGGTGTAGAAGTGGGCCCCGGAACAGGGCCATATGAGTAGGGCTGCATGTGAGCCCTTATGCTACGCTCCCATGCCAGGTGACCCTGGGCAGGACACTAACCTGGCTCCCTCATAAGGGTAGGCTGGCAGATTCTGTCCCAGAAGCTTGGATTTCAATGCTAAGCCCCAAGACGAGGACACAAGCCCACTCCCATCCTCCACAGGCCTTGAGACACCTTTGGACAATGAAGTCAGGCTGTACCACATACAGAGGGACAGACAAGCCCAGGCCCCGGGCTGGACAGTGCCCAGAATCCTGGGCTTCCTCATTCCCATGATCCCCTGGCCCCCACAATCTGTGGCTCATGTCAGACCATGTGGGCAGGACTGGGCAAATAGGCCCACAGGCCCTTCTGACCCCCACGGCCTCACAGCTCCAGGTGAGATCGCACCCTAGGCTCTTTCC
>NW_006438113.1:235038-243225 GCF_000325575.1 Pteropus alecto
CCCTTTTTCCCCATTCCTGCCCTCCGTTTTTTGAAGAACTGCACCAGCTGAAAATAAATCCTTAAACCAAAGGAACGAGGTGATAATGGTATAATTTCAGGCACTATGACATATTTGGGGACAGATGGCCACCTCTTCCTGAGGCCAGCCCCTGACACAATGGCCTACAAGGGAGCTGACTCTTAGAAGTACCCTGCGGCTATTTTGTAACGCTCAGCTCCCTGGTACTGAGGTGTAACCCCCTTCTACACTTGTGAGCTCTGAGGGAATGGATAGCCTCTGTCTTGTTCCCCAAAGAATCCACAGAACCTGGCACAGAATATGGACTCAATAAATTCTTCTTGGTCACTACTGCCTTGCCATGTGCTGGCCATGTGCTGCAGGAAAACTCTCCAGGCTTCAGCTATCCCCACTTTGAATCTTAGCCCATCACTTCAAGCTGTCCAACCTGGACATGTCAGCCATAGCTTTAACAAATGACTGGTTTCATCTGTAAAACAGGGTGAAGAGGTGAAGACTCATGGTAAAGTAAGGAGCACAGTGTGTGGCACACAAGGAGGTCTCTGATAGTGTCAGTTCCCTTCTCTAACGACTCAGCCAAGCCAAGCCCTGTTATATTAATCTTAGCACTGCTTTAAAATAAAGCCACCAAGAGTCCTAGGGGGAAATCATGGCAGAGCTCTGAAGAGAAACTGAACAGAAGGCGAGTATTTTTACAGAAAAATCAGGATCTCCCTTATGCACAGTGCTGAAACTCTGCCCCAAAGTTCAGAGTCCAGACATGCAGGGATGTGGCTCTTAGGAATCAAGCCCTTAAAAACCAGCACAGCTGTGAGTAGCAGGAAGTCCCCAAGTTATAGTCTTGTGGTCTGCTGGCAGCTGACAGCAGAGACATGTCCATGGCTGCCAGTGGCCCCACTGTCCCTGGACTGGGGCTGAGTCCATGGGCCCAGAACAGCTCTTAGGGCCATAGCTCCTCACTCAGGGGCTGCGCTGGAACAGCCACAGCAGCTGGGGCGCCGCAGGGACTGCATGACGGCTCGAAGTGGCCCCCTCCGGCCCTCAGCAGACAGGCTGTCCTCACTGGTAGGCGCTAGCTGCAGCTGCTCAAACTGCATCTCCAAGTGCTTCTGGATGGCCACGCCAAGCACCTCAGGGTCCAATGCAGCTCCATACACCTCCCATGTCATGCCCTCAGCATCCCATCGTACATCCTGCACAGGGGATGGAACTTCCTCCAGGCTGGACCCCAGAGTTACCTCTGGGAATGTATGCAAGGCCACGGGGGCTTCAAGGGGTGGGCTTGTAGCCACAGCCTTGCACACTGCCATGGGGGCCACCTGCACACCAGCATCCTGGGCTGACAGAGGGGATGCCAACATAGGGGCCAAGTCACTGGCTGAGGTCATGGTCCACACATCCTTGGTCCTGGCTCCAGTCTCCATAGCTAATTCGGTAGGACCCCAAAGGTGGGCACAGCAGTGGGAATGCCCAGGAAGTCCCCCAGGCAACCTACACTGGAACTTCATCCCATGCTGAGCCTGCAGCCCAGACTCACTCACTGATGCCACCAGCTTGGGAAAGGCCAGGATCCCTGTGGCAGGCAGGGCGTGGCAGTAGCCGCTTGCCCCCATCTCCCTAATGCTACAGAGTAGATCTTCTGGGGACAGAACATGGCAGGAGGTGGCAGCTGACTGCCCAGTGGCTTTGCGCCCAGCTTTGGGACTGCTGCTATGGGTGGTTGTGCCTCCCAGGTCTAGTGGTGGCACCCACACTTGACTCTCTCTAAGTGTCCAGTCTGAGTTTGAAGTCTCATCCTCCAGAGCCAGGTCCCTTTTCAGGCCTTCAGGGGCCTGACATTCCTGGCTAGAAGTATTGCTGAGCTGCAGCCGAGCCCTGTGGACTGGTGAGCTGCCAAGGGCTGAGCAGCTGAGGCTGGCCTTCCGAGCACCACTGTTGCCCCGGGTCTGGGTGCTACGAACCAAGTCCGAGTGACTCCTCTGCACGGCAGCAGCGCTGGGGGCCCGCAGGCGACACAGGTCACCACCACCCACGGTAGACACGTTTCCCACAGTGCTGCTCCGCCAGTGGCCCACAGCACTGGGTTGTAGCCGAGGGCTAGAGGCCCCTGCCTGCTCCGTGCTCTCAGCATAATGCTCCTCTTCCTCTAGGACATGGGGATCCACGCTGGCCTCACACAGCTGGGCCTGCCATACAGTGCTGCTGGCACTCTTGCGGAGCTCTGGCCTCTGTCTCCCGCCTTCACCCAGCAAGCTGGAAGAGCTCCGGGACAGGGATTGCGGGCGGGGGCTCAGGGGTGCCCGGGTGCCCGGCTCAGGGTAGCTGGTGCTCATCGCTGCCTGCAGGAGAGAGGGATGAAAGGAGTGGAGTTGAGTTCAGTGGCAGCACTTCTACTGGACTCTGTCGTAGGTTCTCAAGGGGCTAGGCACACTGAGGGGACAGCTTCAGTCCCATCCTACCTGACCATAAGCAAAACAGTAACAGGACACCAAACACTTCAAACCAATGTCATCACACTTCATACACAAGAGTGATATTACAAATATGTAATAACCAGTACCAAGTGATTAGAACCAGGACAAGAGTAGGGTCCTGGAGACCATCCACCACATCAGCTGTTGACTCTTTACCATTAGATTATGGGGATGGAGGGAAAGCAAGGGAAGAGGCCAAGTCGGCCAAGGCTTTGTGGGCGGGGGCTTTGGGACAATAGCTCTTAGTCAATCAGCACAGAAGTATTGCAGTATTTTAATAACCAGTAAAGCTCGACTGGTAAATACTAGCCTCGTTTCTCCCAGGACTATCCATCTGGCTTTGGAATGGGGCCTCCCTGGTACAGAGTGAGGACCCAGAGAAAGTTTATGAGATGAACAAGCAGTGAATAAAAGACACACTGAGAATTGCCCTGGGTTCTCTCATGGCCCACCTCCATTCCCTTTCGCCCAACATGGCTGAGCTGTCATGTCTCTGAAACTCAGTCTTGGTAGCTGCGAAGATGTAGGGAGTTCCTGACTCCCACCTTAGGCTCCAGGGGCAAGGAGAAGACCCCCGTACCAGCCATTTACATGCAGGACTCAGCATTTGTTCATTCATTCCACAGCCATCTTCCGAGCATCTACTGCATGCCAGGCTCTGACTAATTTAGATCCAGCTGTGCCCTGGGAATGGGATCTCATACCACCAATCAGATGCACCCTCCATAAAGTTTAAATTCCTCTTGCCAAGTGTGTCTGCAACCTCCTTTCCACCTCCTCTCTGCCATTCCTGTCCCTTCCTCCAGCCACAAAGACCCCTGTGGACTTGTCCACGGGCCCATCTATAGCCTCGAGTCAGCACTGGGGAACCTCAGTGTCTCATCCTGGGGAAGCTTTCCTCAGCTGGCTGGCACCATGTCTGGCTGAGCACTGCCTGGCCTGGATGGAAGAGTCTGGCTAACCATGGACCTCCTACTAACCTGAAGCTGTCAAAGCAGGCCTAGGGCCTATTCCCTTCTGTCTGTCCAGCGCCCAGTACTGACCTGACATATAGCTGGCACTCAGAGAATGTCTGCTGTATGCCTGACAGACAGAAAAAGTGAATATAAGAGCAAATCACAAAGGAAAGTGCTGAGTGTTAAAAACAGGGTCTGGTGGAGGGCATTTCCAAGGCAAGAGACCTTACTTTGTGTGATGGATCAGAAAAGGCTTCCTGGAGGCCCCGTCATGTAAGTTGGGCCTGGAGAGAAAAGAGAAGAAAGGTGCCCAAGGGGAAGGAATGGAGTGAGCAGAAGGGAAGAGGTGAATATTCAGAGCACTTGAAGGCCCCAGAAGGAATAGGGTCAGGACATCTGGATCAGCCTAGCCTAGCCCTGGCCAAAGCTTTGAATTAGGAACATCAGCCTGGGACTCCCTGCCCGGCAGGATGAGCTGGAGAAACAGGGCAGGGACAGCAGGCAACAGGTACAGTTTGGGCAGTTCCAGTCCTGCCCTCCCACTCCTGAGCTGATAAGAACTGCCAAAAAACCAACCACCCTGGCCAGGTGAGCAAGGCCACCCAAAAGGGAATGTGGGAAGGGCCCGCAGGAACTCAGTTTCTGTATAATTACAAACTTCTTGCTGTCCAAGCACTCAGGAGATGGCTGGTGCCTGTTCACGCCAACAGTGAGGATGTTTCTGGAGCTGCGGTTCTCTGAGAGCTCAAGGCTTGCTGTGGAGTCCAGTTCAGCACAACTTCCGGTGATGACAAGATTCTACTCTGCACTGTTCAATACAGTAGGAACTGGTCATATGTGTTTAATGACTACCATACTAAACTGCACAGTTCTAGACCCAGCCCTAACCTGGGTAGAAGTTTCCCTGCTCTTTGTGGCTGAAGCCAGATTGGAAAAGGATGAGTAGCCAAGAGAAACTATGACCCAGGCCCAGCCCTCAAGGAGCTATATGATGGACATGTAAAAAAGAAGAGCAACAAAGACAATAACAATCACAGTGGTGATGATGATGATGATGATGATGATGATAGCTCCCAGTACCAAATCACCCACCATGTGCCAGAATGTGCCACATCCTGTCCAGCACAATCTCTTTTACTTGTCAGAGCAACATCACGAGACATCATTATTCCCATTCTACAGCGGAGAAAGTCAAAGCTTGGAGAATTTTAGTGACTCACTCAAGGGCACACAGCTGGTGAGTAGCTAAGCCAGGAATCAAACCCGGGAGTATCTGTGGTTCTCTGTACCCTACTCCCTCCCGAAGCACTATGCAGACCTCCATCCTGGACACTCTCACCCTCCACTGTCATCTTTTTAATTAACTGTTGCCCTGACTCAACTTGAGCTCGGCATCCAGCACATTATCTGGCACTTGCAGTGGTACCCAGGACATGCCAGTGGAACAAGTAAATAAGAGGGAACAAAGACTGTACCCCCACCCCACCTGCTTCTTAGCAGTTTCTTAGGCTGCCTGGAATCAGGAGAGCAGGAGGTGCACCTGCTGTCTGGCAAGGCTATGGTCACCGATGGCCCCTGGCAGGCAAATAACCACCCAGCTACAAGTTTAAGAACACCAAGGAGACCCTATCTGGACAGCCTACATAGCCATTGGCTGAGCTCTACCTACCCCAGACCCTCCTAGGGAGCAAGGCCATAAAGAGCCAAGCAAGGCCCTGGCCCCGCTGAGGAAACGGGTGGAATGGGGCTAGGGTGTCCTCAGGCCCCACCAGGAGTGAGTGAGAAGCCATCGGTGACAAGGGTCCTGCTGAGTCTGTCTCATCAGGTGGCTGCCCAGTGCCCAGGGCTAGCTATGACCCGAAAGAGCAGTGACCACAAAGACCCCAGGGAGGAGGGGGTATGTATCCCTTGGTCCCCTTCCTAATCCACAGTGGCAGGTAACAAAACTGAGACCTGGAGCAGCTTAGAAATGTTAAAGAACGCACAGCTGAATGCCAACAGGGTATTCCTCCTATAGCTTGGTCTTCCCAGGCCTGAAGGAGGGAAGGGCTCTGAGGGAAGTCCCCCACGTTATCCCCCAGGAAAGGTTTCCCATACCCCCTACCTCAAAGAAAGGCCTTGCAGGAGTGAGGGGAGCTGATCAAATGTGCCTTGGAGCCATGGGTGAGCAGGCAGGACAAGGGGTCTGCTGTCAATCCTCACTCTTGCCCTTCCTACATACATGCCTTCAGGTGGACACCTAATCTCTTTGAGCCTCAGTTTCTCCAATATGCAAAACAGAAGTAAATCCCCTCTGCAGGGTTGTTATGAAGACTAAATGTGATGGCATATGTGGACTGTCTGGAATGGTGATTATTAATAATAATCTTTTCTTCCCCCTTCCAACAGGAGTGACTTCTGCTCAAGGTATCACAGGAACTGGTATAGGAGGAGGGGCAGAAAGGACCTTTTAGGAAGCTATTGAGATACCCCATAGGTGTCTAGTTTCACTTCCCAATCCTTCCTACCTTCGTCCCAGCCTAGGACCTAGCCACCACAAGTGTCCTCAATGTCTTCATCATGACACTAAGTTTCCCAGTCTATTTCAAACCTTAATTTGAGAGGATATGCACACACATGCAGGCACACGTGCATGGACACACACACAAGTTTGAAGTCTACATTCTAAATGGCCAGAATGGCAAGCCCATCTGCCTTAAAAACCATGGAAAAGGCTCTGGTTTCACCCTAAAGAGCCCCTGGGAAGATATTTTTAGCACAAGATAAAGGGCAGGCACATAGAGGTATCCAAGACCCCTAGTGTTCTTTAAATGGCACTTTAATGTTCTCTTCCCTGCCCTATTTGATGCCAATCAAAGTTGGGAAGTGACCAATGTCCTATGGCCAATGCCCTGTGGCCAATGTAAGACTGTCCTGTTGCCTCAGTTCTGCCTGTCAGTAAATGGAGGAGCAACCAGCCTCACATGCAGCAGTCAACTAAGGTCATTCTGTATAAAAGCTCCCAGTTCTGCAGACACTTCCAGACTGAACCAAGCAAAGGGACTGCTAGGTCTTTTGGTCAGAGATTCCAATTCTTGCTATGTCGCCCCAGTACAGGAGCACAGGCCTTTTGGTGGGTGCCGAGGGAGACAACCAAAGCCACCGCAAGCAGGCCCCATCTCAGATCACATTTGTGGCATCCAGTAAGCCCCCTTTTAAGGGGTGGAGGCGGCTGGATGATGGCTTCTGCTTCCAGCAAAACCAAAATAGGAAAGTCAAACCCACATGGTCTGGAGGGGAAACTGCTCAAATGTTAAAATCTGGACCTTAACCCCCAGGACCAGATAGAGTAACACACCTCACAAATCACCCATTGTAGAGTGAGGGTATGGCAATCTTCAGCAGGTAGTCTGATCCATCCCAGCAGCAGCGAATGGGGGCCTGACAGGAAGGCTCATGGCCAAAGTTGGGCAATGCAGCAGGGAACATTCCTGAGAGGGAGTGTTTAGAGGGGACAAAAACTGCCCATCACAGAGAAGGGCCTTTAAGAACTAGAAGTCCAGGAAACAAGCAGTGCCAGGGAAGGGTTCTAGGGTAACTGCGAGTTAGTGGCCCCAAGGACCTCTGGTCAAAAGAG
This sequence comes from Pteropus alecto, assembly GCF_000325575.1. NCBI lineage: Eukaryota > Metazoa > Chordata > Mammalia > Chiroptera > Pteropodidae > Pteropus > Pteropus alecto. The sequence continues at coordinate 242,106 of NW_006438113.1, forward strand.
AGAAGCCTAAGCTCCCACCAGCCCCGGGCTTCCTCCCCTGAGGAGAATTTGCCCACACTTCCCAGGAGGCACCTGGGGTGGAGAAGGTAAACCTCCGGGCCCAGCTGCCCCAAACCAGAAGCAGCCTGGTGGCTCGTATGTCCCTACCTGCATGCTCAGGGGCACCCATGCACCGCCATGGGCCCACCCCCTACCCGTAGACAAACCAGAGATGGACGCACAGGCCCTTTTACTGTGCGACCCTACAGGAAACAGAGTCTACACAGCTGCATTCTGCACACCAGTTGTACAGGCCGTCTCTCGCTGCGGGGCCAAAGGCCTGAACACACCAGACCAACAACCTCCCCAAGGCAGGGCTCCCTTCTCCACCCCTCTCGCTCAAAGCCCACCGGGACTCAGGGAGGTCTTCAACACGATCCCCAAAACTAGGCTACAAAACCTTCCCAGCAGCAAAGACAGTAATTGAAGGAAGATGGGGCTGTGGGGCAAAGGGGTAGGGATGGAGGGCAGGAGGAATAAAAGAAAAGGAGGTTTGGGGCTGGGGGCAGTGGCAGAGAGTGCGGTGGGGTGGTGGGAGGGAAAAGGAAGAGGGAATGGGAGCAGGAAGAAGCAATAGGAGCAGGGGTGGAGGCAGAAAGAGACAGGGTCCTGGGCAGAGTAAATGGGAGGATGGGCAGAGGAGACACAGAAAGGGATGGGATAAGCAATGAGGAGAGCTAGATGGTGGGATGCGGACATTGGGGGCGCTGAGAACTGGGCGAGGGCCGAGATGCGCAGGGAAGGTGAAGCATGAGGTTCTGGGAGGCAAGAACGGGAGGCACCGCCCATACCACCACCCCCCACGGGCACTCTCGGAGCCGGCCTCTCACCCTCTCGCCCTCCCCAGGCTGCGCAAGCCAGCGGAAGCGCTTCTCCTGCGGCCGCCACAGGTGCCTGGCGCAGCGGCCCAAGATGGAGACAAACCCAGCCTGGCCCGAAGTCGCCGCCAGACGCCGACCGCCCCGCGGGCAGAGCCGGCGCTGGGATGTGCCGAGGGGTGACTGGGATGCGCCGAGGGGTGACTGGGAGGGAGAGTAACAGAGTAGGAGGGGCGGAGGGGGCGGTGGCTCAGCTCACCTGG
>NW_006438113.1:243345-244470 GCF_000325575.1 Pteropus alecto
CCGGCCCCGCCCCCCAGTCCCCGCCCCCAACCTACTTCCCCATAGCCCCGCCCCTCAGTTCCCGCTCCCCTCCCTCAACACGCCCCGCACTGAGGTCTGCAGTGGCTCCGGCGATTCTCTTCCTCGCAACTCACCCCTTGTCCTTCGTCATCCTGGCTCCGCTCTTCGTTACTCTAGAGCTTCTTACCCTGCCCTCCAAACCCCTGAGCTCTAGGGTCCTCTCGGATAGAGGCCAGGACCCTCCTAGCCCTGCCCCTACGAACCCCTATTCTTCAAGTCCCACGCTCCGGGCCCCCAACACCGACCCTGGTCCTTTGAGCTCCACCTCCACAACCCCTCCACACTCCCTACCTTGTACGCAGAGCCCTGCGTCCGGCCCCCACGACCCCAACCTTGTAGACTCCATCTCCGCCCCGCCACCAAGGCCCTAATTCTTCCACCCCTTTCCCCGCCCACGTATCTATCCCCACCTTTGCCTCCAAACCAATCCAACTCCGGGCATTCAACTCCAGTCCTCACCATTGGACCCTGCGCAATAACCATGTGTGTGTGTGTGTGGGAGGGGGGTAGCCGACCTCACCCAAAGCCCACACCCCTTCCTGACACTCTTGCAGTCCCAAAACTACCTCCCTTATTCCCTACCCACTCCACGACGTCTGGAGTGGGTCCAGCGTGGGAACTCCCGGTCACGGTCTACTGGGCTAGGGGCCTGAGTGATGGGTTCCCTCTATATCCCGTAATGTCGGACAGCTGCAGTCTGGGCTCTGGGCTCACAGACTCAACAGGCGGCCACGAGCACAGGCTTTCCCCCAACCCCTTCTGCCCTCGAGGAGTTCCTACCACCCACCTCCAGGGCCTCCAGTTAAGAAGAGCTTGTCCTATCTCTGAGCCCCAGCCTCTGGGATTTGGGTCCCAAGGTCGACCCTCCTCCATTCACCCCAGTTCCGAGGACCCCTGATTTGCTTGCCCAGCTGTTTGCTGAGGGATCTGCACTCCTCTGGTCCAGTTGCCTGAGAACCAACACCATCTCGACACCTCCAGTTTGGGAAGATATCAGGCCCCAGTCTCAAATCTGTCCTCTCTCAGCACTGGAGTATCTGGAGGGGGTCTTCAGAAAGCAACCCC
>NW_006438113.1:244512-254409 GCF_000325575.1 Pteropus alecto
GCAGGAGCATGCACCATTCGCTTTGTAGCCTCCCTGGCCTGGCACCTAGCCCAGGGGAGAGGTGTGTGATACCATGCTGCAGGTGTAGCTGAGATCTTGCACACAGCCACCCCGTGCCTTGGTATGTTCCCTGCATGTGGGACCCCTCCCAGCCTTATTTACCCTGTCTGTAGCTCTGAGCTGCCTCTCATCAGTTTGCTTCATGGACCCAAGGAGAAAGCAAATACCACCATGTCGAGCACAGCATTTGGCCCTACAGGTCATACCCTCATGCTTCTCAGCCTGGCTTTTAACCACAAGCACCACACTGCCTACTCCCCTAGCCTGAGATCCTGTTTCTTAAGGCCTGGAAGCTTTAGTCCTATCTTTTTGGCCCCTCCCCCTCTGGTCAGTTACAGCTACAAACTGAGAACTCACTCACTGGTGGAGTGGGTGGAGTTTTGCTCAGGAAGACCCTTTCTGAGCAATCCCAGAGCCTGGCAGATGGCTGCCTTGGGGGGCTGAGCACTGGAGGCCAACAGCAGTGTCTAAGTAGAGGCTCCAGGCGTTGGCCTTCGCCACACACACACAACCTGGCAGGGAGATCCTGTAAAAGGGGGACAAATATGGGATTTGCTGAGCTCATCACCCATGCCTGCTCCCATCTAGAAATTAGAACCCCTCCTTCCACATCTCAGAAATTGTACTCATAGTCTATTTTTAGGAAAGTCAACTGAGCAGCAAGAAAGAATAAACTATGTGGGGTTACACAGAGTTAGTCGGAGATCCAGAGCTCAAACCTAGGACCCCAGCTCCCCAGAGCCCTCCAAACCCCTCATCTGAGTGTTTCAAGGAGGTCAGCTTGGAACTGGATATCAGAAAATGTCTGCCTCCCTGGATGCCTACAGATGACGCTTGGCAAGACCTGCCACCAGGGTCTCTGAGCATCACCCTGGCTTTGACCCCTTGTCCACTTGGTCCTCTTCTTCCATTTGTGGCTTGTCAAGGAAGCTCCCCTTGCTGCCCAGGGAGAGCCAAGGGTAGGGTATCAGACATAAATTGCAATCCCAATCCCCCTCCCCCTATTCACTGGCTCTTCAATTCCACACCCAGACAACACTGTTCATCTCTCTGGGCATCAGTTTCCTCATCTGAAGAGTGACAATAATTATACTTGCCTCACAGGACTGTGGGGAAGATGAGATTTGTGAAAGTGTCCTATAGAGTGTTCTTGCTGCTATCAGTCATTTGATCAAATATTTATGGAGCTTCTCCTGAGTCAGGTTCTGGAGATACAAGCCTGGACTGCATAGTGTGGGGGCAGAAGTGGGGTTTGTTGGTTGCTTTGGTAGAGAGAGGAGGCTCTGGCTTAAGACCTCATGGGCCAAGGGCCATTTCCTGAGACTCAGAACCCTGACAGAAGAGGAGCAAGTATGGTGCACTCAGGAGTTCAGTAAGGGCACACTGGGATGACGGAAACACCAGGTGGAGAGGCAAGTTGCACATACAGGACTTGAGTTTTCTAAAAAGTCTGGGCATCCTGGGCACAGGGGTCCCTGAAGTCAAAGGAGTGGATAAAGTCTTCAGGGAGAGAGTAGAAAAGAGGTCCTAGGAACCAGCTGTGAGTAAGCAAATGCCAAAGGACTGAGAAGGAGCAGCCAGAAAAGGAAGGAAGGAAGGAAGGAAGGAAGGAAGGAAGGAAGGAAGGAAAAGAAAGAAAGAAACAAACAAACAAACAAACAAACCGGGATATTGCTGTGATCCAAGGCATTCAGAGCAAACAGCTTCAACGAGGTGATGGAGCAGAAGCCACTGGAGTGGACTGAGAGATGCATTGGCGAGAATCAAAGACACGACAGGTGAAGACAACTCTTTTAAGCATTGCCATAAAGGGAAGAAAAAAGGAAAGCGTCACATGGGAAAAGATGCAGTGTCAAGAGAGAGATTTTTTTTAATTTGGGTTCTGTTTTATGATTTGTTTTTTAATATGTAGGACCCGTTTCTGTCTATAGCTTTGAGCTGCCCCTCATCAGTTTGCTTCATGCCTCGTGTAGCAGGGATCCTTGATTTGAAGCAACAGAAAACAACTCTGGTTAAGTTAAGCAAAAAGGAAATGTGTTGGAAGACTGCTGAGAGCTCAGAAAGGAAGCTAAAGCTGGAGAGTTTGTCTTGGTTCTTTAGGACAGGAGCCAGGTGAATATATACCTCAGCAGCAATAGCTGCTCCACAGTCTCCCCCTGTCACCACCCCAGAAAGAAGGATTCTAGTTGTTTGTCCTTCACATGCCTCTCAGCTCAAGAGTCAATGTCCCAGGGGAACAAGGGTTCACTTGACTGAGCTAGGGCCACGTGCCCTCTGTCCTTGGATAGATAATAAGATAATATCTGACCAAATGCGTCTCTAGGAGCACCCACAGCCCACCGAGACTGCATACGCAAGACATTTTCTCCAGAGGGAGAAATGGAAGCTGGGCAGTCAGATACAGACAGATCCACTGCACGTTGTAACAAATTGAGCATATTTCGCAACAGGAGAAGGATCCAGAGAGAGGGAGTAGATGAAGAACAAGAAGAAGTGAGAACCTTTGCTGGCATAAGGTCTCCATGGGCTAAGATCCAGAACATGTGAAACAGGTCTAGGGGTATCTTCTCTATAATGCAAGAAGAAATGAAGGGGGTAGTCCTAGGTAAGTTACTAGATTTGAGAATTGAAGTTTGATGGTTTCAGTTTTCTCTGTGAAATAAAGGGCAAGTTCATGTGCTGAGACAGAAAGGGGAAGACGGCAAGGTTGGAGAGATGAGGAGAGCAGAAGAGGTTTAAAACAGCCATTGCAAAGAACAGAAAAGCTTGTTGGGCCAAAGGAATCCAGGAGAAGATTGCCAGGCAACATGGTAGCCCATGCAATATTTGTGACCAGCAATGATACCCCCCAGAAAAAAAAATCTTCATCAAAGAAAAACAAGTTTTAATTAGGACTCAGTTGTAAGAAAGCAAAACAGAGAGTCAAAGGCCACAGCCTTCTGGATCCTGGTGGCAAGGAGGATACAATCAAGCTAGTTGAGAACTTCTGCTTTCACGAGTTGAGTTGTTGACTTACCAAGAGTCGATTAAGTTTGTGTCAAAGTTACTTTTTCCAACTGTACATGTTGTAATTAAGGAATTTAATTGAAAAGCACATAAAGTAATGGCATGTGAATATGAAAAGAAAGTTTTGTTCCTGTGAAAAATAGGTTAAATGCTTTGGAAAGTGAGTAACAGAAACCAATGTCAGTTAAGTGTATAAGTGTGGGAAAGGCAACTTGAAAAAGAATAGAAGGAAAATCATAGCAATCCAGAAAAATTCTGAATCAGATTGCTTTTCAGCTGTCTTTAAGTTAACTGACTTGTTTGTTAACCAATCATTTATCCTACTTGAATGCTGGATTAAAAGGCTAATATTGTATAGTTTAGGCAAATGAGAGAATTTATTGTCTGGCTTTGGGCTTTGTTAAAGCCAAAGGCTCAGATTATGGGGACAGAGCTCTGCCTTGCTCCCTCCTTTCCTCTGTTTCCCTCTGGATTAGAGTCATCCTGACACAGGCTCTCTCCTCTTGGGGACAGTCTGGCAGCCCCAAATCTACATTCTCACATCTTTGGATCCACAAATCAAATCTTAACTGACCCTGCTTGACAGCCCTGGGCCAGAGGGAGAGAGCTCTTTGATTGGCCAACGTGTGTCGCATGCTCCTCCCGGGAGGTTGGGAAGAGAGAGAAAAGGAAGGAAGAAGAGAAGGAAGAAAGGATGGAAGAAAGAAGGTGGGGAAGGAGGAAAGGAGGGAGGGAAAGAAGGGAGGAAGTTTATTTAGGAATACCTATTACCACCACAAATATTTTACTTAATCCCTAATAAGTGCCAGTCCTAGGCTATGAGCTGAGAACACAGGCTGAATCAAAGGTGCCTTGACCTCAAGGCCTGTGTGATGGGGGATTCAAGGGCAGCAATGACAGACACAAACAGACAGAAAGGACTGGGGCACACAGAGGAGAGGCCCTGTGCTAACCATCTCTTGGTTTTTAGCTCCCCACAATCTATCCCCCATTTCATTTGGGGGATCACCCAAAGACAGACTGCTAGTTGTCCCCCAATACTAATTCTCCCCTTCTATAGTAATATAACTTCTCTAGCCAAGAACATGCCTGCTCAGAATAGAAACCACATTTCCCAGACACCATGCAGCAAGGCATGCTATGTGACTGGGTTCTGTTCAGTGAGATGTTAGAAGTGATGCATGCAATTTCTCAGTCATGCCCTTCAGAAGGAATGGCCTTGCCCTTTCCCTCTCTCCTGGTGGGCATGAAGTCATAGTGTTAAGCCAGTTTGCATCATTTGCAGTTGCCCCCCCCCACCCCCACCCCCACCCCTCACCCAGGGAGAGGGCTTTCGAAGCTTTGGAAGAACTGTCAGAGCACACAGACATTTGGTTGACCAAAAGGATAGGCTGGGACTGATGGTCATGATCTCTTTCTATGTTTAAACAATCCCAGCTTTCTATCTAGGGACATAGAAATCCAGAAGAAGGACTATATTTTCTCATCTTCCTGAAAGCTGTGTTTGGCCAAGAAACCAGTAGGACTGAAGCAAGGAGAGGTGATGCCTTTCATCAGAGTGGGTAAGCCCTCTCTACTCTTTCCTCTCTTCCGTTTCCACCAGCTGGGTAGCAAAAGTGGTGAAACATCTCGAACCCCATGTTTAGGAAGACAATACCTAAAGATAGTTAAGCAACAAGAAACAAGATAGGAAAAATCTGGGCTTCCAGGCTGCTTACTTGCAGAAAGAAGAGAAAGAAACTTCTATCTTGCTTAAGGCAATCTTATTTGAAGTCTCTCTTTCAGCAGCTCAATCTATATTCTAAAAATTACTTACCTTCTCTCCACTACGCGTATGTGTTTTGAGTGGGTCTCAGAAGAGGAGCATATGACTAGGTCCAAGCCAATCACTGCCTCACATTACCCTGGCCACAGAGATTGTTCAAATAAGCATGTGTCCCACTTAGAGTCAACAACATGCAGTAAAGAATTTCTCTGGGAGTCCTGAGGAGAAAACTCACTCTTTTCCATAAGGGGATGTGGAGACTGAAGCCACCATCTTACACAGAGTCTGATTCTGGAGCCAGCCTAAAGGGTGACAAAATGAGGATGTGAGAGAAGTCAGGTCCTTAGTACATATCTGAGCCTTGTAACCAGTTAAGGCTGAGGCTAGTCTCATCATTTGACTTCTCAACTAAGGAAGCCAATAAATATCCTTTTTTGTTTAAATTAGTTTGAGTTAAATTCCCATCCCTTGGTCCGCAAAGCAGCCTCAGTGGTAGTCTTCAGCCAAACCTGGTAGTATTGTAGAGGTAACATGGAAGACAGATGCCTGAGTTCAGTCTTTAAAGTAAGTCAGAGACTATCTGAAGCTTGCTTGGGGGAAAAAAATGAGTTTGTTCATAAGGATACGTGTAGATTTGAAGTAGAATTGGAAAGTCCTCAGAAACAAGCAAGGCAGATCCAGAATTATCCATTACTGCATGGTATTCTTCCTGGAGCTATGTGCACGCTCTCCCTCTTGATGTTCCTCTTCTCAGCTCTCTCTACCAACTAGCACCCTCTACTGATGCAGAATTTCTGCTACTTGGGATACCTTGAATCATCAAGACCCTAGCATCCACTGGAAGCATCTCTTAATGTATCCTTCTTGCTTCTTCCCCTACAGCTAGCTGCCTCACTCCTGCCATTTCTTCCAACTCCCAGTTCAAACAAGAGAACTCTGATAGACATAGGTCATCTTTAATGCCAGAGGAAAACTCACAAGTCCTGGATTCAGTGCCTGGTTCAGGTGCCCTCTCCCATCCAGAGGACACAAAATCTAAAACATTTCTACCTACTGTGTTTAAGGAGTTGAGAACAATGCCAAGTTATTGTATCAGCTGATACTTTTACAATTACTTCCAACAGTTCCCCCGAAATTCTAGGTTTGACTCATAATAAACACATTTGAGTCACTGTGGCCTAAGAAATATGGTGCTCTGACTGGCAGGCTCTGAATCAAGCCCAGCTCTCGAGTTAAGGAGAAGTCAGCCCACCTTAGGACATGGTCTGAGAAAAGAGAAAGACAATGGATTTTGTCACCAGAGGAAGCAAGAATGGATTCTAGACAGGAAAAAACAACAAATGTCCACTGTTATCTGCACCTTTGGCTGCCGAACATCCACACTTATCTTTACTCCCATAAACATACTTTCTAAAATATTCTTGTTTAAAATAATGCAATTATACCATACACCACTAAAACCTATTCATACGCACTGCAACAGAAGAAAACAGAGGATATAGATTCTCAATCAGTTGCTGCATCCAGCTCCAGGTCTGGAATCTCTGGGTAATGTGTGGTCCTTTCAGAGAAGCCAAAAAGGACTATAGTAAGTGAAGTTCTGAGGACCTAGATAGGAAGACCTAATGGATGATTTCTTCAGAGCATCACCAGAGGAATGAATAAATTCCAATTGGTTTCATCTGGGTTATCCCACCCAAGATTCAAGTTTCAGTATGAGAGGATATAATTGGCCTAATTTGTATCCTGCACCCACTCATTGACCAGGAGAGAGCAGGGAAGATTGCATCAAATAGAAGAGGAGACATGGTTTCTGTTACTTTAAGAGGGAAGCAATGATGCACGGCTAAAATGGTAAATTCTCACTGCATGTATTTCTATGGCTTGATAAAGAGATAGAAACGCTGCTAAGAGGAAGCCAATGGGGGGGTGGGGGGGTCAGATGTGGCATCAATGGCAGCTCTGGATATGCAGATCTCCCTAATGCCTGGGAATCTGTGGACTCCTAATTCTTGTCATGAAGCCACTAACACAGCCCTTGCTTGCGGGGAGTGGGGATTGTTTGTGCCAGTTTAGGCGTAGGTCTCGGCTCCTCATTGGTCTGATCATGACCTTGACTGAGGATCAAATAGCAGACACTGCTAATTATCTACCTATGTCAGGATAGGCTAGGTTATGCTGCAATGGCAAACCTCGAAAAAATATCAGTGGTTTAACTAAACAAGGTATATTTCTCACTCATGCTGTATGTTCATTATAGGTTGGAAAGAGAACTCTATTCCTATGCTCCCTCAGGGACCCAGGCAACTAGAGGCTTCCTGACACACACTTTTACAATCATATCAATAGAAAAGAACATGGGGATTATGCACCAATTTTTAAAGCTTCCACTGGAAAGTGATACATGTCACTTTCAATCATATTTCACTGGCCAAAGCAAATCACACATCTATGCCTAAGCCCCAAGTGGGGCTTTGTACCACCAGCATGAAAAGACAAAAAACAAACATAATGGTCCCATACACGCTGCACTAATGACAAATGACTACCCAATTTCTCTCTTCTTCTTCTTCTTCTTCTTCCTTCCTAACAGATCCCCAGTTTTGTCCAGGATGGCAATGTGCCCAGCTAAATATATTCCCTTTTGCAGACTTTCTTGTAACTAGGGGTAGCCATGTGATCCTTGTTCTGACCAATGAGATATAAAAGGGAATATAGAGCACCCTAGATAGCTAGATATGATGCCTTAACATGCAGCAGCCATGCTGTGAACATAAGGACAGAAGCTACACAATAAGGAAGGTGAAGAAGGAAGATGAGGAAGCCTAGGATCCTAATAAAATCCTTGAGCAGCTGCCTTGCCCTGGGCTGCCAGTCTCTGGGTTGCTTGTTATATGAGAACAATACACTCCCATCTCTTTGATCCATGGATAGGCAGGTTGTCTGGCATTTACATTCAAACACATTTCTTACTATTTACCTTCTCTGTGTTTGAATTTTTTCAATAATCATTCTTTAACATATAGATGATTCATGGTGCAATGGAAAGAATACGAGCCTTTGGATTACTCAACTCTGGCTTAAAATCTAGTCACATGTCCTTGGGTGAAGAACTAAGGACATATAACTAAGGCTCTTTAGGCCTTATTTTCTTCATCTGTAAAATAGAAATAAAAATCCTATGGCATAGAGAGCCACTTATGATATCCCTTTCCCTTGCTTACCTCTCATTGTAAGACTGGAAAGGTCAGATACTCACTTTCTTGGTTTTTCTCAAAACCAGCATAGCTGTGCATGGGTCTGGCTAATGAGGCATAAGGGTTAATGTGCAGGGGTTTTCTGATGAAAAGATAGAAGTGAGTAAGGAAAGAATCACTTACCCTAATAAAATCCTTGAGCAGCTGCCTTGTGTTCCCTTCCTTCTTTTCCTGCCTTTGAATTTGGTATTAAAGGACAACGAGGTTCGGTGCTGTAGTAGCTATCTCATAGTAGCTATCTTGCAACTTTAAGGTGACACATGCTGAGATGGCAGAACAGAAAGACACAAGGAGCCTGGGTTTTAGATGTTAATCTTGTGCTGCCAAACCAAATCTAAAGCCATCTAACTACAAATTTCTTATTAAGTAATACCGTATTTCACCAATTCTAAGACCAACATTCTTTTTCACATTTAATACCTCTGAAATCAAGTCACATCTCACGACTGATTTGATAATAAAGAATTGCATCATAGTTTCACAGCATTTTTTTATGCAAAGAAAGTGGTGCAAGAGTGGTACATTTTACAATCAACGGCATCTTAGAGTTGATGAAATATGATAACAAATCTCCTTATGGTTTGAGTCACATTTAGTTAGGTTTTCTGTAAGTTGTAGCCAAAAGAATTTCTGATTAAAAAAAAAAAAATACCTACTATAGGTATTTTACAGGTGGTTGTGAACAATGAATGAATAAAATAATGTAAGTAAAGTACTTGGTATAGATTATTTGAAAAGAATGGCATTTGATCAGGGGTTCATATCTTTTTATAGAAATTCTTTTTTTCTACTATGTCCAACTGTACACACACACACACACACACACACACACACAAACCTAAGAGAAGTATATGTGCAGAAAAAAAGGACAGGTAAAGAAACACTGAGTTACAAGTTTGGGCCACAGAGAACTCAAAGGTGGGCCATCTTGTATCATTTGAGATTTTTTATTACAAATGGCAGATTCCTGCTCACATTGGCTTACGTACAAATGAGAATTTGTTGACTCATCGAAGGGAAAGTCAACTGATGTTCTGACCTCAGACATCATCTGATTCAGCTGTCACCAGAACCCAGTATCTCTCTCTCTCATCACTGGGCTTGGCTTGCTCCAAGCTGACCCCATTTCCAATCAGGCTCTTTTCTGATCATTCTGATCATGCAAGATTCTCTCATTAGTTTCAAGGTCCTCTAGAAAAGCATTTGCCTCTGTCTCAGCATTGTCAGGAAAATTGGTATTGCATCTCATTGGGGATGGTCAGTCCCCATGTCTGTGTCTCCCTGAACCATTGCTGCAGCTGGGAGAGAAAGCTGCAGAAGAATCAAAGAAGACGATTGGATCAGATACACCTGAGCCATCAGCACCGAGAGGAGAGAGGGGCTCTCATAGAACACACATTGGGTATCATTTTAGCATAAGGATGAAGGATGCTGCCTTACAAATCCCAGATGTCCTCCCTGGGCCTCTTCTCTCTCTTTCCTAAGCTCACTACCAACACCCAGGCCCTGGCACTTTATCACTCCATGACAGAGGGAATTGGTCCAGAGAAAACCAAAGTCAGCCAGTAAGGAGAAGTGGCAAGACCATCTACTCCAAGCCATAACTTCAAGGTGTGTGGAGAGTGAGAAAGTAGATAGCTCTCCCAAAGTGAGCTCTGCTTAGCTCACCACTCTAGTCTCACTGAACAAATCAACAAAAGAGTGACTGCGTTTCAGTCAACTTTTGCCGCTTACAGAATCTCTATGGTGATCATCTACAAGCACTTATATCTCCCTTCCATGTCTTCAGATTGGCTGGCAGGGGTTGGG
>NW_006438113.1:254538-279103 GCF_000325575.1 Pteropus alecto
AGCCTGATTGATTCCAAGCTCCTGGTTGGGTTTGGATCTGCTCCACAGATCTCTCATTAGCCTGGAACCAGCAGCTACCTGGAGCATGTTCTTCTTACCATGGTGGCAGAAACACAAGGGAGCAGGGCATTTCTAGCCTCTATGTGCATCATCTCTGTTAACATCCTATTGGCACAAGTAAGTCACATGGCCAAGCTCAAAGCTAGCTGGTAGAAAAGTATGTTTCCCAACCATCTTGCAAATATGGGAAGTACAACACCAATATTTCTGGAAGAAATTACTTGGGACCAACAATTTAATCTGCCATAGAAGATAGTCAAAGAATGATCTTCCCCACAGGCTCAGCCCTATCAACTGATTTGCTTGTTATAGTAAAAGTTCAGCCTTGAGCACTAAAGCCCAATAGGAATGTCTTGTCCGTGATCTATTTGGGATAAAGAAGGAGGATATTAGAGAGCCCTGAGCTCCCTATGGAGGCCACACCTGGAATGGAGCTACATTCAACAGAGATTACTTCTCTTCTGTCCATTGCTCTCAGTCTCTATTCAATCACCAGTCCAAGTGATAATCAAATCTGAAAACCTGAGTTAGAGTTAAATCTTCCTGACTCCCATAGCTGGGGCCTGCCTCAGACAACCCTCTGTTCTCTGAGAGAGTAACATGGTCAGCATCTTCTCTCCTCTCTCACCTTGCCTACTGAAAACTTCTGAGGTCACAGCGTAAGGAAGGGAAAGGAAGAGGTTATGGAAAGCTTTTTCTTCATGGTCTCATAGATGGCCTTATGCTCTCTGCATCTGGAAGAGATTTAACACGCTGATGGGCATTTTGAAAAGTTTCTTATAAAGACCGTCTCTTTTCCACTCCCATCCCTCCATCCCCAGCTTCAGAGCTGTAATTTCCTTGACCCCAGCAAATGAATCAGAAGCCACTTGCTCTCTCCTCAACTCCTAGAAAGTTCACCTCCTACTACCTTCTGCTACAGTCCCATCAGCTCTCTGGCAGGCCTTTGGGTCAAAATCTGAGGTGATCAATACCAGCTCTTTCATTCATGTGGCCCACATCTGGTCATGGGAAATATGCACACATTCTACATTCTGACAAACCCACAGGATCAGGCCAGTGGCAATTCCCCATCACATTCAGGCCCATACTCCCACCACAAGTGGCACATCTAGTACTCAAGGTCCATATGCCTTTAACCCACCATTAGAGGAAGTGCAGCTACTTCCCAACACAGCAGCAGCCTGCTCTTGTCTCTTACTCTCTATACACCATCTCAAGCCAGAAGCCACAATTGCCTATGTGCGTCAACCACCAGTCCATTTTCTTCCAAACTCTGGGGGACATAAAGCAAGCTCTCAGAGTGGTCTCGTTGAAGCCAACACTCCCTGGGGGTAGCTACTCCACCCGTCCCCCTTGGAGAGGATCCCCAATCCAGCCCCAGCCCTCACCAAAGGAATATAACAAATTCTCTCTCTCCTCTAATCTCTCAGCCTCTCCCACTATGAGCCAGTTGTCCAGCTGGTTCTCAGGCACCTTTAAAAATCTGCATCATGGTCTAGCAACACTCTTTGGAATTTGATAGCTAACTTCTTAGTGTTTTAGCCAAAACATCAATTGAATATCTTGATACTTAAAAAAAAAAAAAAGTATTTCCCAGCAGCCCCCTGGAAGATGTCCTCCTGTGTCTCATTGGCTAAAGCACTTCATATAACCACCCCTAGCTGCAAAGAAAGCTGGTCATGTCAGAATCTAAGAAAGAGAGGTAAGAGTGCCATTAATGTCTCAGATCATTCACATTCACCCATGGGGGCTAAGTAGTAAATTAACTGCTGTTTGCCACAAGGGCTCTGGTTGATACGACTCCAACCCTGAGCAGCCAACCTTCCTTGCAACTACTGCATGGCCAGAGGTGATAGTTCAGAAAGCACAAGCCTTGCCTCAGTCCTTGACTTCTGCTCTGTCTGAGGATCAGCCTGGATAGTCAAGAGACCAGAAGCTACAAAAGCTGATGTCAAACCTAGCCAGCCACTTTCTAGCTGAGAGGACTTAGGAAACTCATCATCTCAGTATCTCTCATCTTCCACCTGAGTAAAATGAGAACGAGAATCTCACAGATCTTGCCCCACCCCTGCTTTAATTAAGACTCTTAGATGAATGTGTCAAAAATAAACACATACTGGTTAGGAAAAAAAGAGTAATTTATTAAATCATCTGGGAATAGATGGCTGCCAGCACAGCAGGATCAAGGGTCAGATAGCATCATCGGGCCTTCTGTTCTGCTCTGTACCCCTGTACTGGCTTCATCTCACACACACTCCTCCACATGGGCACTGCCAGCTACCCCAGACTTGGCTCCTTCAGCTCAACAACTCCCACAAAAAAGGGAGTGTCTCTTCCCCTGTAGATCCCACAATAATTCCAGGGTTGATTCTGATTAGGTCACAGCTCATCCCTGAACTGTGTGCAAAGCCCCAGAACAGAGGTGAGCTGGTAGTGTGGAGAAATGGAAGAAAATGGCTTATGCAGACAAGGAGGTGAGAAAGTAATTCCTAAGAAAGAAAAAGCAGAATGCTGTTGCCACTTGAAGGAAAAAGCTGCAGGCAAGGGCAGGGAGGAGGGAGAACTGGGCAAGGAGGCAGAGAACACTCCTGGTAGGCAGAAGTGAGCCCTGAGCTCTGGGCTCCATGCCAGGACTCTCAGTGGATGTCCATGGGATGAGACACATTTGGAGCCAGACTGGTGGAGTAGGGGACAAGGAGGGAGCTTCTGACAAGGACAGATACTTCCCCCCAAGCTCCTGAAAAGAAGGGGCTACAAGAAATTAATCCTGAGTCCACCCTACTGAAACCAGAGGAAAGAGATGATGCTGGTGGTGGGAGAACCCTTCCCCACCTCACAAAGAGGGACCTGGGGTAGCCAGGTGAGATTTACATAAATGTGAGAAATGCAGTCTTCCACATGTTTCTCAGTGTGGCCTTTATCATGCTCTGGCCTCTGTTCCTGAATGATGAGAGATGACACTTCCTCAGATGGGGCTGATTCTTAAGGTTAATTGAAAGTGGCCTTTCTTATGAATCATCCATTGCACTGAATTATTTATCGTCTGCAGGCATTTACAGGCCTTTAAATGCTTGAACTTCCTGAAATGCTATTTGGAAATGCTTTTGCCAATGGAAATGTGACTTCCTTTTGGCCATGGAAAAGAAATATTAGCTGCCGTCTCCAGTAAGCAGTAAGATCTGAAAACAGGAAGCAAGGCCAGGGCTGCACCAGACCAGGGAGCCATTCTGATATGAGAGTTGGCTCCAGGCCAGCCTGGTCTCCGGGCTCCCATTGGACAGTGGAAGGAGGGAATACTGACCACAGTGCCTGTGGCTCTTGGTTTAGTTCATGGTCATCTACCTAAGAAATGGTCTCCTGGGGCCTTGTGCAGGTCCTTCAGCTGGTCTCTCAGTGGAAAAGAAAGAATGAGGGGGGCCGAGCGTCATGTCCAGCTCTACCACTTACTGGGTGGGCCATGGAACCTTTTTTGATTCGGTTTCTTCATCTGAGATGATGGTTCAGATCCTACAGGGCTGATATGAGGCAGGGATTGATGGGATCATGTACAATGAGCCTGCATCATGATGTCCAGAGCATAAGGAGGAGCAAGAAAGGTGAATTCCTTCTTGCCACCTGCTCTCATCTTCCAATAGAGGAAGAAAGACTCAAAACTCAGCGGGCTGGCTGGATGTGTAAGGTGCTTGCAGACAGAGCTAGCAATGTGAGTACAAAACCCTACAGCTGATCTTCAGAGCCAGGCTGAAGAGTTCCTGTCTGGCCCCAAAGCTTGGGCTCAGAATGTGTATGATGTATGGACAGTGGGGCAGAAGTCAGGGGGCAGTTCATCCTAAGGACATAAGCCCTTTATCCACTATTCAGCACAGCTTTGGCCCCAGAAGCAGATATTGGGGATGCCGAGCTGAATAAGACATGGCCTCTGCCTTTCTGAAGGTCCTAGTCTACTGGAGAGAGTGAGGAGCACCCACTTTCCCACCCCACACCCAGAACAACCAGGTACAGCTCAGGCCCAGGCGGGGCAGCTGGGCGTTGGGGGGAATAGTCATGATAGCTGAAGGGTTACATGTTAGCTGCCTAGTCTCAGCTTTGAAGTTCACTGAGAGCTCCAGGAAGCAAGAGGAGGGAGAATGTAAAGTCACCCTCCCAGAGGGTTGTATGGACACTGTAGTCAGCACAATAATGGCTCCAAAGACATCTGTCTATGTCCTAATTTCTGGAACCTGGGATTAGGCTACCTTACATGGCAAAAGGACTTTGCAGATATGATTAAGTTAAGGATCTTGAGATGGGGAGACTATCTGAGTGGGCCCCATATAATCACAAAAGTCTTTATAAGAGGGTGGCAAAAAAAGTTAATGTGAAGATGACAGGGAGTCAGAGAGATTAGACAATGCTGCTGCTGGCTTTGAAGATGTATGCAGAAAGACCCTAGAAGGTGGGAAAGGCTACAGAATGTATTCTCCCCCAATCACCAGAAGGAATGCAGGCCTGCACACCCCTTTCAGTGTTCTTCCCTCCAGAAAAGAAAGATAATAAATTTGTATTTTTAACCATAGAATTTGTGGTAATTTGTTATAGCAGCAACAGGAAACCAATACAGACATCCAACCCAGACGTGAGGGGAAAGATGGGGAAGTTTTACGGAGGGCTCAGGCCCCATTTCCTGGGATACTACCCACATCACCAGCCCAGTGGAAACAGAGGTGAGGGACCCTAGTTCTCTAGACACTCCAGCTGACACGACTGGGTCCTCTGAGAGAAGCTTTGTAGGCAAAAGGGTGGGTGAAGGAAATATCCTGTCCACAAGACATGAGCTGTACCTGGCTGCTCTGGGTGTGGGGATCCTAGCATGGTGCGGGAATGGAGCAATGGGAGAGGCTCCACTCCTCTGGGATAGCTGCAAGGTAAAGAGGAGCAGATCCCGCCTTCTCACCACTTCATACCCATCCAGACCCCAGAAAGAGAGTGGTCATGCTTGCTCTGCACCCTGGCACCCAAAGGCTCCCAGACCCCACCACTGTATGAAGGGGACCCCAGTTCACCACCCACCCTGCCACACGTTCAGGCAAGGTGGAGCTTCACACACATTGACAGCCTGGCCTACTCTCCCTCTTGTCCACCCCACCTCCTCCATCCAATGACAAGCACAGGCACCACACGGTAGGAGTGTGCAAGCTGGATCTTTGGACACAACCTTCAAGGCTGTAAAACAAGATCAACCCTCCCCCCCATCACGTATTCCTTTCATCCCCACTTACAGATGCCTTGAGATTTCAGATGATCTCAACAGAGTCCTTCACAGGGACGCTGTCCAGGCACCACGAGGATGCACATACCCTGATAGGGCGCATGACTTGTGAGAGCTGGCAGAGGACCAGAAGGGCCCTTGCCTGAGCCGCTACTTCAAGGCGGCCTCCACCAGCCTCGATGGGCACAGCCCCTGCGGTCTGATAAGAATCACGATAATAATAGGGGCTGCGGGTTCAGAGGAGATCCAGGCGATGCCACCCTTGGTCTAACACTCACTATAATAGGGTTGGCAGGCCAGCCACTGTCTTAAGTGTTCCTTACATCTGAAGAAGGGCCCAGTCGAGACCCTCATAGTAAAGGTCTTACAGCATCCATGGCCTCACCTATCCTTACCCTAAAGCTTAACAATAGATTGTCCCCTGCAGCTTGACCCAGAGCTTGTAACATTTCCTGCCATAGAAAGTTGCCCCGGAACTCATGATTAATGCCCTTATGCTTACTGATCATAATCTTTATGGTCTAGCATTCTGTCCAGACTACTCTCATCTTTGTTCTGGGTTGCTAATACCCCTGTGGGACTACATTGCCAGAGGGAAGGCTTAGTGAAGCATAACAGACCCCTGGAACCATCATGAAGCCTCTGGAATAACGCCCAGATTTCTCCTTAAATACCCTAAGCTAGACTGAGAAAGTAAGGCAGCTCTGAAGGTGTTAACCTGCTGCCTTCTCAGATCACCGGTACTCTGAAAATAAACGCTTATTCTAAATATCCCAACTCCTGCATGAGTCTGTTTGCTGAGCAGCGCAGGCAGCCGGAGCCCCGGACTCAGTTGCCCTCGGGTTACACATATAGTAACCTTAGAGGGCGTAGTCTTATTAGTCCATGGATGCTGTAAGACCTTTACTAGTCCAATTGAAAAAAGTGAGCCTAGAGTACTGAAGTAAATTGTCCCAAGTAGCACACAGCAGGAGCGTGGAGAGCTGCTTTAGAATCTAGATGGTGGGGCTGGAGAATCTGCACTCTGCCCGCCTCATTATTTTGCCTACTAAGGTGGCGAAAGAAAACACTTAAGAGCCATATGGCCCGCGAGGCTGACGGGCAGGCTTCATGGGGCCCGGGATAGGGTAGGGGACTACGCCCTGGGATTTGGGAGGCTCCCTGGAGCAGGGGTCACAGCCGGTCCTGGAGCCCGCAGCTTCACCCGCAGAGGAGCTTCAGCAGGTGAGGCGCATCCTTAGATGGGTGCGTGCCCAGGTAGCCCTCTATCAGACGCGGGCGGAGAACGCTCCGGTTCTGCCCTCCTGAAAGGGGTGGCCATAGCACCGCACCCCGCCCCTCCCGCAGCCGCAGGGAGTCCAAGGCGCCCGCCCCGCTCGGAGCCCTGTGGTTTCCGGGAGCGCCCGCTCTGCTCCGCGTCCCTCCTGGGCTAAGGCCGGAACCAGGGCGGGGAGGAGCTGTGCCCTCCCGGCGCTGGATCTGTTCTTCCGCTGTCCACAGCCTTAGGGCCAGAGTGCGACGAAGGATAGGCGCCCCCGCGCCTGCCTTCGGCCCCGCGCCGCGCTTTAATACTCAGCCCTAAGGCAGCGGTGGAAGGCGCGGAGACGCGGGAGACTGAGCCCCCGGCCGCGCCCCGACGGCCAGCCGGAGCAGCCCTATGGCCGGTAAGTGCCCTCGCCTCCCCACCTTCGCTCCAGCACTGCGCCCAGCCTCTTGGCTACTATCCTGAGCTCCGCCGGCATCCGCTGGGGCGTAGCCCGGGCACTGGCAGCTCCCGGCTCCTAGAGGGACGCGCTGAGTGGAATGGAGAGGAAAGCCAGCTCCTCGCAGACGCTTACGGATCAGGAGATGTGGGGTCTCGCCATGTCATCACCCCACCAGGTCCAGAGCCCAGAAGCCCCAACCCCGCACATGACCCAAGGAGGCCCTTTCTTTGCCCAGATTTGGCAGCGGGCAGATGCCTGGTACCCAGCCTCTGAGCACTCAGCGGGCGCTGGGTAGAGCCTCCCAGCTTTCCGCAAATGTGGGGGTTAGGTGCCAGCAGCAAAGGGTCTGTGTGTCTGTTGCTCACACCTGCCGCCCCTATCCTTGTCCACAGCGCCTCCCACCGACTCCCCTAAGTGGCTCACCTTAGTAGAGGGTTGAGGAAAGGCCTGGGTTTTAGAGAAAGTTGCAGAATTCAAAAATGAGTCCAGCCTGTCAGCAGGTTCCACGATTCCAAAGAATAGGATTCTGAATGCCACCCAGGGCATCATCCCTTCCTGTGCTTTCCCGAAGTGTGTAGTGCCCACACCTAGCTCACTCACAAGCCTGAAGAGGAGCCCAGGGAAAATGGAGGTTCCGATAAGAGAAGGTTTAATTTCTACTCAGAAGCGCAAGGAAATGGCTCATTTCAGCCAGAATCCCAAGTGCAGGGCCAGCTTCTTCCCAAGGGAAACCAGAGGGTGCTGTCCAAGGCAATAGGATCCCAAGGGAAATGGCTTTTCAGATGATACCCAGCAGAGCCCAGCCAGCAGCCTCCTCTCCAGCAGACCCAAGAAGTCTGCTTCTGTGTCGCTCCTGGGGTCCAACTCAGGGAGGGGGGTTGCTGCCCAAATTCTGCCCCCAGCTGGCCACTTGTGTGAAGGAGAGTGACTTTTCCCAGGCATCACAGTCCTGGTGGTCTCCGCTCCCAGAGCAGGTGGCCCTGGTGATCGGGGGCACTCTTGGGGGGCTGCTACTGCTGCTGCTGTTGATTTGGGTGAGCTGCTGTCTCTGGAAGAGGCTTTGTGCCAAGTTCACCTATGAGGAGCTGCCGGGGACAACAGCTGCCTCCAGCCTACAGGAGGACAAGCTCTGCCGGCTGCATGCTGGGACTCAGACAAGCAGGTGAGGCAGGATGTGGGGCCCAGCGAGCTCCTGGCCTTGCTTAGGGCCCTCCCTGTGGCATTTCCCTTGATGTGGGGCGGGAAGGAAAGGTTTGTTTATGAAGTGCAGACTCTGTGCTGTCACCAGGCTGGAAGTTATCACATAGAAACCCTAGAATCCTCGCCAGAGCCATGAGACAAGCATTATGAAGCACATTGTCCAGCTGAAGAAAGTGAGGCTCAGAGGACATAAGTAGTAAGTGGGAAAACAGGCATTCAGACCCAGGCAGGCTGACTCCAGAGGCTGTGCTTCTTCTTCAATTAGCCATTGCTATGGGCGCACAGAGGTGTTGGCTCTGGTTATGTGAGTATGGGGGGCGGGGGGGCAGTGCAGTGGCCTGGTATAGGGCCAGAAAATGGTGCTCTTGTCTCCTCCTCTTTCTTCCTCCAACCCCTGGCACTCGACACCTCTGAGCTGAGCTTTCTGAGGCCACACCATTCACTTGCCACCTGTATGTTGTCTCTTTGCCTCTGGACAGGCCACCAGGTGTGCCATTTGTGGTGCCCCCTTCCTTCCAAAGCCGAGACTGGGTGCCCCTGCACAGCAGAGAGTGGGCCCAGGCACCACCAGACCCCTGCCTAGCTCCAAAGCTCCAGCCCCATTCCACTGGCAGCAACCGTGGTGAGTGTGCCTGCCAGGGCCTGCCCAAGGGTCAGGGTCTACTCAGGGCAGGGCAGATCAATCTGCTTTCATGAGCCTGGCTCCAGAACACAGCTTGGATGGGCCCAGGGATGCCAGAGTTGGTCAGTGTTCAGTCTTTCCAAGTACTTCAGTTTACCAAGTGCCTGCGGCACCCCAGCCCAGGCCAGATATGGCCTCATGTACCATTCTGGAGTTAGACTTCACCATGCCTCTTTTGGTAGAGGGACTGTCTCCCAATTTTACAATTTATAAACTGAGGTTCAGAAGGTTAACTATGCCTTGCCCAAGGTCACAAAGGCAGTAAACAACAGAACCTGTGCTGAATCCTTTTCCAAGATCAGGAGGTGGCTGATCCAGAGGGCAGAATGGTAGGAAGTGGGTGCATAGCTTTCTGCTCACCTCTTTATTCTGAAGGCCTTTCAAGAGACCTTCCCAGGAACTACCAAGTTTCTAGCTTGGCCTTTCTCATTTGAAGAGGAAGAAAAGAGGCAACATTTTATCACTGAGATACCACAAAAAGTGGCCAGACCAGGTGCTGGGCTCTGTGACCCCAAAGCAGGCCCTGACCTCTGGGTACGGGGATTGATCACAGAAGATGGGAGTTGAGTAAATACTGTGGCCTCTGCTAGGGGCCCCAGGGAAAAGCAGCCCTGGATGTACAATGCCTTAGTGCTGAGAAGGCCTCCTGGAGGAACTAAAGTAGAGAGAGGGACTGTGTTTAGACTGCAGAGGAAAGTTGGGGTGGATGTGGTCAGAAGAAGCAAGAAGCCACAGGAGAGGCCTAGTTGAGGCATAGCCAAGAAGTGATTGGCCAGGAGAGAGGCAGCGAAGCCCAGAGCTTGCTTGTCCCCCAGGCCCCTGTCTTCCGCTGGCCTGCCAGACCTCCCAGCCCCTGTATTGCAGGAGATGCCTGCGTGGTGGGGACCATCAACCCAGAGCTGTACAAGTTCCCAGAGGACAAGAGTGAGACCGACTTCCCTGAGGGCTGCCTGGGGCGACTGTGGTTCTCCGTGGAATACCAGCAGGAGGCCGAGCGGCTGTTGGTGGGCCTGATCAAGGCGCAGCACCTACAAGGCCCCTCGGAGACCTGCAGCCCCCTGGTGAAGCTCCACCTGCTGCCCGATGAGCGGCGCTTCCTCCAGTCTAAGACTAAACGCAAAACCGCCAACCCTCAGTTTGATGAGCACTTTATCTTCCAGGTACAGCCTCTGGAGCAGGCAGGGTCTGGGCAAGAGTAGGCATTATGCAAGAGAGCCACAGCCTCCTGTGCTAGCCAAGGTCCTGCAGCCTCCAGAATCCCCAGGCCTCAAGTCAGGGCCTAGAAGAGCCCTGAACTCTGATGGCATGGGGAAAGGAGAGACTTGGAGGATAAGAGAGCAGAGGGCTGGGCTCCTCCTGTCCAGGATGTCTGGAGGAGAGAAAAAGAAAACACATTATTGAAGTGCCTACTGAATGCCAGTTTCTGGTCCATGGGGCATAGAAAAAGAACCCCAAAGCCCTGGAGCACTATGGGGTTTATGGCAAGGTTATACAAGGAATTCAGAGGGTAAAACCCCCAGGCCCCTTGAAATGAGGTCAGGAACTCACCTATCCTGTCAGAGGCCAGCACAGGACCCGAGAGCCATCCTAGGCAGGTGGTACATTCGCTGCACGGTGGACCAGTTGGCATAGGGTCTGGAGGTATAAAAGCTATTGGGACACTGAGCCAAGCTCACAGTGGCCTGGGAGCCTCAGCAGGTGACTGAGGTTCTTATGGGAAACTAACCATCAAGAGCTGCTGAGAGGCCTTGGACAAACATTCTTAAGAGCTGAGCAGCAGGCTGGCTGGCAAGGTAAGGAGAGGTGGTCAGCATTCAGGAAGAGGCAAGAGCCCCAGTTCTTGCCTTCTTCCGGGGAAGAGAGCCGAGAAGAGGAGTGGCATGGGGCCCAGACGCCAGCTGTCCTGCTGGGTACAAGGCTATGAGAATTCACAGGTGAACCTGTTCTTGTCAGGACATCAAGACCAAGTTGTACGGGCTGGCTGACCAGCATGGCCATGTGTCACGCCCTCATACTTATCTTTCTTTACCCTACCCTGACCCACTATTAACTTGATCCTGGCCTCTCTGTGCTTTAAAGAGAAAGGGGAAGAAATACAGGAAGAGAAGAAAATCAATATTAATTGGTCATTGGCTATAGGTCAGACACTGTGATTATCCCAGTGAATAAGAACCATTATCCCATTTCACAGGTGAGGAGACTGAATCTCAGGGAGAACGGAATTGTGGTGCCCAACTCAGATAGCAGAGATGGGCAGGTTCCCTGGGCTCCAGTGGGAGACCTCTCACAGTTCTATGTGCAGGCAAATCATTGGGAGATCCTGTGAAACAGCAGATTCCACTTCATGGGTCTGGAGAAGGGCCCAAGGACCCATATTTATGACAAGGTCCAGAGGGTGGTGGATTGTACCGATCCTCAGAGCACATTCTGCGTGGTGAGGCTCTGGCACACATTCCTACCTCCTGGGGGTACTGGTCCTGCTGCTATGAAGGGTGCCCAAAATGGCTGAGTTTGGGATATACAGGTCTTTGGTTGTGACACCCCTCACCAAAAGCTCCTGTGTCCAGAACAATGTGCCACACTATCCCATCTCTTGTCCCCACTCCTGACCCCAGCCCAGCCTTCATCTCCCCCAGGTGTCCGGCAAGAGCATCACTCAGAGGGTGCTGAGGTTCTCGGTGTACCATGTGGACAGGCAAAGGAAGCACCAGCTCCTGGGCCAGGTGCTGTTCCCCCTGAAGAACGAGACCCTGGCAGGCGACTGCCGGCATATTATCTGGAGAGACCTGGAGGCTGAGAACCTGGAGGTAAAGGCCAAAGTTACCAAACATATGCAACTGCATGTCAGACTATCATGGGCAATCAGCAGGTGTGGCCCAGCACCTATTGGCCAGCTTTAGCCCTCAGCATACTGCCCACCACCCCTGCTCAGGGTGGTGGGCCTGGGTGGAGCTGCATGAGATAAAAGGGGTGTGTGAGATCACTCCTGGGCAAGGAGGGGCCACCTGAGATTCTTTTGCCCTGGAGGTCAGATTACCTGGAGCAACTTGAAAAATCCATGTTTGGATGCCCATCCAGATTAGACAGCTGTAAAAGGCAACATCCCAAATGGACCACCAGGGAAAATATTTACCTGCCTTCCCCCAGCTCACAAGAAAGACTATTCTGTGGCTCAGAATAGTTTGGCATTCCCCAGACCTGGGTTTGAATCTTCAACTCTGGTCCTCACTATTGTATGATCTTCAGTACCTTAGTGTCAACTCTCTAGACCGTAGTTTCTCCGTCTATAAAATGGCAGGTGGGCTTAAAGGAGGGAATGTGAGTATGTCATGTAGTACTCCATGCCTGACCACTGTGAGAAAGGAGGAAGACACTAGGGCTCCTCCAGCACCTGCCAGCATGACAGCGTGCCTTCCCCTTGGCCTTTCCAGCCTCCCTCAGAATTTGGCGACCTCCAATTCTGCCTCAGCTACAATGACTGCCTGAGCCGTCTGACAGTGGTCGTGCTACGAGCCAAGGGCCTCCAGCTCCAGGAAGACAGGAGTTTTGTCAGTAAGTTTTCCTCTTCAGGGCAGATCCAGCCCTGTGAGCTTGGGACCTAGGGCTAGAGTCTGACCCTCACCCCTGGCCATCCAGTTTCTGCTTGCCTACTGCCTATCACAGAACGCTATCTCCTGAGGTGCACCCGCCCTCTGTGGACATTGTGGTATGAGAAGGAGCTTCCTGATGTCAAATCCAATGCTACATTCCCTTGACCACCACCAAGACCTCCAAGGCCCCTGAGACCAAGTCAATCCCTCACTTTTCCCTTGAACTGTGCTGCCACCTCCAGCCCTCCCTTCTGTGAATGGATCCAGTTCCTCCAGGGAGAGGTCCGGTGTGTCCTTGCCCCCCCAGGACGGCTCCACTGCACACAGGCATGACCCTCTGCTGGAAGAAGGTTGGCAGGCCACGTGATGCTCTGCTTCCTCCAACTTCCCAGACCCAGGAGCTGGAGGAGTAGAGGCTCTACACTGGCTCACCCGACGTTTCTTGCCCCTATGTGGACCTCTAGCAAGGTGGTGGTTGTCTGCCACCTGTGTTTCTCCACATCCGAGTCACTATAAGCAAACTGGCATTCAACCTTCTGCTGTGGATCCAAAACTCATCTAAGCCCCATCCCCCAAAACTTTGCCCTCTGAAGGACAAGGTGTTTAAGGAATCCCAGAAGGCCTGAGCACCCACAGTCAGTGCTTCCGTCCGCCACCACTGCCCTAATGGGGAGGGATGGGTGTGTGGTACCAGGCTCTGGTAAACAAGGGCTAGCCAAGCCGTAGGTGGTTCAGGAGGCAGAGAGGAAGGAAGAGGATGGGAGCTGAGTGTTTCCTCAGCCCTAAGGCAGTACACTAATCAACCATGTTTCCTCTTATAACGCCCTTGGCTGCAGAGGCTGTGAGTAATGGGGTACTGATGTCTGGGTGGGCATGTGCCCCCCCCCGAGCCAGACCACCTACTGGCTGGAGGCTGGGCTCCTACCTGCCTCTCCTAGCCCAGTCTGCACTGCCCCTCAGGTGTGTTTGTCAAAGTGTCCCTGATGAATCACAACAAGTTTGTCAAGTGCAAGAAGACTTCGGCTGTGCTGGGCTCTGCCAACCCCGTGTACAGCGAAACCTTCAGCTTCAAGGCTGACCCCACTGAGTTGGACACTGCCAGCCTCAGCCTGACAGTGCTGCAGAGCACCGAAGGAGACAGTAAGTCCTGCCCAAGAACACAGAGCTGGCTAGTGCGAGAGCCAGAATTCACATCTAGCTTTATTCCAGTGACTTTCTGTGGCACCCTAGAAAGAGGGTGGCCTCTACCACCCCCTCTGGGACAAATCACCAGAGGTTAGAGGCAGCATGGCCAAGTGACCTGATGCCATGTGTCACTGTAACCCCTGCATTGCTTCATGCCTCCAGACTAGCCTTTGGGTCCTGGGTGAGGTTCAGGGTGGATAACTGAGTGGAGTTATCCCAGCCAGTTCTCCCACACTGCCTCATAACCCAATGTCCACTGTCACTGTCTTGGGAAGCAGAGATGGCTAGTCTCTATTGCGACAGTTGGTGGGTGAAATTTCTGTTGAATGTTCCCCATGAATGTATAGGTGGGCTGATGGAAGAGGGCTTCTTTCTGGAGGGGCCCCTTCTTCCATCAGCTCTTTGACATGAGACAGGCTTAAGACAGCCCACCAGGAGGGTGAGGGACAGAATGAGTTCCCCCAAATGGCAGGCTCTCCACCTGGGCTTCCTTCCCTGCCATCTCCAGCTCCAGAGCAAAGTCAGGACCTCTTTGGAGGCTGTTAGCTCTGTGCTTAAATAGAGAGGGACTGGCTACTCCCTTGGAGGGTAAGAATAAATTAGAGAGAGAAGGAGAAAGGGTTGGGGGGTTGGGGATGCCTGAGATAATATGGCTTCTGTGCTCCAGAGACTAACAGTGCTTTTCCTCCCCTGCAGAGACCCACCAGCTGGGCCGAGTGGTGGTGGGCCCCTACATGTACGCCCGTGGCAAAGAGCTAGAGCACTGGGATGAGATGCTCAGCAAGCCGAAGGAACTGGTGAAGCGCTGGCATGCACTTTGCCGCACCACTGAGTCTTGACTCAAGCAGGGATCTCACATGTGCCTCAGGAGCCTGCTCTTCTCACCACCATGCATGGCAGTCACCAGCCTGGGCACGTCTTCCAGCATCTCACGGGCTCCTGGGCCGGTCCATACCAGGGGTACATAAGTGCTGATATACAGGAGAGAACAAGGGACAAGAGAGCCCTGGCCTGGTCAGCAATGTGGCCAGTGTCTATTCATCAGCCTAAGAGACCCTCCCGACTCACTCTCTCTTGATTTACACATAGGGCTACCGGGGCTTGGGATCCCAGCTCCTGGTCATCACAGTATGGATTTGTGGTCATCACATCACAGTGTTCAGAAGAAATAGTCTATTTAGTGATAGCATAACTGTGTATGCTGAATGGAAGTGTAGAGTAAACTTAGGTTTCACCATCTTGGAAAGCTAATGGCATGTTGATGCTCAAGCTGCAGTTTTTTTATATGTGGTGTCTCCACCTTCTACCTAGCAGAGAAAAAAAAACTGCCCTGAGGGAATTAAGGGAAGGGGGGACACCCCAAGCATTTATTTCAGTTGGTCCACAATAAATAGCACGATCTGAGAATGGGTTTCTGTATGAAGGTGTGGAAAAGTCCCAGAATGTCTAGGCCACATGGTGTGCCCACAGCTCAGGAGAGGAAGCTCCCACAGGTGGGAACTCACTGCCTTCAGGACCTGCAGGAGAATGCTGTGAGAAGCCCACCCAAGTACCAAGTGGTGGACAGGTTTTTGGCATCGCTCCCTGTTAGAAGGGCCTCATCTGTGTGTCAGGTCCCTCCCTGGGGCCATGTCAGATCCCGCCCCCACATCATGCCAAGTCTGGGCCACGGCCCACCCTCCCAGAGTCCAACAACTCACACCCCTGGACCCACGGCCCACCCTCCCAGAGTCCAACACCTCACACCCCTGGACTCACAGGTGCTCTGCTGCTGGTTTCTGTGGTCTCTCTGGTTAACAACATTCGGCTTCTGGGGCACTCACTTTATGCAGAAAATGGTGAAAACACATGGCTAAAATGTAGCCCACAGAGCTGAGAGCTTTTCCTGTAAACCTAGCAGTTCCATTACCATTATTGTGGTGTAGTAGGTGTCAATATAAAATTCATTAAGATAGAAGTTCCCACAAACCACAGACATCAACTCCAGTGAAGTTATACTCTAGGTAACAAGCAAGCATTGTGCTTGTCACTGTCATGGTTTGTATTTTCACCCTAATGCTATTGTACTCCCAATCAATGCATTGTTATTGTATAACTAGAACGAAACCTTAAACCAGCATTGTCTCTTTTCTTGTTCAGTGAAGTAACTTCAGCAGAAGAAAGAAATGAACTTCGTATACTCAGTTTCTGCCCCTTTCACTTGACTTCCAGTCTCAGTCAATGCACAAATACAAGCTTTCCCTAGCAGTGATCTGTATGGACAAAATATCTTGTCTTTGCTTTCTCTCGCTTATTTCACGTGCACATTTTCAACATAGTCCACACTCCAGTAATTTTTAATAGTGTCATAGCTGACACATAACAGGAGTTTTCTATATATATTTTTAGCGATCTACCTATGGTCCTGAGACAGTAGATGCCAATGACCACTACATTTCAAGGTGAGACTCATGCCTATCAGTGGCCTTTCTAGAGCCACTTGAAAAAGCCGGAAAGCATCCCCTTTGCAGAACAGAGTAGAATGGTGTGTCTGACTCACAACTAAAAAATCTCAATGCCAAGAAATTGGCAGGCTCTCTGCTCTGATAGGGAGGAAGAAGGGGTTGCTGTATTGGGCTGGCCCCTGTCTATAGCTACGGTCAGGGCTGAAAGTACACAACTGTTTCCCATGGGCCTGAGAGAGCTGTCCTGGATTGTCTCAAATCCTGTTCACAAGGTGACTCCAGCAGAAAGAAACCTTTTGCATTTCCATACAACGTTTTGGAAATAGCTTGTCAATTTCTACACACACACAAAATGTGCTAGAATTTAAATGTGTCTTATTGAGTGAATAGAACAGTTTGGGACCACTTGATACCTTTACAATATTCAATCTTTGATTCATTAACATGGTGTATCCATTTGTTTAAGTCTCTTGTAAATTTTCTTAGGACTGTTTTGTAGTTTTCAGTAAAATGTTCTTGCACATCTTTCATTAGATTTATTCATAGGTGTTTTATATATGTTTGTTGCTACTATATATAGATTCTATTGATTTTTTTGAATGTTGACATATCTAGTGAGTGGCCTTGCTAAAGTCACTTAAATTGTAGTCAGTAAATTCTTCGTATTTTCTTTGGATATAATCATAACCTCTGCAAATGATAGTTTTATTTCTTCCTGTCCAATCTTCACGCCTTCTTTATCTCTTGCCAAATTGCAGTGGCTGGGCAATCGGGCAAGAAAAAAAGGCATCCAGATTGTAAAGAACGAATTAAATCTATATTTGCAGATGGCATGGTCATCTATAGAAAATCTTAAGGAATATACACACACACACACACACCCTATTAAAGCTAATATACCAGTTCAGCAAAATTGCAGGATACAAGGTGGATATATAAATTGTATCGGGTAGGCCTAACTGCAATAGTGATAGTAGGTATACCTGTCTCATTCTTAATCTCAGGAGTGGGCAGAGTTCTCAATATTCACTATTAAGTATGACATTTGCTATAGGACTTTTAATATACTCATGATCATGTATTTTCAATTTGTTAAAAGTTTTCTGTTTACCACAAATTGTTAAATTTTATCAAATAGTTTTTCTGCATCTTTTGAAGTAATCATATTTTTCTCCTTTATTCTTTTAATGTGATGAATTATATTGATTGATTTTTGACACACACACCCCTTTGGTTTCTATTGCAAAAATGTAAGTTTAGGTTTTTGGTTCATAGCAAAATTGAGAGGAAGGTACAGAGATTTCCCACATACCCCTGCCCCTACGTATGCACAGCCTACCCCATTGTCAACACTTCAGTGCTTAATTTCCATTTGATATTTTGTTATAGACTCCAGTTCTTTGATGAAAGTCTTCATTTTGTCAATCACATCAATATCTGGGTCACTGATGGATCAGTTTTATTGTTGATGTATGAATATCCAAACCTGTAAAAAATTTTAATAAAATTTTACTTGAGCCAAATAGAAGTTATTCCTGGAAGCAAGATCTCAACAGACTGAGAAAAATGATTCCTAAAATGACAGTTTGAAGTTTCTTTTATGCATTTGGAAATTAAGGAAGTTTAAACAAAGGTGGGAGAAAGCAAGGCACTGATTAGATTACGGCAGTGGTCCCCAGCCTTTCTGGCACTGGGGGCTGGTGCTCCTTTAAGAATTTAATGCCTGATGATCTGAGATGGAGCTCAGGTAGTGATGCTAGTGCTGGGGAGCAGCTGCAAATACAGATGCTTTGCTCTCTGGCCTGCTGCTCACCTCCTGCTGAGCAGCCAGGTTCCTAACAGGCCACAGACTGGTACCGGTCCATGACTCCGGGGTTGGAGACCCCTGGATTACAGGATAGTTAAGAAGATTATGTGCTCCCTTGAGAGTAGTTATGCCTCTCAGG
The DNA here is from genome assembly GCF_000325575.1 of Pteropus alecto. Lineage (NCBI taxonomy): Eukaryota > Metazoa > Chordata > Mammalia > Chiroptera > Pteropodidae > Pteropus > Pteropus alecto. The sequence goes on from NW_006438113.1 coordinate 272,603, forward strand.
AGTCTGAAAAAGAGTTACTCTGACATTTCAAAGGTGTGTTAACCTAGATGCACAGAAACAATGGACAAGTCTGGCTTAAGGCAAAGATAAGCCTTTTACTAAAGAAGTTATAGTCCTAAGGCATGACTACCCACCATGACCTTCCCAGTTTGGAATTTATGATCAGTAACCCTGCAAGGTTACTTTCAGTAGAACCCCTTTTTCATCTGCATTCTGTATATGTTCTCCCCCTTTGATCCTGTTTTTTGACATGCTGGATAATTTATTGTTGAATGCTGACCATTATGATAAATTATAGTGGCCTCAGGACACATTATTCCTCTAGAGATGGTTTACTATAGTAAACCTCTGATGGAGTGGAACAGGTAACTTTAACCCAATCTGGTACTGAACTGATTGGAGTTTAGGTTACAATTTTGGTAAGATTCTATCTCTGCCTATGGTTTGCCTCCATTTCTAGAGTATAGTCTTCCAAGGATCCCAAATGAGAATCTGGTGTGTTTACTAGACTTCTTTCCTTGGGGATTCTGAATTCCAAGTTTTATCTCCTTAGTGTTATGTTCTTGCAAAGAAAGAAAAAAAAAGGCCTACTGTATTTCATAGGCTTCCTATATAACTTAATGATTCACAGCTTTATAATTCAGCAAATGATTCAAGGGGAGAAACCCATAAGTGTCAGAATTACTCTTCTCTGTCTCCCTTCTATCTGACATCTTGGCTTTTCCAGTTCCAGCTGCCTTGGCAACCCCAAACTCCAATTTCTTGTCTCTCCAGGTCCAAAGACTCTGCTACCTTTTCTGACTCTTAGCTATGGCCCTCTGCCCAAATGCTCAGTTTCTTAGCTACAATCAGCAAATTTCCTGAAGGGAAAAGTGGTTCACAGAATGTCACCTAACCTCATTGTATTTTCCTTCTTCTGTAATCATAGCCTATCAAATGCTTGTCAAATTGGCAGCCCTCCAATAACTTAAGGAAAAAAAAAAGGTTTTCTGTATTTTATTCAGCTTTTCCAGTTGTTCCTGGCATGAACATCAGTCTGCCTCAAGCAGAAAAATAATTATTTTTCCAGAATTCTTTTCCTAGAAAAAAAATTCTCAGCAAAGAGTGATTTATACAGGGACTTTGATTACACAAATCTTGGGAAAGCTGATGAAGTCAAAAGGGGAGAAGTTGCTTGTATCAATTAGCTAGTTTTACAATAATGTTACAATAATGGTGCATAACAAAACAATCATGACATCTTAGTGTTCTATTAAAATAACCATTTGTTTCTCATATATTGATGATTCAATTGAGTGTGGGCTGATCTAGGTTAAGCAAACAACCTTCAAGCTGTGGGTCTGGCCAGGCTCAGGTCCTCACTCAGGCCTGGTCCGTGTTTGTTCATTCTGAGCACAGGCTAAAGGAGCTACCCAGGGAAAGCTCTTTTCATGGTGAAGGCAGAAGAAAGGGAAACACGTTTCTACCCTCTGCTTGTGTTATGTCACCTAATACCCCATTGGCTGAAGCAAGTCTTGTGGCCAAGTTCAAAATCAAGGGGCAGGGAAGTAAACTATACCTTTTTGTGAGAGGAACTGAAAAGTTATGGCAATAGACATAGCTACAAGAAAGGGTAAAGAATTGGGATGATAATTCAATGTACCATATTGATGTTCTCTAGAATTGGAGAATTCCGGGAGCCTGTTCCTGGCTGTGCAGTCACCGAGAAGACCTCACTGCTGTGTACCTGCTACCGTGCCTCAAAGCCACTGCTGCCAATTTGGTATCCTGTAATGATGATGGGCTGGAATTTTCGCAGCCATTTGCCAATTATGGTTGGTATTTTTTTAATTTTTCATTGTGGAATTCTTTGCCCAATTACTGCAAGAGCCTCCAGCTTCTTGCTATCATAAATGTCAGTGTCAAAGGAAGAAGAGGATGATTTTTACCTTCTTTCAACTTTCTAGTCTCACATTTGGCAACCTCAACCTAGAACTGTATTTGTAAGGGTGTCTGAGAAATATAATGTCTACACTTCCATTTTCAGAAAATGTAATAAAGATTTTTAAAGGGTATGAAGACAGTGCTGTGTGCCAGCCCACACTCTGGGGCCAACCTAAGTCACAGGAACCCAAGGTAAGGGATCTACACAGAAAGGAGGTTTTTGAAGAACCCATGTTGAGTACTCCAGCTTATTACGGAACTACTAGTGACACAGAACCTCTCCTGACACTTAGGCAGCCTCTTTCTCGTACCCCCGCCCTTCCCTAGAATGATCAGAAACCCCTGTTAACAAGTCAGGGAAGGAGGAGCGGAAGCACAAAGTGAGGAAATAGGAAAACTGCTACGTGCCCATTTCTTGTTGCAGCCTCATACAGGCATGAGCCAGGGTGAGGAAGGATGAAGGGGAAGCTTATGCTTTAAATGAAGCTGGAAGTTTAGACTACTACATGAGACTGGACATTTCAAGTACTGAATACAGCCTGTTTTTATAATTAGAAGTTATAAGAAAATTGTAATGTTACCTAAGAGTAATCAAAGAAGTCATGGGACTTGCCTTAGATTTTATCCAAAGGGCAGGGAGAAGCTACCTGCCAAGCAGGTTTGAATGGGTCACTGGAAAAAAAGAATGAAATAATTGGCTAATTACATTCCATAAGCCTGACTCTTTCAACATAATGACTATATTTCTTAATTGAATTTAATATGCAATTATGAAGACAGATTGTACAATCTGCCTATTATGGTTTTTCCTAATTTTAAAGTATGAAATTATTGGTCCAAATCACCTCCCCATTTTACCAGTATTTCAAGAGGTATGTTTCTCAAAATGAAAATGACTGTCCAGGTGGGAAGAGAGGAACTCTTAGGAACTGTACTAGGTTTCTATAAGGCAGCTTGTTAAATCCGCACAGCAGCCCAGGAGAAACCTTCCCCACATTTAGATATGAGGAAAGTGATTATCGAAGAGAGGACACCATTTCTCTGAGCCCCATCGCTCATAAGTGATGAAGCTGGAACAAATGTTTCTCTGAGCCCCATAGCTCATAAGTGATGAAGCTGGAACAAATCAGATTCCAGGTGTCCAAAAATGGTGTCATTATTACATATTGCCAGAGAGACCTCAAAAAGACAGAGACAATGTGTAGTGCTGCCACATTCCCAAGGGCCTGGGATCTGTTTCATGCCTATTAGATAAGCTGCTTTTGTTCCTGCACCTTTAGTTGCTAATAAGGTTGTGCATTTCTCATTTCCTCCATATCTCCCTTTCATCTTTCCTTCTTTCCCTCTCTCCTTCCTTCCTCCCTCACTCTCTTCCTTCCTCTCTCTCTTTCTCCTCTTTTCCCTCTCACCCTCCTTCCCTCCGGTTTTTCTTTACTCTCCCTTCTGAATGTGTAAAAATATCTGTTCATCTCGTGATGAGGGAATATAATCCCGCAAGTGACCAGATTTGATCCCTGTTTGCCCTTTATTTTTGAAAATATGCTTTTATCAATTTGTTAACTCATAAACCTCCAGGAGTTGGATGATACGAAGGAGTGGGAGCACAGGTGAAGAAAGGACCCAGAGGCCTGCAGCGCGTAGTGTCCACGTCAGGAAGGCCATGGGAACATGCTTGACAGGCTGGGCTGGGAAGCAAGATCGTCAAGGGACCGCGAGTCCAGGGCGTGTGGCCGGGACAGAATGCCACTCGGTGTCCTCACGCCCGCCCGGGGACGGATGCGCAGTTACTGGAACGAGCCGGAAAAGCACCTGCCTCCCTCATTGTGTCTCTCGCGCCCTCTACTGTTTAGCACCGTACTCACCGCGAAGGAGAGCTGCTTTAGGGAATTCCATCTGCAAAGCACGTACTGAAGGATGCATTTGAGGGGCGAAGTAAGTGATAATTAATAAACCAGCCTTCCCATCTCAGAGTTTTCTCTTGTGCCCCCTCCAAAACACTACCTCTCTCTTCCTGCCCAAGTAACCACTAACCTGGTTTTATGGTAATCATTCCTTTGCTTTTACTACCTAACTTTGCTTTTACTACCTAACTATGCAACTATACTTAAACGCTATAGATTTTTTTGATTTGGTTTGATTTGGTGTGAAGTTTACATAGGGAATCAGAAAGCAAGCATTCTTTTGTATGTGTGGCTTTCTTCATTCCACATGATGTTTTAACATTCATCATACATTTCGGGGGTTATAAAAATAGAAATGAAGTTGCTGGGTCATAGGGGTTTGTATATCTTCCAATTTAGTAGATAAAGCGAAACTGTTCTCCAAAGTTGATGTGCCAATTCACATTCTCACCAGTAGTATATGAGAGTTCCTATGTGTCTGTGTCCTTGTCAACCCTTGGTATTGTCAGCCTTTTTATTTTAATGGTTCTTTACAGCATGTAAAGGTATCTCCTTGTGGATTTAATGTTTACTCCCCTGATCACTAATGAATTGAACAATGTTTCATATATTAACTGGTCATTCTTCCTTTGTGAAGTGCTTGTTCATAGATTGGAGCTGTTTTTCTATTGGGTTATTTGTGGGTTTTCTTATTGATTTATAGGAATTTCTTTTGATTCAATGTATTGCAAATGTTTTCTACAATCCTCTTTTTTTAGTAATATAGTTTTGTTAATATATTTTTGGTTGATTTTCTCCCATTTAATGGATTTCTTTTGATAAACTGAATTTTTTTATTTTAATGTAGTCAAATGAAGCAATCTTTTATATTAATGCTTTGTGTGTCCAATTTTAAGAAGTTTTCATATCCTGAAATCATAAAGCTATTCTCTCCTATACTATTTTCAAGAATATTTATTATTTTGTCTTTCACATTGAAATATAGAATCTACCTGAAGTAGATGTTTGAATAAGTTATAACATCGGGCTCAAGTTTCTTCCTTTTTTTCCATAAGGATATTCAATTATCCCAACACTGTTTATTGGATCTATTTCTGGCCTCCTTCTGTTACATTAGTAAATTTGCCTATCTTTTTACTAATGCCGCCATGTCTTAATTACTGATTTGTAATGACAATATCTTCAGTCCTCAATCTGGTTCTTCTTCAAGAGTGTCTTGGCTATTTGGGCACTTTGCATTTCCATATAAATTTTAGAATCAGCTTGCTAACTCTCTACCACCTCCTCAAGAAGAAGCCTGTTGTGATTTTGATTGGGATTGCATTGAGTTTATAGGTCAATTCAAGGGGAACTGACATCTTTAAAATACTGTGTCCTCTAGTCCCTGAACATAGTATATAATTCTATTTATTTAGTTCCTCTTTAATTTCTCTAAATACTGTTCTAGTAATAGGTATAGAGGTTTTATACATCCTTCATTAAGTTTTTCCCTAGATACTTGGTTTTCATATTCTATCGTAAACGGAATTATGTTTAATTTTTTATATTAATTCTAGCTAGTATACACAAAGTTCTTTTTCTTTTTAATTTATTTATTTTTATGGTGACATTGGTTAATGAAATCCAGTAAGTTTCAGCTGTACGCTTTAACAGTAAGGCATATATACATTTACACTGTGGGTTCACCTCCCATAGTTAGATTTCTTTCTGTCACCACATATTTGACTGCCTTTACCCCATCTACCTCCTCTCCTTCCCCCTCCCCTCTGGTAACCACTAGTCTATGATCCATGTCCATGAGTCTCTGTTGTTTGTCCTGTGCATTTGTTGCTTTTAGATTTATATCTCACATATAAGTGATACCATGTGATTCTTAACTTTTTCTGTCTGGCTTATTTCACTTAGCATGATGATTTCGAGGTCCATCCATGTCATTGCAAATGGCAGTATATCATGTCTTCTTATGGCTGAGTAATATTCCATTGTAAATATGTACCGTGGCTTCTTTAGCAAATCATCTATCGTAGGACACTTTGGTTGCTTTCAGGTCCTGGCTACTGTGAATAATGCTGCTATCAACATCAAATATCTTCTTGGATATGGGTTTTCAAGTCTTTGGGATAAATATCCAGTAGAGGGACTGGATCATATGGTAGGTCAATTTTTAGTTTTTGAGGAACCTCCATACTGTTTTCCATAGTGGCTGTACCAATTTGCAGTCCTACCAGCAGTGTATGAGGGTTCCTTTTACTCCACATCCTCTCTAATATTTGTTATTATCTGTCCAGTTGATAACAGCTGTTCTAATAGATGTGAGATGGTATCTCATTGTGGTTTTGATTTGCATTTCCCTACTAGCTAGTGATGTTGAGCATCTTTTCATATGTTTGCAGGCCATTTGTATGTCCTCTAAGGAGAAGTGTCTGTTCAGGTCCTCTGCCCATTTTAAAATTGGATCACTTTTTGTTGTTGTTATTGAGTTGTATGAGTTTTTTGTGTGTTTTGGATATTAGACCCCTAGTAGAGGTGTTACATGCAAATATATTTTCCCATTTGAATGGTTGTCTCTTTACCCTGTTGACTTTTTTTGTGTTGTGCAGAAGCTTTTTAGTTTGATATAGTCCCATGTATTTATTTTTGCTTTTACTTCCCTTGCCTTTGAGGTCAAATTAACAAA
>NW_006438113.1:279270-282350 GCF_000325575.1 Pteropus alecto
TGTGTGGTGATAGACAACAGTCTAGTTTCATTCTTTTGCAAGTGGTCTTCCAGTTTTCCCATCACCATTTATTGAAGAGGCTTTCCTTTCTCCACTGTATGTTTTTGGCTTTTTTGTCGAAAATTATTTGCTCATATAAATATGGGTTTACGTCTGGACTCTCGATTCTGTTCCACTGGTCCGTGTGTCTGTTTTGCTGCCAATACCATACTATTTTGATTACTGTTACTTTGTATTATAATTTGAAGTTGGACAGAGTGATGCCTCCAGCCTTGGTCTTTTTGCTCAAAATGGCTTTGGCGATTCAGGGTTTTTTGTGCGTCCATACAAATCTGATGATTTTTTTGTTCCATTTCTTTAAAAAATGGTGATGGGATTTTGATGAGGATTTTATCAAATCTGTATAATGCTTTAGGTAATATGGTCCTTTTAACTATGTTGATTCTTCCAATCCAAGAACACAGAATATCTTTCCATTTCTTTATATCTTCTTCGATTTTTTTTAATAGGATTTTATAGTTTTCATTATATAGGTCCTTCACTTGTTTCTTTAAATTTATTCCTAGGTATTTTATTCTTTTTGTGCAATTGCAAAAGAAATTATTTTTTTCCACTTTTTTTTCCTGATGCTTCATTATTAGAGTACGGGAATACTATGGATTTTTGAATGTTGATTTTGTATCCAGAAACTTTACTGCATTTGCTTATTGTTTCTAGTAGTGTTCTAGTGGAGTCTTCAGTAAGGTTTTCTATATAGAGAATCATGTTATCCACAAATAATGACAGTTTGACTTCTTCATTTCCTATTTGGATGCCTTTTATATCTTTCTCTTGCCTGATTGCACTCGCTGGGACCTCCAATGTTATATTGAAAAAGAGTGGCGATAGTGGACAGCCTTGCCTTGTTTCTGATCTTAGAGGGAAGGTTTTTAGTTTTTCACCATTAAGTATAATGTTGGCTGAGGGCCTGTCATAGATGGCCTTTATTATGTTAAGGTACTTTTCTTCTATACCAATTTTGTTAAGTGTTTTGATCATAAATGGTTGCTGTATCGTCGAAGGCTTTTTCTGCATCTATTGATATGATCATATGATTCTCATTTTTTAATTTGTTTATGAGGTGTATCACATTAATTGATTTGCGTATGTTGAACCATCCCTGTACCCCTGGGATGAAGCCCACTTGATCTTGGTGTGTAATCTTTTTTAATATGTTGCTGTGTTCGGTTCACTAGTAACTGGTTTAGGATTTTTGCATCTGTGTTCGTGAGAGATATTGGTCTGTAGTTTCCTTTTTTAGTGTTATATTTACCAGGTTTTGGTATCAGGGTAATATTCGCCTCATAAAATGAGTTGGGAAGTATTGCCTCCTCTTCGAGTCTTTGGAAGAGTTTGAGGAGAGTAGGTATTAAATGTTCTTTGAATGTTTGGTAGAATTCACTGGTGAAGCCATCTGGTCCTGGACTTTTACTTTTTGGTAGGTTTTTGATGATTGTTTCAATATCCATAATGTGATCAGTCTATTTAGATCTTCCAGATCTTCTTGATTTAGTCTAGGAAGCTTGTATTTATCTAAGTACTTATCTATTTCTTCTAGGTTATTAAATTTGGTGTTGTATACTTTTTCACAATATTCTTGTATGATGCTTTATATTTCTGCGGTGTCTGTGATAATTTCTCCTCTTTCATCCCTGATTTTGTTTACTTGTGTCCTTTCTCTTTTTTATTTAGTGAGTCTAGCCAGGGGTTTGACAATTTTATTAATCTTCTCAAAGAACCAGCTCTTCGTTGCATTTATTTTTTCAATCATTTTTTTGTTTTCAATTTTATTTATTTCTGCTCTAATTTTGATGATTTCTTTCCTTCTGCTGACTTTAGGCTTCATTTGTTCTTCCTTTTCTAGTTTTGAAGATGAAGTGTTAGGTTGTTTATCTGAGCTCATTCTTGTTTTTGGAGATAAGGCTGTAGTGATATGAACTTTCCTTTTATAACCACTTTTGCCATGTCCCAAAACTTTTGATATGTTGTACTATCATTATCATTCGTTTCTATGTATCTCTTGATCTCTCTTTTTATTTCTTCCCTAACCAAGTTATTCTTCATTAGCATGTTGTTTAATCTCCATGTATTTGGGTTCTTCCTGATTTCTTTTTGCAGCTAATCTCTAGTTTGAGAATTATGATCAGAGAATATGGTTGATATGATTTCAACCCTCTTATATTTGTTGAGGCTATCTCTGTGTCCCAGTATGTAGTCAATCCTTGAGAATGTTCCATGTGCATGAGAGAAGAATGTATAAGTAGCTGTTTTGGAGCGGAAGGCTCTGTAATTGTCTATTATGTCCAGTTGGTCTAATGTGTCATTTAAAGACGTTATTTCCTTATAGATTTTCTGTTTGGATGATCTGTCCATATCCAACCATGGGATACTTAGGTCCTCTACTGTGATAATGTTTTGGTCTGTTTCTCCCTTTAGTTCTGTTAGTAATTGCTTTACATATTTCAGGGCTCCCTGATTGGGAACATAGATATTAATAAGTATTATGTCTTCTTGGTGCATGATTCCCTTTGTCATTATGAAGTGTCCCTCTGTATCTTCCTTTAGCTTTTTTTTTTTTTTGAAGTCTGTTTTATCTGACATTATTACCTTTACTCCTGCTTTTCTCTGAATGCCATTTTCTTCAAATATTATTTTTCACCCTTCAACTTTGAGTCTATATTTGTCTTGGAGCTGAGATGTGTCTCCTGGAGGCAGTATATGGTTTTGTTTTGTTTTTTGATCCATTCTGCAACTCTGTGACTTTTTATTGGTGAGTTCAGTCCATTTACATTTAGGGTGATTATGGAAATATGAGGTCTTCTTAAAGCCACTTTATCTTTTGCTTTCTGGCAGCTCAGAGTTTCCATTGCTCCCTTGTCCTTGTGTTTCTGTTTTCTTTATTTTGGTTGGCTTTTGTGGGTTTTGCCTCTGGTTCTTCTTGTTTTATGTTATATACTTCGGTTCTAAATCTTTGGCCTGTGGTTACCATTACGAATATGAAAAGGATAGTTGTAAATATACAGTGATCCCTTTTCGTCTGC
>NW_006438113.1:282652-292912 GCF_000325575.1 Pteropus alecto
AATGTCCTGCTCTTAATAAGGGTTGCACTCCTCTGCTTCTATTTGCCTGATAATCACTTTACTCCTAATTATGTATTTTTGTTTTTGTTGTTATTTTGTTTTAAGTGAGCTGAACCCTTTCAGTATTTCCTGTAGTGCAGGCCTCATAGTGGAAAATTCCCTCAATTTTTGTATGTCTGGAAAGGTCTTGATTTCTCCTTCATATCTAAAGGAGAGCTTAGTTGGCTACATTATTCTAGGCTGGTAGTTCCTTTCACTTAATATTTTGAATATCTGATTCCATTCCTTTCTGGCTTGTAATGTTTGTGCTGGGAAGTCCGATGATAATCTAATGGGTTTTCCTTTATAGGTTACCATCTTCTTTTCCCTGGCTGCCCTGAGAATTCTGTCTTTGTCATTGATTTTTGATCATTTTAATACGATGTGTCTTGGTGAAGGCCTTTTTGGGTTGAGATAATTTTGTGTTCTATTGACTTCTTGAATTCCAAGCTCCAGCTCATTCTTTAGATTTGGGAAATTCTCATCCAATATTTGTCTGAAAATGCTTTCTAGTCCCTGCTCCTTTTCCTCACCTTCAATAATGCCCATTATTCTTAGGTTTCCTCTCCTGATGGTATCAGCTAGTTCTTGTATTTCTCTTTCGTTATTTTTCATTCTTTAGTTTCTCTCCTCTTCCTTCTGATTTATTTCTAGATTTCTGTCTTTGATATCACTGATCCCTTCTTCCATTTGGTCGACTCTATTTCCCAAGCTTGCTATTTCATTTTTCAACTTTTGCAGTGTGTTTCTTTTTTGTCTCCAGAAGATCTATTCTGTTTTTTTTTGAGGATTTCAATCTCCTTATTCTGCTCATCTAGGCGTATTTTCAGTTCCTGAAATTGTTAACGTGACACGTTTTGGAACTCACTGAGTTTTTTCAGAAGTAACATCCTGAATTCTCTGTCATTTAAGTTGCATATTTCTATGTCTGTAAGCTTATTTTCTGGAGATTTTTCTCATTCTTTCTGAGATGCTTGTCACCTTGGTTGCTCATGGTGTTTAATGGATTATATCTCCACCTGGGCATTAATGGAAACGTATTCTGCTTTTTTTTTTTTTTCAGGAAGATTTATTATACAAAGTCTCTCTAGCCTTTGCAAAGAAGGAGCTCTTTGTTTGATTTCCAGTAGGTTGTGTCTAAGCCTCTTGGATCCCTGCTTTATATAAAGCTTTTTAAATGCCTTTTAATTTTCTAATAGATATTTAATCACACTGTCTACCCTGTTTCAGTCCCTGTCAGTGTTAGCAACAGTTTCAGTAGCATTTGCTCAGATTCCCCTGGGGCTCTGCGGTGATCGGGTCTCAGAGGTTATGGGGGGAGGGGTCCTCTGGGTTTGTGGATGAGGGCTGTGGCTCAGCCTCGGTTTTGCAGCCGCAGCTGGTAAAAATCAACTGTTGTTTTTCTGCCGTCCTGCTTTACTGCGTTCTGCTCTGATGACTGGGCCCTGCTGCCAGCCATGGGAAGTTTACAGCTTTCCCAGGCAGGGCTGTTCAAGAAACTCACTGTTCCTTCTCCCCTCCCCCTCCTCCTACAGGGAGCTCCTGCTACAAGAAGCAGCTTCTTTATTTCTCCCAGTCTACCACCCAACACCCAGGGTTCTGATCTGTGGTAGCTCTTATGTGCAGATCCCATGCTCAGACATGTTTGTATGCAGTTTGGGTGTTTTTTGTTGAGTTTTAGATGTTCAGCTTATTGCTATTTCAAAGGGAGGATCTGGGGATGACTGTCACTCTGCCATGTTTCTCCCCACAGTTTTCGTTTTCTTATATTGACCTTATATCCAGCAATCATACTAACCTCAAATATTTTATTAATTAACCTCTAGATTCTTTTGAGTTATCAGTATACATAATTATTACATACCTTAGTTCTAATCTTTATAATTTTTATTTCAATTTTTTGCTTTATTATTCTGACTAGAAACACCGGAAAAGTACTAGATATGAGTGTTAACAGTGAATATTTTTGTCTGATTCCTGTTCTCATAAATTTTTCCCCATTTCATCATTAAGTAAAATGTACTGTGATTGTTATTTCCTTATGATAAATATTGTTAAAAGTTCTTAACCACTCTCCACTGATTTAAGGTATGCCTTTACAAAAAGGAAATATTTTACATACTGTTTCCTAATATGATTTTTTTGCTGAATATACTATCAATACCAAGACCATGTTTTTAAATTTTTTTCATTGTTTTGCTTACCTTTTTTAAATTTCAGCTTTAAAAAACATTTTGTTTATTCTTTTTTAACAGCTTTATTGAAATATAATTCACATATCATTCAATTCACCCATTTAAAGTGTACAATTCAATGGTTTTTAGAATATTTACATTCCTTTTTATTCTTCTAAATTAATTTTTAAATCAATTTATGAACTTTTATATGCCATCCTGCAGGGACTTTGGTTAATATTGAATCGGCTCTGCATATCAAATCTTTTCAACCAGTAGAGGAGCATGTATAATGTTTCATTGATTCAGGTACAATGTTTCATTGACTCCTATCTCCTTTTATTTCCTTCATGGTTTTAAAATCATTCCCTTAGAGTAAATAAAGCTTTTAATGTTTTTAGTTTATCTATAACCATGATTATTTTTATTATATTTAGAACTGTGCATTACGGGTATATAGTAATATTGTTGTATTACAAATTAAAAATTTGTAAATTTGTGTTATATTTAATTAATGTTATATATGATAAACGTATTACCAATATATTTTTTGATTGATTTCCTGGGATAATTTTTTCTGGGTATATATTCTAGTCATTCAAAATAGTGACATTTTAATTTATTTAAGACTTTTTGTTTCAAATACATATTTCTTTTTCTTCTCTAATCCTATGGCCAGCATTTCTAATGCTGAACAGACACTTTAAAAATATTAATAGTACATACATCTGACTTTTATCTTGAACATACATATGACCAGTAAAAAAAGACAAGAAACCTAATAAAATAAATGTGCAAATGACTAGAGCAGACACTTTACAAATGAAGATGTACAGATGGCAAATAAGCACCGGATAAGTTGCTCGATATCATTAGGCATCAGGAAAATGTAAATTAAACTCACTTCACATCCAGCAGAATGACTAAAATGAAAATGAATGACACCCCCAAATGTTGACAAGGATATAGAACAACTAGAATCCTCATACATGGCGTGTGAGCATATAAAATTGTGCAACTTTGGAGCACCATTTGGCAGTTTCTTATAAAGTTAAATCTACACCTATTTTATAAACCAGCAATCTCAATTCCATGTATTTTCCCCACTTCAGAATGAAGATATATGTCCACAAGACTCGTAAAGAGATGTTTATGGCAAGTATTCATAATAGCCAAAAACTGAAAACAACCCAAATGACCTCCAATAGGAAAATAATATAATGTGTTGATATATCACTCCGCATTAGGAAGAATAAACTACTGAGTCACATAAAAATTTGGATGAATCTCAAAAACATTGTGTGAAAAAAAGCAAGTCACAAAGGAATATATTGTATATGATTTCATTTATATAAAGTTCAAGAAGAAATAAAACTATTGTGATAAAAATCAGAACCATGGTTGCCTATCATGGGTGGTGGGAATTGACTGGAAGTGGAGATGAGAGAAATTTTTAAAGTGATGGAAATGTTCCAAATTTTGATTGGAGTATTGGTTACACAAATGTATATATTTGTCAAAACTCAGCAAATTGCACATTTAGGGGCTGCATGTCCTACTGTACGCAAATCTTAATTTTTTTAGTTATAGGAAAAAGCATCTGATTATCCCAGTTTAAGTCAGGCATCTTACTCTCTTTAAATAATCAATTTTTGTCAAGGGAATCAAATTAAATGGTATAGATATGGCCCAGAGAAAGAGCATCGTTGCATGTTTGGCTGCCACTCCACGAAGTATATACACTTACTATGTGGCGTTAGTTTCTGTGATCAAATCATATCATATTATGTTTCTATATTTGAGAAATGATCTTTTTAACATAGGGAATCCCTAGAAATTAGGGAAATTTTCCTGGTTATTCCATCAGATAAAAATAATAATAAAGGAGAAAGTAAAACCAGGCCCTAATTCCCCACACAGGGTAACCACTACACTGTTTTGGTAAGATTTTTCCAGGCAGTATGATCATAATATTACATAAATTGAATTGTACTAAATGTTATGCAAATAAAGACAATTTCTTAGCTTGTCTAATGTCTGATTATACATGGTATTTGCTGACCTGCTCTGCTGTGCTTATTTGAGCATGGAATGAAGTGAATCAGTGAGAAAAATCAGGATGGGGAGAAGTAACATTTGGAGGGAGTTGAGGGGTGGAAGAGACCAGGCAAGAGCTTGATCTCCCATGACAAGAAACTGTGCATATACTGTGTAAGAAGATTAAGCTCTCCAAAGAACCCTCACATGCACTCCAGAAAGAGGAGTGTTCGATGCCTGCTATGCAGATGGCATCAGCAGTCAGGACAGGTTAGAAGAGCAGAGACCATCAGAGAGGACCATCTGGGGAGCTAATTTGTAAGAAGACTCTTTTCCCCTTTCCTTCTTTTCTACCTGCCCTCAACTACTGGAGGAACTGGGCATCAGGGGACAAGGGAGGGAATGGGGAGAAGTTGTCTCAGTGCCAATGAATGCCTCCCTCCCTCTAGCTCTAAGCTGCAGTGGGAGGAAAGGAAGAGATGACCATACCTCCTCCTCTACTTGGAAGCAGAGAGGTCACGCTTAGTAAATATATTCCTTAAGTAGGTAGAATACACTTTTTAATAATAAACCAGGTTCAATACCTTCAAAGCCAGAATGACAACTGATTGGCTAACTTCATTCCCTCTCACATATTTCTCCCCCATTGACTTTAAAACAGGGGCCAGTATTAAACTCTCAGGAAAGATGAACACTTTATTCTAATTGTTCTGATTCATGACCTATATTGTACCATCCACAAACCTTCCAGAATACAAATTTATCATTTAAAATGAAAAACATAGGGATGGTTACTTTTTATGCTTCATTCTATATTGTTCTCAGAAATTACAGATATTTTCTTCTGAGAAAGCCATGTCATAGCCCATGGTCAACTCTGTAGGTTGTGCTGAACCTAAAGTAATATAACTAGCCTTAAACAACTGAGGGTCTCGGATCACAGTAGTTTAGGAGAATTCTGGAGATGATGATAATTTATGACCATTGTGAAAAAGTTATCCTATCAAAACTTTGTAGAACTGTCTGCTCTTACACAACAGAATATGAAATAAAAGTCCTCTTCTGATCTGTTTAAAGCCCATGAACGTGAATTTTAGAATATGAAGCATTATAGTTAATTTATCATTTATGTCTTTAGATTCAATTTCTAGATTCATTTTAATCTCTAACAAACCATATTTCAAAACCTGAACTACAATGGTAACTCAAATATTTGGGGTATGATAGAATTTGTCTTTGGTTTCCCAACGCTCCAGTGTTATATTCTATGGCTGAAGAATTGGTATGGCAATTCAGTCATGTCATTGGTATCCACTAAAAAATGTAATTCAGTGCTTTGCATAAATCAACGTTTTCACATACTAAATTGAACCTGTAGATAAAACCTCCATTGCTTTATGAATTAAGATTTCTTCAGAAATATATTCTTTGTTGCACTATCTTATGTCTCACCTTTTCATTGGGGGGAATGAGTGGTATTCATTTTTTTAGCCCCATTTGAGATGTTCCATTTTTTCCAACTATGCTATGCTATTGTATGCCCACCATTCTGTTTTTGTGGTGAACACCTTCTGTTTTAAAATGTGGGTTAAATGTTTCCTCCCTGAAGCCTTCTTGCATCTTCCATTGCCATGGACATGTTTGTGTCTGCCTAGGGCTCTCCTTTCATTAATGAAGGAACAATGGCACCTGCCTGCCCTTTAGTCCCAAAGACAGCTGCCCCTCCAGCCTTTGCCCTGAAGCCATATAATTCAGTTCCTCCCTATATGTCCCTGGTACTTTTCAAGCTACTATCCCTTCGCTGGAGCTTAGGCTGAGTGTTTGTGAGGAAGTGAGTCTGCGTGCGGGCCCTTTAAGAGGATGCCTGGCTATATAGCAACCTCCGGCTCACCTGGACTGAGTCCCTGCTGATTTTCAGAGCCAGCTATTACAGGGATTCCTCTTTCTGGCACTGGTAGTCTGGGTTGGAGAGCCTGGTGTGAACCTGGGACCCCTCACTCCTCAGGGGGGACTTTCACAGCTGAGATAGCCCTCCCAATTCTTAACTACCACGCCATGGGTATGTGACCTGCCTGTTCCGTGTTTCATCCCATGTGGTTCTAGCCCTTTCAATCCTGGTGTCCTACCCACCCCTAGTCACAAGGTGTGGGCAGATAACCTAAGGAGATTCCAGTATCTCTCAATACAGAATGGGATAGCTCTTTCTCTATCTACCTTACTAGGTGCTAGATAAAATTGTAGCAACCATTTGATCTAATCTCCTTATCCTCCCCACAAAGCGAAGCACTTATTGACCCTTTTACTTTTTTTTTTTTTTTTTCTTTTTTGGTCAAAGATCCCTCTGAAGATTTGTTGAAAGGTATAGACTCTTCTCCACAAAAAAAAAAAAATGTACTTTTGTGTGTGTGCACTCTCACACACACATTTTTGCATATTATTTTTGGGAGAATCACAAAACTCCTGAGGTTCATTTTTAGGGAAGCCAAGTTATTTTTAAAGCCTGAATTAGAGAAAATAATTTCAATTAACCAAAAGAACTTAACAAAATATATACATAGTAAAATAAATGTGTTCATCATGAATTTAGTTATTTTCAAGCAATATTATTTATCTATTAACTCTTCGCATACCCAAACTTACAGATTAAGTACCACTCCATATCTCATTGGTGACTACCATTTTATACAAGCTGCTTCTCCAGTCATGAGAGAAGAAAATGTTTATTGATAAGTAAATTCAGTATGTCACTCAAATCCCAGAAATGAACAAACAAAATGACTCTTTTTCCCTTTATAAAATGAGTTGAAACATGACCTTGTCTTCTTCATTTTCAATGCTTCTTTATAGAAAGACATACTTATCTTGAACCTGTTTTAGGCTTATACAAACTGATCCATTATCATGTAGTTATAATCAAGGAAATCATTTCATGTCAATAGTTTACTGAAGTAGGATTAAGGGAAAGCACTTAGAGTTTGTGAGTATAGCAGAAAAGCGATTCCTGAGGAAATGTTTCACATCAATATCCATAGCACTTAGTATCACGCCTGGAATGTGACAGGGACTATATGAAAGAAACCTTTAATTCCTAGGGAATGTACTGCCTTTATTACTACACCATTTCTCTAGAAGCAAAAAAGGAAAAGACAAAACGAATAAAACTCATGGAATTGTTTTAGAAAAAAAGTTTTAATTTATATATTTAGCTCTTTATAAAATATATTTAAAACCCCCAAGCCCAATCATTCATTTCAAAAGACAAATTGTTTAAGTAGTCTTCCTTGAAGTGCCTGCAATTTCTTCATCTGGTTTCAGGGAAGGGCATAGGTTGCATGCTTTACATTGTCAGGATAAAAATCCAGTAGAGAGAAATCTTGTTGCAACGGGTAACTGTTTTCATCTAACACAAAGAGGCTCTGCACCTTCACTACACAAGGTGTCCCGCCCCCTGACAATAAGGAGTGGAACAAGTCTGCTGCAACCATGCCATAGGTGATCTCTGAGGAAGGAGCTGAGGAAGATGAAAACACACATACATAGCTCTTAGCGTCATTTCCAGGTTGAGAGAAACGCACACGTTGAAGGGCTCATTGCTTCCCTCAGTTTTTCAAGTCCCAACCCCATTTTATATTTGCCTTGCTATCCCTTCTCTTTCTAGTCACAGGTTGCTGAAGATACTCTAGAATAACAACATGCAATTCCTGTGGATTATGGCGAGAAGGCAGAGATAATACACTGTTCACATCGATAGCATTTCCTATTATGACACAGCTATTGACTTCTTAAAACAACAGAAGAAAGAACTGAGATTAACATTTTCCTAAATTAAGCATGAAGCAAAACGAGTATGTTCGTATCAGAAAACTATCCTTGTATTTATCCAGTCTACAGTTCTTATCATAGTTATATATACATAATTTATTGCTTATATAATAGAACCCTGAATCAATTACTTAATGAATATCAAATCTTGATAACAGAAAAATACTAAAATTATAGACAGGTATGTCATTGTATTTTCTATTTATCCTATATTCTTCCTTTTATTTTTTTTAGGACATCTAATCAAGTTATTTAGCAGGTTGCTCAATACTAGACTAACAATGCACTAATGACTATGCTCAGACTATACTAGTTCCCTGATCAGCACCACCAGCCTTTTTTGGATTGGATCTACAGACTCCTGGAGGCCCAATGACATATTTTTGGAGGTGTGAGAATTCTCTATAACAAACTTTTTGTATTTTTACTTTGATAAGCTAAAAAAAATCAAGATTAGCAATCATCTGAATGGTCTGATAACTTTATAATTGGTGCCCATATTTTCACTTATGGTCACAATTTAATTAAATTCAAGAAATATCACTTTGTGTCAAGAATGGGCAAAACAGACATATGCTTAATATGTAAAATGATGCTTCTCTGAGTTATAAATGCTAATTGACATTGTGAAAAAAAAAAGAGACAAGACTAAAAATATAATAACATTGAGAAAAGGAATAAAAATAACCAAAAGAATGAAAATTAATAAAGAAAGCAAATAAAAAATTCAGAGACTTCCAATTAGGATGTAGAAAGCTGAAAAGAGCGTGGCTCCTGCCCTAACAATTATTAGAAAAGCTGAATAAACTACAAAATCACGATTTCCTTAATCCAATAAGAGAGCCAAGGCTGCACAGCAGCCAAAAAGACTGAAATGTAAAGAGAGATGTAACAGGAGCACAGGTTTACCTGGGGCAGAGCTAAGAAAGAAGACAGGTCCACCAAACAAGCAAGGAAAAAGAATGTACTTAAATTTTTAATGAATTCCTAAAAGCCAGATATGGGCCAGGACCACAGACAAGGGGAATCTGCACCATCGCAGGCTATTCTCATCTTCACCAGGTGCTCACAAGACTGGACAAAAGGAAAGGCATCAGAGAAAGCCTCCAACTACGATGAAGGCCTGGAGAAGGGGAGAAGCTGCCACGAGGAAAAGCACAGAACATCACTCAGAACCACCCTCTAAAGAAATAAAAACCTTAAACTCCTGGAGAAAGGATGGAAAATCCTGTTGCCCCAGGGTGCAGGTGAGGACCCACTGAAGACTGAAAAAAGATAAGAGAAAAATCCTGCTATGCCTGGAGGAGGGGCAGAAAACTCACTCTGGATCAAGACCATTATTGGTGCCCTACTACTGGGGGAGGGGTAGGACCACACAAGACCCACCAAAGATACAAGGCAGAGCCTGGCTGTTACGGCAGGAGGGGAAAGGTCACTGTAAAAGCTAAAGTGCCATTTTCAAGATCCAGAGACACAGGGCATATGTAGACTAGGGCTGGACCAGAATCAGAGACTCACTCCTGCCCCTTCTACCAGGCTAGAATATACCAAATAACAATCAATAGAGCCTGTACAATTTGGGGAAGTACAAGAATACAGAGAGAAACTCTCTGAGGCCCAGATGCAGAATGAAGAGTTAAAGCTGACGGTAAAACAGGATTATTGGGGAAAACTTTAGCAAACCACTCCTCACCACAAGCACAAGATAATGCTACAAGAATTTGAAGCCAGTAGTGACCTTAAGGCAACCATAGCAATAACAAGCTTGAATCCAACTCCACGTCTGACAAAATTACTCTGCCCAGATTGCAAATTGGTACAGCCGCTATGGAAAACAGTCTGGAGGTTTCTCAAAAAAATTAAAAATGGATATACCTTTTGACCCAGCAATTGCACTTCTGGGTATTTATCCAAAGAAAACCAAAACAATAATTCGTAAGGATCTATGCACTCCAATATCCATGGCAGCACAATTTACAATAGCCAAGATATGGAAGCAACCTAAATGCCCATCGATAGATGACTGGATAAAGAAATTATGGTTCATATATATGATGGAATATTACTCAGCCATTTAAAAAAATGAAATTCCACCATTTGCAACATGGATGGACCTAGAGGTTATTATGCCAAGTGAAATAAGTCAGACAGAAGATAAATACCATATGATTTCACTTATGTGCAGAAT
>NW_006438113.1:293017-295120 GCF_000325575.1 Pteropus alecto
TTGACAGTTGGGCACAGGGATAGGAAGCATGGCAGAGGGAAGGCAGTTAGCATTAATATGATGGCTAGATGGGGGGCCAGGGGAGGGAGGGAGCAAATGGGGGATCGTTTTATGAACTATATAGATGTCTAACCAATGTACTGTATACTTGGAACTAATTTAAATAAATTTAAAAAATATATATATATTACTCTGCCCACCCCCATCCACAGTAAAGGTCTAGGAAAACAACATGCCTATTTCCAGATTAAAAAAAAAACTGTTTACCTCAGTCTATTTTGTTCTATATGTAATGTTCAGCATTCAAGCAAAAATTACTAGACACACAGAAAAGCAAAAAAATAAAAATCCATTATTAAGAGACAGAACAAGATAAGCTCACCTGCTTAGACAGTCTGAGACTAATGAGGAAAGGTATGGAGTTTGATCATCTGACAAATGGATTATCTTCACTTTGTTTTTAGCCACTGACTATACTTAGCTTTATAGCTGAAGATACTGCAAATCCACTCCACTGACAGTAGACTATCTTCATACATATAGTGTCACACATTCATTTATTTAACTATTACAAAACTAAGGTACTAACAGTATAGTGGTCACCAGAGGGAAAGGGGGGTGCAGGGAAGAGAGTAAAGGGGGTCAAATATATGGTAACAGAAGGTGACTAAACTTTGGGTGGTGAGCATATAATGCAACATACAGATTATGTGTTATAAAATACTATACCTGAAACTTACATAGTGTTATTAACAAATGTCACCCCAATAAATTGAATTTTAAAAAAACTAAGATCCTAGTGTTTTTACCAATTGAGAATTTAGAGTAAGAAGAGATTAGGTGCTTGCTTCCTTCTATTCATGTGCTGAGACAAATGTAGAACAAGTCTTACCTTCCAATTTACATAGTCTCACTCAACTTACAGAGTTTCACTCAAGCTAAATTATCCTTCTGCTTTTATGCTGACAGTAATAAACCTTAATTTACAGTCTAATGTTCTTGCTATTCCATTATACTATCTATACTACTGAAATTAATACTTTCACCAAGAATAACCTCTCAATGACATGTTGATATCTTACCTATAATTCTTTTGAGCTGGTCAGGAGAAATGTTTAGAAGAATCTTCTCTATCAGCTTTGATCCTACATGGATGCAAACTTTATATATTCCATCAACTATGGTCATTAAAGCTGGCCTATAAGAGAGTAAATAGCACATGACCTTCAAAAAATTTTCAAACTTTAAAAAATGTTTAAATGCAATAAATCAGAAAGCACTGGGTTTTTATGCAGGGTTAATTTTAACTTCTAAAGCAACTCCAGGATGCTCTGAAATACCCTAGAAATAAGAGAAGGGTTTTTTAAAGAGTTTCAAATGATAAAACAATAAATTAGATTTATTCTAAATTTCATTTTAAAATTTCAGATACTAATATGAAAAACATTATTTTACACCGTTGTATATTATTTTCAAAATAAAAATAAAGATGATAACCACATATTTCACAATTACAATTTCAAGTAATTTTTTTCCATTAGATTCTTTCCTATCAAAAACAAACTCTTTTGCATGTCAGTAAATGGGGAACTAGATAAATAATACATCATGTAATGGTATATATACAATATGGTGTTAAAAAGAATGAGAAAGATTTATAAGTGCTATTAGGGAAGGCGTGCCATGATATGCTCCAAGCAACAAACAAGGTGAACAAAACAATATGAATAATATTCTATCTATGTACTTTAAAGAAAGAAATATACATGCACTGGTATGAGCAGAATAAATTAGTGGAAAGATATACAAAAAAACTTCTAACAAGCATGGAAGTAGTACTGATGGTAAAGGGAATGGATGGGGATGAAGACTTTTACTTTTTGTTTTATATCTTCTTCTGTAGTTTGCATTTTTACCACGGTCTGTATTATCTCTTTTAAAAATAAATTAATTTTTTAAAAATAAATTGAGAACAGAATTTGGAAACAGGCTCATGAATAGAACAGTGTAACAGCTAAAACAAAACTACTGATTTTCCCTCTAAAAACCTACTTTCTCTTTCACCCACACGATGATTCTAGGTCCTTTCCTCATTTTCACTCT
>NW_006438113.1:295138-309239 GCF_000325575.1 Pteropus alecto
GGTTATCTCTCTTCTTCCATTCTTTATTTCAACAAATACATATTCAATATCAACTGTGTACTATTCACTGTGCTAAGCACTGGGTATTGTAAAAGAAAAACAGCAAAATGGAGTTGATATTGTCAAGAGGACAATTTAAAATGGAGTCAGGAGACCTCCAGAAAGCTAAGCTAACACATCCCCTCTATGTGAAACTGACCTTTTGAACTGAGCTAAAGCACAAACAGCTACATCTTGATACAGTTCCTGGGACTGGTTCTGTAATACTAAATTCTCTATTAAGAAATAAACTTTTGGCTATAATCAACAGGACAAGTAATAACAAATATTGGAGAGGATGTGGAGAAATAAGAACCCTCATACACTGCTGGTGGGACTGCAAATTGATATGGCCACTATGGAAAGCAGTATAGAGGTTCCTCAAAAAACTAAGAATTGACCTACCATATGATCCAGCAATCCTTCTACTGGGTATTTACCCCAAAGACTTAAAAACTCATGTTCGAAGATATTTGCACACTGATGTTCATAGCAGCATTATTCACAGTGGCCAGGACATGGAAGCAACTAGAGTGTCCTACAATAGATGATTGGCTAAAGAAGCTGTGGTACATGTATACAATGGAATATTACTCATCCATAAGAAGAGATGAAATACTATCATTTGCAACAACATGGACGGACCTTGAGATAGTCATACTAAGTGAAATAAGCCAGACAGAAAATGTTGAAAATCGTATGGTATCACATATGTGGGATATAAACCTAAAAGCAACTGATTGACAGTATACACTAGTGAACAAGACAGAACTGGTACCTTCACTGAGGAACTTAAGAGTTTGGTGGGAGAGAAAGACAATAAGCTTTTTGGCAATGGTGCCAAGATGATGCAATGGAGACAGAACAGTCTTTTCAACAAATAATGCGGAAACAACTGGATAGTCACGTGCAAAAGAATGAAGTTGGGTCCCTTCCTTATACCATACATAAAAATTAAATCAAAATAAGTCATGGACCTATCTGTAAGAGTTAAAAATATAAAATTCTTAGAAGAAAATATAGAAGTAAATCTCGAGTATCTTGGCCTATGAATGATACCTTTTTTAGGTATTATACCAAAAACACAAGCAACAAAAACAGATAATAAAAAGTGATGGCAGGGATGTAGAAAAACTGCACACCTCATACATCACTGGTGAGAATATAAAATCGTGCAATAGCTTTGGAAAAATTTGACAGTTCCTCAAAAGGTTAAACATAGAGCTATTATATGACCCAGAAATTCTACTCCTGAGTATGTACCCAATAGAAATGAAAACATATACCCACACAAAAATTGGTACATGAATGTTCACAGCAGTATTATTTATAATAACCAAAAAGTGGGAACAATCCAAATGTTGAGTTGGGAGGAAGGGAGAATGAGAAGTGACTGCTAATTGGGCATGGGACCTTTTGGGGATGGGTGATTAGAAGGTCCTAAAATTGACACTGAGTGCTATTTTGTAAAGGCATAAAATGTATAAGGTAAAAAGTAAAAGATTATCCAAGACTGAACATTTATTATTTAAAACACAGTGTTTTTCACTGAGTTGGTCAGTCATTTTACCATAGAACATTTGCTATCCTTAATTTCTAATGTGAAGTTGAAAAAAACTGAGGTACAGAAAGGCTAAACACCTTACTAGCTTCCACAACTCAGAGGTTAGATCACATAATACTTTTAACTTTTAAATTCCAATTTATTTTAAGATGGGAAAATGAGTTTCTTCTGAGCCATTTAGATTGTGATTTAAAGTGTAAACCAAGTAAAAATTTTCTTCAGTATAGCTGCTTCAAGACAATGAAATACCCAATTATTGCTTTTAAACACTCTGTTAAGATTACTGAGAAGTTTTTACTTTCATCGATAGCTATTTATCATTCAGGAGAAAAATTTACTCTCTTGGAATGGTTTTAGTGAGTTCTCATTAGAAAGAATTGATATATGTAATTTTTTTGGTCATTTCCAGTCCTATAAAAATAAATATTTTCCATCCAATTGGCTTGTTTATTTGCCTTACCTGTAGTATATTTTCTTCATAGTACATGGCAAGCAGCTAAAACACTGTTTGTAGATCTTGTTCTCATCTGTTTCTAGTTCCAATCCACATTTTGCACAGCCAGTATATATAATGTTCGGAAGAGAAGAGAAAATACTCTTCAGAGAACTGTGAGCATTTAGAACTACTTTCTGAGCTGCTGTAATAGGAAACACTAGCTCTAAAATCAGGGCTTTGATTAGAATCACTCCTACAAATGACAAACACAAAAAAATAGTATAAATTGTAGGGCTAAAATTATAACTTTAATTTACAAACATGGTTAATTATGTAGTTGATTTATAGTTACTTATACTAAAGGATACACTCAAGGTCTTGTTCTTGGTCTTCTCTTCTTAACTCTTTTCCTAGATAATCTCACTCACTGATGGCATGAATATTGATAGTACAATATAAGGGGTGATCTGCCTAGACCTAAAGATTTATTTGGCTAATTTGACTGAACAGGTGTATGTTTTCTTTCTCCCTGTCCTCTGAAATCATGCAAAATAAGTTTAACCTCTCTTTTAGGAGAAATCCATTCAAACACTTAAAACTAGCTAATATACCCTCTCTTCCTGCTATCTACATCCTTGGTACCATTAATTACCAGAGCTGTGACCACTTATTTTGTCATTGCTCATGATGTTGACTTTTACTTTAAAATCTAATTCTAGGTCTTTAATCCCAGCAGGTAGTTTTTTTGTGGAAGCAGTAGATGAGCGTTGACTTCTCCATGACACTAAATTAAATGTAGCCCTCTACTGCCTATGGCATTCCTTCTTGCAGTGACCAGCTCCATAAGCCTGTGGGGATTCAGGACAGAGAGCTGGGGGCCAGCACAGGAGATACACACAAATATGAAACTGTTTTAGGAACTACAACATTACCCAAGATTTCACCAGATAGTATAAATTTAGAGTCTTCTGTGGCCACAAGGAACTTACTTCCATTTTTGAAAGTTGTATAAAAGTTTAATAGTATAAAAATTTATAAATTTTCTATCACTTGTACTTATCTTCCAGAAAAGTAATTTTAAATTAACTATTAGTATTAATAAACGTGTCAATACAGAACTGAGTATATAGAGATCTTCTCTGAGAATTAATTTCTGTATTCCATTAAAAGTTGGGTTTTTTGAGAGGTGTTATTGTCTTTGTTTCCTATTTGCATTCTCCTTAGCTTAGTTTTATGACATAATAATGCTAATGTCTATAATCATATTGTATAAAACATATATACATACCTATGTGAATTAACACAACTTGTAAAATTTTAATCTGATATTCGGCCAAGGTAGACTAAGGGAGTGCATTGATGCTCCAACCTTATAAAAAACGAATATTTGTTCTTTGTCCCTAGTCCTGGCACACAGCTCCAAAAACTCTTGGAAACTCTAGAGTGCTAAGAGATGACTAAGAGCCCATAAGTACCTTCAGAATAAGGGCTGGTCACCAGAAAGGCCAAAGCATGATTAGAAGGTTGGAACTTTCAAGCCTATTCCACAACCTGTGAAAGTTTGAGTATATCACCAATGGCCAATGAGTTAATAACCATGCCTACATAATGAATCCTTGATTAAAAACCTTAAATAAAAGGGTACAGGGGTGCTGAACACACAGAGGTGCTGGGAGAGTAGTGCACCTGGAGAGGACATGGAAGCTTCATGCTCCCTCACTAATCTCTAGTGTTCAAAAGCAGATTGAATTAAATGATGAGCTGCTGGTAACTATACATAAAAAAGTTTAAGTGATCCCTAATAATTACAAATTAACCTGAAAAAAATGTAGGCAAAAAGCTGAGAAGAAGATGCCAATATCTAGTTCAATTATCTACAAAGATTTATATTTCACTTCCATATTCAATTACATATTTTTCCTGCAAATGGTAGCTTTGCTTATATTAAAACTAGCATACCTTATATATATAGAGATCTTACCTGAACACTTATCCTCTAAGTGTGTTGCTAAATCTGACATCTTCACAAAAGAGGGCATGCTGTTTTGAAATTTTGCTTTAAATGTAATTGCCCTTATATCGTCATCAAACAGGCACTCGCAGGATGACCAAGGTGTTGTATGCAATTCTAGGTTTTCCAGGATGCAATTGCGCTGAACAAAAAGATATTTAAATTCCCAAATATAATCTTAAACAAACAAAAACAAAAAGTTACCAAAAGGGAAATAATCTAGGCTCAAAAATCAGACTAAACAGATTGACTTAATTCAAACCATTAAATACAACTTTTATCACACTAAAGAATTTAGGTATAAAGAAGACAAAATATGAATATTGTATTTAAGGCAATAAGGTAAGGATGCTAGAGATCATTTTAATAAAATCTTTTTCTGAAGATTTCTTGATTTCCTAGAATCATAATTTATTATAACCAACTGCTTTTCAGAGTAGCAAATGCTCATTTTGATAACTACAGGCAAAGATTTTATAAAATAACAGGCACATAGAAATGAACACATGTCTGCCATAATCAATATCTCTCAATGATTTTCAACACCTTAGTTTTCTTATTTAGCTAATTTTTCCAGGTCAAAAAAATGCATTTAGATACAGTTGCACCCATTTTTAATTCCCTCAGTAATAATTCTAATTCTTAAAACCACAGTAGCACAGAATTTCTTGCCAAATAATTATTCTATATTAATAAATTCAACTTTAAACTATAATAAAACAAAAAGTGGTCTCTTAGCACTAAGTTTTCTAATAATAACAACTGTCTTTTTAGTTTCCCACTTACTTCAGGTCATATACCTAATTCATATCCCCATCTGCTTCCTTAGTTTCTTTCATTTTAAAGTTTGTGTATGTGTGGAGAATCTTAGAGCAACTCAGTAAATCCTTATAAAGCATCCTTAGAAAAAACTAAAGAATATATATTCCAAGTTGTTGCTTAAAACCAATCACTATTTTTAAAATAGCTTTCTTGTTACAAAATATATGCTTAGAAACCAGAGATAAGCTAAGTAAATAACAGCCATAATCTCAATACCCCAAAATAAACATTTGTTTTCAATTTGTTTAACTTTTACTTAATATATCAAATATATTTTTATATGTCATTAAGTATTATTCCACATTATTTTAAAATGTGCATAATACATCATTGCACAGATAAACCAAAATCTTAAAAAATTATTATAGCAACTCTATTTGGAACATGTTCATCGTTTTTTATTTTTCACTATTATAAACAGTACCATGATAAACATATTTTTAACTACATCTTTATGCATAGCCATGATGAATTCCTGTAAGTGTAATTATTAGGCCAAAAGCATTATAAATTCTAAGTCTTTCATATGCATTGTCAATTGTCCTCAAACAAGATTTTGCCAATTTATATTTTCAATAGTTTATGAGAGTGACTGTCTCCCCATAGCTTCTTTATTAAATTCTTAGGAGAAAAATCATCTATCATTATTTTATTCATGTGTCTTCAATTACTAGTAGGAGTAATTTTTCTTATATTTATTGGCCATATTATTTCTTCTTTAGTACTTGCCTGTTGGTATCTATTGCCCATTGAGCCTTAAAGACATTTGACTTTCGCTTATTGCATTATTTTCTGACAAAACGCAATTTTTTTCTGTTTTTTTTTTTTTTACTTGTCTTTTAAGTTTATATGTGGTGATTTTTATGCATGGTTTAGTTTTTGTTGCTGTATTTTATTTAACCTACTAACTTTTGATTTCAAAGAAGTTTGCTTATATTTTTTCTACTACTCATTGTTTCTTTTTTAAAAAATGTATTTGAATCTGTGGTGCATCTGGAATTTATTTTGGCACAAATATGAAACATAAATTTAATTCTATTTTTTCCTCAAATTGTTAGCTAAATATTCCAAACTATCAACTTTTTTTTTAAAAGGAAAAAGTTTGCTTTCATTTTTAATTATAAAATAAAATGTTTATTATAAAATATTTAGACAGTAAAAGAAAAGGGAAGTAATGGGTGAAGTAAGATTGGTCATGTTTGAATAAGCTGGATAATGGTACTTTAGTTCATTATATTATTATCTCTATGTATGTTTGAACTTTTTCATACTAAAAGGTTTAAAAAATAAATGTAGCTCACATGCAAAAAATTCAAACTAAAGGTATAAATAAAAATAAAACCATATAAAACCACCATACAGAGATAACCACTGCTATCATTTTATTATCTATATTTCCAGATTTTTAAATGTATATACATATTTACATATCAACTTCTATTACAATGGATCCTACTATAAGTGAAGTTTTATAATCTACTTTTTAAACTAAATAATACATCACATACATCTCTCCAGGCTAGAGAATGTACATATCTTTGGTAATAAATACCTTTGTGTGCCCACCCAGACCACAAATGACCCTTTTAACTGTTTCCTCACCCTCTGAAATAAGCTCAGGCATTCCTATTTATACTTTTCGACCCTGTCCTCCAGGCTGCAGTTCCCTGAATCAAATTCCATCTGAGCAATCAAATTTTCTTATCTGGGA
Organism: Pteropus alecto; assembly: GCF_000325575.1. Classification (NCBI taxonomy): domain Eukaryota; kingdom Metazoa; phylum Chordata; class Mammalia; order Chiroptera; family Pteropodidae; genus Pteropus; species Pteropus alecto. The sequence goes on from NW_006438113.1 coordinate 301,722, forward strand.
ATTTGGAAATGGGGCTGGTCTCTTAAAAAGAAAAGTAAAATCAGGAGCTACAGAGTAACCACCTGCTTTTTACATGGTTGAGAAGCAGAGGAAGTCTACGCTGACTGAATAAAGCAGATACATAGAGAAGCTGCCTGGGACCCACATAGAGAAGCTTTTCAGATTCTCGTTCCAAGTCCCCCAGGAACCCACATGTACTATGTACTACACAATTCCATTATCTCCAGTGTTCAATAATGACTGCCGATGATCATTTCTAATTACATCACCTAAATGTGTATTTTTCATCTTTAGAACAAGTAAAACTGGTGCCCGGTATAAAGTTAATAGAGAATGCCTCAAGAAATACTAAATGAATAGATAGAATGCTAACAATTTCTGAAAGTAGAAGTCACATACTTAGAAGACTGTTCAAAATTGATACTGTACCATTTTAAAAAGAATAATCTTGAAGTATTGAGGTGAATATTAAAACTTAAAGATGATAGTTATAAATGAAGTATGCTGAATGAACAAAGAACAACTACATCTTAATCCCAAGACTCATAAATTTTCAATATTAACCTAAATAACACAGAATTATCTAGACACAACTATAATTTATCTTCTATTAACCAAATAACTACTTATTTTAAAAGAATATCAAGCATGGAGCAATCTGCTTTGCTATAGCTCCATTAGAGTTAGAATAATACCTTTGACCTACATTTTGATCAGCATGCACTAGACTCATGCTCTCTGCTATGAAACGGTGGTCAATAATGATGGTCAGTCCATCATTGACACATATTTGTCAGATTTCTCAACCAAATATTTGTCACTGTTTGACCCTAACATAAAAGTCAAAAGTTAGACTTATCTCAAATCCTAGTCATAGGCTATTAATGATTAAGAGAGAGTGTGTGACAGATCTTATCTTTAGGTAACTATTTTGTAGAGAGAATTTTGGGAAGAAAATTAACTCTTTCCGTTAAAAAAGAATGAGTCACACAATCAATCTCTGAAATAATTTAGTAGAGTAAAATAACTCATAAGCCACTGATTATAACATCTCTGACTGTTACAATTAGAGGATGTCACAATATCAAAAAGCAAATATACTATTTTATTGAATTATCAATTACATTTAATTCAATACATCATAAATTATTAATTTATGCTTTAAAGAAAAATATAATAATGGGTCATTTATGTTTAAAATATCATTTTTAAAATATCATTTTAAACATAAATATTCTATGGATGGCTAATAGTCCACACTTTTAAAATATCTAGAATAAAAACCTGGAACACAGTAACTTATTTAACAGTAACATTATGACTTGAAAGAGTTAATGCAACTCCCTAAAATCTGTTACAATCAGAGAGAAGTTTATTTATCAGAGTCTTTTGGATGAATAAAAACTGTAGAAGCTTCTCCAGAATTTTTTAAAAACATATCTTAAGAAGATAAAATCTTCACTAAAAAGGTAAAGTAGTATACCTGGGAATAATAAAAGCTTTTATTTTGTCATCATTAATTATAGAGGACTTTTCAGATAACCAAATTGTTTTTTCTTTTCTATCTAAAATATAACAGAAGTAATCTGCATAATATTCATTCATGATCACTTATATTTCAAATGAAGTCTAATCTCTTAAGATTCTCTTCATCTTAGGCTCATAAGCATTAATCATTTACCTAACTATAAATATATTAAATGTTTTTTGGAGTACTTACGTTTTTTCCTCTGAAGTTGAGGGTACCAGGCTGCTCCACGACCCCATAATACAAGTACACAATGTTGACCTTGGGCCTGTTCCACAGTTAACATGATTTTCCTTTGCTTCTGTCCTCTATAACTATATAATGTCTCTGGAAAAGAAAAGGAATATTTTAATTGGCATTACTCTCTCACCTGTGATACTGTGATATTTAATCATAAATATATAATGATAACCAAATGGTACACTAAGGAGATCTTGTATCTTTATTTTATAATCTAAATGATTACCTGTCAGTATAGTGATGTCAACAACTCTTAGCACTGCATGCACTAATATGTCAGGCTGAAGCTGTTCCAGTTCTACAAATTCAACACTGTTCATTTTCTGAGGCTGCCTCTGAGGAAGATCTCTAAGATAGGAATGTTTTGAAGACACATATGCCAGTAAGTCTTGAAGTACAACATCACTAATTATACTGGAATCTAAGGGGGGGAAAAAAACACAAACACACATAGAAAAGATGACGAAATTAAAATGTATATATATATAATATATATATATATATTTTTAGGCGAGGCAACTCTTGGTTGACCTATTAGATTGCAAGGACCTTGTCAGCTTATGATCCTTTACTTTTTTTATTTTTTACACCTACAGCACCTGGCCTTCCTAGGTGGTCTCCCATCCAAGTACTAATCAGGCCTGACTCTGCTTAAAAATTATATTTTCTTGACTACATAGTATTTTTTTTAGAACTGTTATTTTGTTGTAAGGTGTGATTAAATGTAAAACTATTTCATTTCTTCAAAACATGTATCTTATTCTTGAAGTAGTTTAGATGTAAAAATTAGCTTGATATTTTTAATCAATAGAAGTGGAATTATTTACCATCTCCAAAAATCTTACCCTGTTCCCTCACTTCTCTACTTTGTTATTAATCATTTTTCCACCAATTAACCAAGACCAATACTTCAGTTATTTTTTGACTCCTCCATTACCTTGCTATATTCAATCAGTTCCCTAATTCCTGGAGTCTGATTTGATCACAGCTTCCCCGAACTGGCCCAAACCACTGCCATTCTTCCTCAAGACTCTTAGCATGTCACATCTGAAATACTCTAAAAGCTGCCTAATGGGCTCTTTCGCTGAACATGCCTTCTTCTTCCCCACTTCTAAGTCTCTGTCCTCTCCACTTTCACTGGCTGCAAAGCCATCATCCTGCTTTTTACCTTTCCAAATACTACACAGAGTAACAACCACTATAGGCTACCAGTGATTTTTTCCTTTTCTGTCTCTCACTTGGTTTTGAGCATGTGTGTGCTACACTGTAATATTTCTCTTGAATATTAGTTATTTAATTCATCAGTCATTATGCCATTTAGATTTTTTTTTCTTTTCTGTCTCAAATTCTTTTCTAGTTTTTTATTGAGATATACTTTACATACAATAAAATGCATACATTTTAAATATACAGATTGATGAGTTTTGCTGATGAATTTTTAATTTCCCTGAAGGAAAGTGAAGTATGTTTGAATATGTGATTGATTGTTGAACAAAATAAGATCTTAGCAAAAAACACTCATGTACTTTTTAGTATGAACTGATTTCAGTAGAAAAAAACATGATTCTTCTTTCCTTCTCTCAGTAACATTCTCATCCCAATGTATTTCTTATAATAAAGCCATTTAGTAAGGCCTCATTTTTTACTCACTCATCAGCAGATCATTTACTATGTGACAGGCATTATACTTGGTGCTAAGGATACAAAGACATAACATGTCACCAACTCAACACTGACAAGAGAACAAACACTGGGCTTAAAGTATAAGAGACATATGTAAGCATTCCTAAGAACACACAAAAGGAACTACCCAGGGAAGTTAGAAGAGGCTTTAGAAAGGGAATATTGAGCTGGGTTTTGGAAAAATGTCTTAAGAGTTTTCTAGGTGGTAACTGGGGATAGAGGGTATATTTCCAGGTAAAGAGAAGAGGTTTGCAATCCTTTACATACCATAGATGCTTTCGGTAGGCCTATGAAACAAATTGATCCATTATCAAAACAGCATTTTTATAACAGCTTTATTGAGATTAATTCACATATATAAAATTCACCCTTTTAAAGTGTACAATTCAGTGTTTTTTTTAGTACTTCACAAAGTTCTGCAACTATTACCATGATCTAATTTTAAAATATTTTATTACAGAATAACACTTTAAGTGGATAAAAGGAAATACGATTGGCAAATCAATTATATGGCAATATAGTAACTGAAATATTTTTAAACTGAGATAATTTATGTGTCTCATTAATACATTAAATAACAAGATATAGCAGAGTATGTGACAACTACTGTAATTTCAAAGTATGCCAAAGTATCATGGGCATAGATGATACTCAAGTTATCTTCAACAACTGTGATGTGATATGAAAATCTATATGCTTTCCATTGGTTACCAAGTCAAAAGTACTGCTAATATTACTGTGGATTGTTACCTTATTTGTAATAGAAAGAAATACTAATTTCAGTTCGTGATTAGTGAAAATAAAGTCATAATGTCTTCACATCCAACTTTATGAACGCTTTAATGTAGAAGAATCAATTTTCACAGGAGAGTAGGAAGAACATTTGGGAGGTTAGTGATCATCCAGCAGGAGATGAAGAGCATTGGAAAACAGGTAAGACTGCAGGAAAGGGAAAAGGGTGACAGATTTGTGAAACAGTTTAGGGGTAGAACCCAAGAAACAATTAGAGGTGGAAGGTAAAGAAAAGATTAAAGATGGCATCAAGATTTCTAGCACAGCTGAGTGGATGAATAAAAACAAATGTGTTAAAGTTTTTAAAACCTGATAAATGAAATCTATTCTAATTAAGATTACATAATTCCTAAATGAATTTTATAAAACAATGGTGATAACACTATCAAAAATAATGAGCATTAGAGAAAAGAACAGATAGTATGAGAGATGAATGAAAGAGAAGAGTGGAGATAAGGAAATGAATTAGACTACAGCAAAACTCAACTTCAAATACATCTTTCCATGACTCCAATTTATTTACCAGATCTCCTAATTTTACTTATACCTGCTTTCATAAAAATTTATACAGAAACATCTGATTATTCAAATTCCAAATAAAATAGTCTATTTCATGAATCATTGTGTTAACCTTTGATTTATATATTTAAGATAAATTAATATTCTATCACATTATCAGGACTAGGATTGTAAAATAAGTAACAGCTCACTAGAATGACAAAAGAACATAAGGCTTTGCCAATAGTACAATATACTGATCAGAAGTAAGAATGCTCTCAACAGTTGAACTACTTGTAAAAGAAAAAAAAAGCTAATCAAATTGATTTATTCTTTCAGAAGAAAAACAGCTGCAATATTCTCAAAGCATCAACTGAAAACCATTTGCCTAAATCAAACAAAAAACTCTGAGAATACACTTTATTTAACTACTAACCTGTGAAAAACAAGGCAATGTAAACTACTATGTAAGTATAAAAACAAAGACTATAATGTAACCCAAAGGTTATCTAGTTATAATTAGTTCAAGGTTTTTCACAATTTCCTATAAAAACTTTAAAGTCCCCAGGGGTTCCACTAGATATTCTCCACCAGAATTAGGTCTTAAAATTTTTATGAAATTACTAAATTAGATCAGCCTTATTTGAATCTAAATCAGCCTTAAAACCAAAGCTATCTACAACATCTATCTCCTTAATCCCTCAAAAATATTTGCATACCATGTTATTTTCACTATTTCAAAACATTCCTTACCCTTCCATTGTATTAACAGCTATAAAATATCATGAATTTTACTTAAAAGACATTTAGCTCCTTGGAAATATGCTTTTCAAGATATGGCAACTTCAAATATTCATAATAAAAGATTAAATTTAAATCTTTAAAAAAAATCCTCAAATTAAGATTGACTGACTCAACTGGCCAAAACATAGTGTTCTTAATTATTATAAGTTCATACTAAATCCTATATCTGATAGGGCAAATTATTCTTTCCTGTTCTTCATTGTCAAAAATGTTCTGGCTGTTTTCGGCCATTTACTCTTCCATATCTCAGAATAATCTCATCAAATTTCATGAAAATCTTATTGGGACTTTGATTGGATTTGCACTGAATTCATAGATAACTTGAGGAGACTTGAAATCTTCACAATGCTAAATCTTCCAATCAATAAAGTATATGTTTTCAGGTCTTCTTTCATTTCTCTTAATTTTTACATTTTCTTTTAACAAAAGAATTAAATTTATTACTAGAATATTACTTAGTATCATACATAATATTGTAATGTTGCCCTCTATTTAAGCGTTACTAGTTGTTGCTCCACTTGAGAAATGCAATTGACTTGTGTTTATTAGTCTTATACCTGGCCAACTTGCTGAACTTTCCCATGATTTCTAATAATTTGCCTGAGTTTTTAGATGAAAAAATCCTATAAAAAAGAACCATTTTGTCTATAAATAATGACAGCTTTCCTCTTTTTTCCCAGTCTTTTTGGAAATTTCTTTCTTCATGTTTTATCTCACTGGTTAGTATCTCCAATACAATGTTGAGTAAAACTGGTAATAGCAGTACTCTAGTCTCATTTCTAATTTTTAAAAGGAATGTTCCTAATCTTTCTCTAATTAGGATGATATTTGCACTGGATTTCTTAAAGATACTCTTTATCAAGTTAAAATAAATTTCTTTGTATTCCTAATGAATGGGTGTTGGACTTTATTTTCAAATGCTTGGACTTTATTTTCAAATGCTTTCTTTGTATCTATTAAGATGACCATATATGGCTTTTTAAAAAATTTTTTAAAACTATCGTTAGACACAATAAAAAAAAATGGTGTAGATCATAAAGGCTCTGTTCATCACACTGGCGACCAAATCAAAGTTGTAACAGAAACAAAGAGGAGCAGCAAGGAAAAATCGCCTGGGATCTAGATGAACAAGCCATAAAACTAGGGAGAAATCCAAGAAATCACCCTGCAATGGCAGAAGGTAGGACAGGGCAAGGACGCAGGGCTGCCCGGTCTCAAGCAGCTGAGTGAGATGAAGGCTGCGGCTGGGGCAGGGACAGACGCCTCTTAAGGAGCTGCGTCAACAAGCAGATCTTCGCAGCAACGGCTCTGCTCAATCTTAGCACTAGTGCTAATTCAGCTGCACACGGGGGGCACCAGGGACTTACAGAGAGACACTGTCAGAGTGAGGGCCAAGGGGAGACTCGCTCTGTACAGAAGTGTCATTAGTATCTATTGTTCCTCTGTTGAGCCCTTCCCCATACCAGTGTGAGGAACACAGCACCACCATAGCCTGACGTCATCAAACTGGATAACAGAGGTCGCTCCGCCCAGAGGATTCCCTGACTCCTTCCCCAACTCGCAGCCCCACCTAAGCCACATCCAGGTATATATCCTCAGTGAGTCAGGTCCTCCTTGCTGAGCAGCACCTAGACTCACACTGGAGGCAGCTGGCCTCGGTTTCTGGTGTGACCTTTTGAGGCAACTATAAGCACAGCATCTGTGGATTGCTTGCTGAATCTTAACAGGTGGCCCCAGGGTGGTAAGAGGCTTGGGCTAAGTTTGGCCTGCAGCTGAACCCCTCTCAAGACTGTACCACTGGACACCTACTTCACAAATCCACACTAAGACCAGGAGACTTAGGAGCTTTGCTTAGTACATAGAATCAGACACAGAAAGGCAGTTGAAATGGGAAGACAAAGAATAAGAAACGATATGAGAGAAAAGAACAGAGATCCAGATATAATGGAGTCAAGTAATCTAACAGGAGCAGA
>NW_006438113.1:309899-371798 GCF_000325575.1 Pteropus alecto
CAAGCCGGTATTACAGGAAATGTTGGAGGGACTTCTTTAAGAAGAAATATATGCATCAAAAACAGGAATAAAGAATGGTAACAATTACATTCCTATCCATAAGTACCTTAAATGGAAAAGAATTAAGTGCTCCAACCAAAAGATAGAGTGGCTGAAAGGATAAGAAAACAAGACCCCTACATATGAAAAGGAAAGAGGCGGAAAAAGATATTGCTTTGATGGACTTAGAAGATACTTAAATCAGATAAAGATAAACATTATACGATTTCACTTACATGCGGAATCTAAGGAATAAAAACAAACTAATCAAAAACAGACTCACAAATGTAGTGGACAATTTGGTGACGTACAGAGGGGAGGGAAGTTTGGGGAGGCTGAGAGAATGGTGTGAAGGGTTGAAGAAGTACCAATTAGTAGCTGATGGATGGTCACGGGGATGGGGAGCACAGCATAGAAAATGCAGTTAGCATTAATACGTTGGCTAGGTGGAGGGTCAGAGGAGGGAGGGAGCAATTGGGTTGATCATTTTATGAACTATATAGATGTCTAACCAATGTACTATATGCTTGAAACTAATTAAAATAAATAAATTTTTTTTAAAAACTAACGTTAGACTTACAAAAAAGTGGCAAAATAGTAGAGTGCCCTTATGTTCCTCACTCTATATCCTCTAATATGAACATCTTACATAATCACAGAATAATTATCATGAACAGGAAATTAATACTGATTAAATATTATTAACTGATATTTTTAACTAATATTATTTTGTATAATGCCCCTCCATTTGGGTTTCTTCAATGTTTTCTTGTGATTGGAATGAAGTTATGCATTTTTGGCATGAATACCACAAAAATTATGCTGGGTCCTTCTCAATGCATCATAGCAAGGATTTCATGATATCTACATATCTTATTACTGCTATTTACTTTAATCAGTCAGTTAAGTTGGTGTCTGCCAAGTTTCTTCACTGTAAAGGTATTTTTCTCCTTGTAAGCTGATAATAAATATTTTGGGGAGATACATTGAGACTATGCAATGCTTTTTCTCCTCAGACTTCTACCTACTAATTTGAGCATCTCAGTGGATCCTTGTCTGCAATATTTATTACTGTGATGTTTGTCTAAAGGTAATTCCCTATTTTTCTCTTTTCTCTCACATGTATTCACTGGATCTCCATTGTGAGGAATGGAATCTTCTCATTTATTTATTTAGTAAATTAGTTACTTATTTATATCCACATGGACCTTTAAATATCTTATTCTATGCATTATAATCTAATACTATCATTATTTTTTACTTAAATTGTTCCAATTTTGGCCAGAAGGTGCTCTTTCATGTTGGCTCTCCTGTTCTTTTAACAGTTTTTTATGATACCACCAGATGTTCTGGGCTCACGTTGTATTCTCCCTGTCCCAATCCTGCAACCAACTACTTCTAACAGTGTTGGTTCATTTTTTAAAGAATGTTTAGAGACCAAGATCTTGGGCACTAGGTATGCTCATTGTTACTGAGGTGTCACTGTTTCTGTGTCCTCAGTAGACAAAGCTAGGAAACATACATATGTATATTAGCCCAACCATACACACATATCTACATTTCCATATCTTTTATCTGTTTATCTATATAACTATATATTGAAAACCCTGAGTTTATAATTAATACCTCTGACTCCAAAACAAAAGGCTTAACCTTCCCTTAATTTATTTCTCTCTACTACAGTGAGAAACCCAATTTTCATCATCTACAATTTATTTACTTATTTGTTCAAGTATATACGTAGACTTGATGCTAATCCACTCCCCTTTGAGAAAGTTTTACTAACTAGATATCGGCATTCTTGTATATTCCTTTTGTCTTTAGCCTTTCAGAATGCCGCTAATGTACTGTTTTCCACAGTTAACTTAGGTTTGTTCTTTTCTTCCCCTATCCTTCTGCGTGGTTATTTCCTTCATTTGTAATGCTGTTAGATTCATTTGTTAATGTTTGTATTCCATTTTGGGGTTCTCCTTCACCACATTATAGATAGTTTCAATTGTTTGTTTATTTGGGGTTTATGTGAAACATTACTATGATTCTGTGACTCAGAACCATACCAAAAGATATACTTAGAGAAGTGTCACTGCCTCTTCATTAATGCTACCCTATTTCCACTACCTCCTTCTTTCTATCCCTTTTCTACCCGCTCCCTGTATATAACCAATCTCTTTAGTTTTCAGTTTATCCTTCCTGCATTTTTTATTTTTTGCACAAATGAAAAGATACACATGTATTTTCTTATTCCTTTTTTCTTTCTTACATGAAGGACAGCATACTAATATATGTTCTTGAGCTTTGTGTTTTTCACATGACAATATATCCTGGAAATCACTTCACATCAGTTTATAGAGCTCTTTCTTTTATAGCTTCGCAATATTCCACTATGTGTGTATATCGTAATTTAATCAACCATTCTGTTATGTATGAGCATTTCAATTTTTCCCAATGTCTTGCAATTAAAAACAATACTGCAATAAATAAACTTTATTTTCACACTGCTGTAGCTGTATCTTCAAGATAGATTCCTAAAAGTAGGCTTGTTGGGTTAAAAGCAAGAACATGTGTAATTTTGTTAGGTATTGCCAAATATCTCTTCAGAAGGGTTGTAGTAATTTGTATTCCCATCAACAATGTATAAGAAGTCCTATTTCCCCACAGCTTCACCAACAGAATGTGTTGTCGTATATTTTTCAATTTTTGTCGATATGATAGGTAAAAAATGATATCTCTTTATAGTTTAATTTGAATATCTCATGTCTTTTCCCAACAGGTCCTTTGTCACTCAATTTTTAAGAGTTCAATATATTAGGAATATTGGCCTTTTGTCCAAGGTTTATGTTGCAAATATTCTAAGTTTACCAGTTGTCTTTTGATTTTGTTTATGGTGTTTTGGTCATTCAAATTCTTACTTTTCTGGAGTTAAATTTATCCACCTTGTTTTTACTGCCTCTGGATTCTGAGTAATAGTAAGAAAAAAGATTAAAGAGGAATTCATCTATTTCCTTCTAGTAGTTGTATGGTTTTATTTTTTACATTTATATTCTGAATACATTTGGAATACATTTATATTCTTTTACATTTATATTCTGAATACATCTTCTCTTTGTTGGGAGACATGAATCTAATTTTGTCTTGTTCTAAATGGCTACCCAGTTGCTTCAGCATCATTCATTAAAAAGTTAACCTTTACTTTGGTGATTTCAGATACCATCTTTGTCATTTACTAAATTATATGTATGTGGGTCTAATCCCGATCTTCCTATTCTATTCCACTTGTGTATGTGTCTATTCGTGGACCAGTATTGCACTGTTTTCGTTATAGAGGCTTAATAGTATGTTTTAATGCCAGGTAAGCCTAGTTCCTCAAAGCTTTTCTTTTTCAATGTTTTCCTAGCTATTTTTGCATGTTAGCTTTTCCATATGAATGTTGGTATCAACTTGTATATGCCATAACATAGCTTGTTGGTATTTTTATTGAGACTGCACTGAGTTTATAAATTAACTTATGGAGAACTGATATTATTATAATGTTGAGTCATCCTATCTAAAAATCAAGAATGTTGTCTTTCTATTTGTTCACATTTTTATTTCTTGGGGCGTTTAAAATTTTTATTCATATCGGTTTTGCACATTTCCTATTATATTTATTCTGAAATATCTTCTTTAATAGTGTTGTGAGTTTTTCCCTTCCATTATGCCCTCTGTTTAGAGTGTGTATATAAAAGCTATTGATTTACCATTAATTTTTGTATATTCTTACAACAGTGAATTCTTTGTTTGAATTGGTTTTATCTTTGATTTTTTGGAGTTTTCCAGAGATGTTATCAGAGCATTTGTACACAGAAATAGTTTTCATTCTTCTTCGCCCATTTAGATGCCCCTTCTTATCTAACTGCTTTAGTCAACTCTAGTATAATGATGAAGAGTAGCAGAGATAGTGGACATCCTTATCCTGTTCCTGATTTTAGTGGAAATGCCGCTAATGTTTCTCCATTAAATAAGATACTGGCATTAGGACTAAGAATATTTATTTTATTGATACAGTATCAATTGTATTATAACACTGTATTGATACTATATTTATCAATACTGAAGGAGAAAGTATCCCTCAATCCCTATTTCCTGAAGTGCTTTTAATAATAAATGGGTGTTAGATTTTGTCAAAGGGTTTCTCGACATCTATGGAGATAATCACATTTTTTCTTAATTTTTTAATAATATGGTATATGATATTCATGGATCTTCTAATATTGAACAAATCTTCCATTTATGGAATAAATCTCCCTTGGTCATTATTTCCTTAATGTGGTATTAGATTTCAACTACTAATATTTCATTTAGACTTTTTGCATCAATAATCATGTATAATACTGGTCTGTATGTTTATTCGTAGTACTTTTATTTGGTTTAGGTGTCAGGATTATACTTGCTTTATAAAAGAAATTAGGAAGTTTCCTTCTTCAATACTCTGGAATAATTCATAGAGCACTGGAACTATCTGGTCTTTGAAGGTTTGCTCTAATTTTCCTATGAAACTACCTGGACCAGGCGCTTTTTTGTATGGTAGTTCCTGAATAACTTTCTCTATTTTTTCTTTAGAAACCAGTGTCTCTAATGGGGTAAATTCTGGCAATCTGTATTTCCCTAGAAAATTATACATTTAGATTTTTTCAAATTTATTTGCATAAGATTCTAAAAAGTAATTTTATTGGTTTTTAACTTGTTTCAATAATTATTTCCTCTTTATTTGTTTCTTTATATTTGTGCTTTCTCCCTTTTTATTTAATCAAATTAACTGGTTGGTTCATCTATTTTATTTTTGGAAACAGAATTTCGATTCATTAATTTATTGTATTTCAATTCTCATTAATCTCTGCTTTTATCTTTATTATTTAATTCCTTGTGATTTTTTTGGTTTACTTTGTTGTTCTTTTGCTGATTTTCTGAGTTCGGAATTTAATTCATTTATTTTTTTTCTTTAATTTTCATTGATAAAAGTGTCTAGCTAATAGATTTTTCTCTGATATCTATCTTAAATGCATCTCACAGATTCTGATATGTATTGTTTTCATTATTATTTCTGAAAAATACTATAATATCCAGTTTGTATTCCCTTTCACCCAGAACTTCTTTAATAGGTTTTAAAATTTCCAGATAATCTTTTTGTTGTTGTTGTTACAAATTCTAGTTTTACAGCATTTGATTAGCATGTTTATAAATAATTCTACTTTATAGAAGTTATTGATATTTTCTTTGTGACTTAATAGAACCAATATTTCTGAATGTGTAGTGAGCACATGAAAAGAATGTGTATTTCTATTATTGGAGTGTAGAGTTCAATTTATATCCATAAGATCTACCCATTCACTATGTTACTTACATCATTTATATCTTTAGTTATATTCTGTATATTAGCCCTTGTGTCATTAGAGAAGTGCAAATTAAAACCACCATGAGATATCGATGTAACAGATTAAAACAGCTAAAATAAAAATACGATGATATCAAATGCTGGCAAGGATGTAGAGAAACTGGAAGATATATTGCTGGTAGGAATTTAAAATGGTACAGCCACTCTAGAAAATAGTTTGGCAGTTTCTTATAAAACTAAGCATGTACTTACTCCAACGGTCTGACTATATGACACAGCAAATGCACTCTTAGACATTTATGCCAGAGAATTGAAAATGTATATTCACACAAAAACCTGTATACAAATTTCATAGCTGCATTATTCATAATAGCCCATATTAAGAAACAACCCAAATGTTCATCAGCAGCTGTACAATTAAACAAACCCTGGTACATCCATACAATGAAATACTGCTCAGCAATGAAAAGAAATAACTATTGATATATGCAGTAACTTGGATGGATCTCAGGGCACTATGTTCAGTGAAAGAAAGCCAATCTCAAAAGATTACATTTATATAACATGTTCCATTTACATAACACTCTCAAAATGGCAGAGTTGAGATGGAGACCAAATTAATGGTTGCAAGAGGACAGATAGGGATTGGACCAGGGGAGGTATTAAAGAGGTAGCATGAAGTCTACAGCCATGCCACCCTGAATATGTCCAATCTTGTCTGATCTCAGAAGCTAAGCAAGGTCAGGCCTGGTTAGTACTTGGATGGGAGACCACCTAGGAAGACCCGGTGCTGCAGGAGTGTTAAAAAAAAAAAAGAGGTAGCATGAGGGAGTTCCTTTGTGGTGATGAAACAGTTAAGTATTTTTATCGTGGTGGTGGTAACACAAATTTATACATGGGATCAAACTGCACAGAACTACACACACACACACACACACAAGTGCATGTGAAAACTGAATAAGGTCTGTAGTCTAATTAATAGTATTATGGCAATGTCACTTTCCTGGTATTGACATTGTAACTAAAGTTATATAAGATGTCACCTTATGGAGGAAGCTAGGGGAAGGGCTCATGAAACTTTATGTACTATTTTTGCAATCCCCTGAATCTATAATTTCAAAATTAAAAGTTTTTTAAATGATAAAATCAATGAATATTATCTTTATGCTATTATGACTCTGACACCTATTTCAATGTATTATTTTTTTTCTACACCACCAAGCAGTTAACTCAATTCTGACACTATCTAGCTGGAGATAGCATCAGATCCTACAAGTTAAGGGTTCAGATCTACAAGACGGTCTCTCCCCACTCCCCCACTTCAGACACCAATCATAAGTTCAGGCTGTCACCTGTGCTTCTGATTGATGTACTATAGATCAGAGGTTCTCATAATCCTCTCCTCAGATTCGATTAATTTGCTAGAGAGGCTCACGGAACTCAGAGAAACATTTACTTACACTTACCAGTTTATTATAAAGGGTAACATCCTTTATAATATCCTTATATTAGATAGAAAAGGAACATAGGGCAAGGCATGTAAGAAGGGGCACAGTGCTTGCATGCCCTCTCTGGGCATTCCACTCTCCCGCATCGCCACATGTTCAGCAACCTGGAAGCTCTCTAAACTCTATCTTTTTGGGTTTTTAATGGAGATCTCATTATATAGGCATGATTGATTAAATCACTGGCCATTGGCGATTGAGTCAATCTCCAACTCTTCTCCCCTCCCAGGGGGAATGAAATTTCCAACCCTCCAATCACATTGTTGGTTCCCCTGGCAAGCAGCCCATATTCTTAAGTGCTTTCCAAAAGTCACTCATTAATTCAGGTATGGTTGGAAGGGGTTCATTACAAATATCAGGACACGATGACTGCTCTTATTAGTTAAAAAATTCCAAGGGTTTTAGAAGGTCTGTACCAGAAATGGGGACAAAGACCAAATATATATTTCATATTATAAATCCCAATAACACAACTAATAATTCTAAAATTTATGTCTTAATTTTAAACCTTTTATCTGAGTTCTAGACTTCATTTCCAATCTCTACATGACATCTTCACTTGGATGCCTCAGAGATATCTAAAACTTAACACGCCTAAAACAGAACCCTTAATTTCCCCCATGAACCTGTTCCCTCTTAGCCTTTTCTAATAAAGGCTACTATCTAATTACTGAAACCAGAAACCTAGTAGTAGTAGATTCCTCCTCTTCCATCATCCCCAAATCTACACCATCAGAAAATTCTGTTAACTCTATTTACAGCTACATCTCAAATCCATCCATTTCTCATTATCTCCACTGGCCTCCCATTATCTCTCAATTTGTGACAACATGGATAGAGCTTGAAAATATCATAGTAAGCAAGGTAAGTCAGATGGAAGAAGAATCATGATTTCACTAATATATGGGATATAAAACTGAAAGCAACAAATGAACAAACAAGACAAACAAACAAAAACTCATAGCCACAGCTAACAGTGTGGTGGTTACCAGAGGGAAAGCGGGGAAGGGTAATAAATAAAGGGGGTTAAATCTATGGAGACAGAAGCAGATTTGAATTTGGGTGGTGAAGACAAAATGCAATATACAGATGATGTATTATAAAATGGTAGTTGAAATCTACATAATTATATAAACCAATGTCACCCCCCAATAAATTTAATAAAATTAAAAAAATAATAATCAAAAATGGATGTTAGAGAAGGAAGATGGTTTTTCCTCGCAGTGGTAGATAGAAGAACAAGGATTCAAACACAACTGTCTGACCATAAAACTCATGCTCTTTTTATTGCCTCAAGGATTCTTAATCAGAGACTCAGAAATTCCATAGAGGAAGGTCCATAGGTCCATTTGGAAGGTCCATAGAACCACTTGGTATTATATGAAAAGTTTTGTGTCTATCTACTTAAATCCATTTTTCTGGAGAAATGGCCCATAGCTTCTCAAAGAGGTCTATCACTCCCTAAATGGTTGAGAACAACCACTATACTAAGAAAAATAAGAAAATGAAACACAAACTCTAATATTTCTTAAAATACATATGATTTACAATGTACAAGTTCATTTTTATAAATTCTATTTTCAGTCTTACTAAACAAAATAAAGCAATACTCTCCAACGAACTTGTTTAGAAAACATTTTGTAAAATTACCATTTTAACTCTACTTGTTTCTAATACATATATATACTTTAAATACTAAGAAATTATTATATTTAAAATGTATCTTACATTCTTCATGCTGGACAGATGAATAAATCCCAAGATTTAATAACTGACTGGTAAATGTTGATTGTAGTATTGTCTCACCAATCCAATGATCTTCACGAACAGTAACATCTGGAAAGGGGGAAAAAGTTCTGATCATAACATAAATTCCTTCACACTATGGTTAACTTACCATTCACAGCAAAATATTATGCATGCCTCCCACATATCAGGCAACTAAAATTTAAATATGTTAAATGATCTGTTTAACAGAACAAAATGATGAAACAGCAAATCCAAAATCTGAACCTAGATTTGTATTATTGTATATAGGTAAGATAACAAAATTGCTTCTGTATATTCAAATAATATCAATATGGAAGCTCACTGCTCCACAGAGAATGTTTAATGGCTTTTGTTTACGTAAGACAAATGTTACAATGTATACTTCTGATAAAAGTAAATCATTCAGAACCAAGAAGCAAAAATAGTGGTTCCAAAGTAGTAGTGCCTAGAATTAATAATACTCAGTCTGCATTTACCCCTTCTGCTATAACATATATGAATATAGGCCATTCTTAAAGGACTTTAATTATTTTTCCCTAAAAAGCATGGCAATCACCGTTTCTGGATATTAAAAGTGAAAGACTTTGGAGGTAAGGAACACCTACTAATGGGAAAAAAAACACTGTACAATCTTAAAGATCACTTAGTGGAACTAAACACACCAATAGACAGAAAGAATCCTAAGTAGAGCAAAAACTGTAAGTTAGAGACAGACAGATTGATCCCAGGCAGGATGTTATCAGTGTATAAAATGTTAGAAGTGTAAAGATATACTAACAGTAGCAAAATAATTTGGAGATAATAAGAAAAACAAGGATGCATATATTCCACATAATCACTTGCAAAGTCAAATTGTAGACCCCCTCCTCAGCTTCAAACTCATCTACTCATTTATCCACAACTGCCTAATTCCTGACTAGATATTCTACTGGCTCCCTAAACTCAGCATTACTCAAACTTGCTTTTCTTCTCTTTGGCAGTATGCTGCTAGCCAGGTAAATTAAAATGTGAAGTCATCCTGAACTTCTATTTCACCCTTTCCACCTTTGCCACCAAAACCCCTGTTGATTCTGCCTCTTGAGTCTTCCCACAGCCCTGCCACTGCCACTGTTTACATCATACACACCCCTTTCTCTTGGCAGGTTCCCACGCCCCCACACCTCTAATCCATGTCCCACAGTGCTAATGAGTGGTTTATCAAGAACATTAATGTAATCCCTTAACTTGCTTAAAAAATACTCATGGCTCCCCACTGCCTGGCCAGGACTAGCTAGCACTGCATTCAAGACTTTCAGAATGCCAGTTCCTCTGAAAGGAACAGACGAAAAATTCTAAGGAGAGCCTTCTGAAAACTAGATTGTAAAACTTATGTCAATTAGTGAGGTATTAATTATTGGTGAGAGTGGGGGGGATAGCCCAGCCCTTTCCTCCTGGTTCTTTGTCCACCCGCTGATAATGCCCTAACTCCTCTTCTGTTGTTCTTTAAACATTGTAGTTTCTCACACTTAAGTTCCAAGTCCTCTTCTCTCTTAACTCTAGTCCCTTAAACAATCCTTACTTACAGTATCTCTTCATTCTAATGCTAAAAGTATAATAGCAAAACGTCAATTGTGTTACTGAATGAAATGTGATCTGGAATATATTTGTTATATAGAATTTTTCAGTTTTGAGGTATATGCTCAGTAGGTAGTAAGGGATACTCAACATAGAGATAGAATAATGCACAATTGGATGCAATTAAAAGGCAATTTCACCCATAAATTTATATGTAAATATAATTTCACTGCTTAATTGGAACAATGGAAAAGAACAGACTTCTCTTTTTTTCCACAAAGTTTCCACCTTTCCACACAAACAAAAGAAACTTATTCAGAAATTTGTGAACTAGATACCTTTTTTCCTAAGGAAATAAGGCAAAACAGAAAAAAAAATGTTTTTAAAAAGGTGTTATAGAAATAATGTTAATAT
The DNA here is from genome assembly GCF_000325575.1 of Pteropus alecto. Classification (NCBI taxonomy): domain Eukaryota; kingdom Metazoa; phylum Chordata; class Mammalia; order Chiroptera; family Pteropodidae; genus Pteropus; species Pteropus alecto. Next base: position 320,553 of record NW_006438113.1, read on the forward strand.
CCTATAAAAGGAAAATGATTAAGTGAACTGTGATAAAGTCACCTGATAGAATGTTATCTAGCTGTTGACAACTCTGTGGACCTTGGGAAAAATACAGAGATAGCAGGCTTGAGTTTCTACCTGCTAGGAAAAGACCTCCAGTGAGGCTCACCCACTGACAGTAATTGTCTTGGTGAAATAAACATGGTCCAGGGTACAGCCCTCTCTTTTTATTCTGGGGAACCTGATTTTTGTCAGCTCTCCGAAAATAGATTTCAGCTCTGCAACATAAGCTCACATTAAACAAGGTAATGAGACAAATAACAAAAACATAACACAATTTTTTAAAAAATTTACGCGGCATTAATAACCAAAGAAACGGACACTTGCAGCTTATTCTCACCTTGCAGGCAGTTTTACACCTGGGAAGCCAAATCATGAGCAAAGTGCTGCTCAGTGAGCACTGAACCAGAACAAAAGGAATTAGATGAATTGACTTGCCAGCAAATAAGATATTGCCAATGGGATGATATTATGCTAAACCTGTTAGTTATAATCCTTTGCTTACCTCAGTATCAGAGACTGCACCTGACAATGTTATACAAATACCGAGGTATATTATTAGCCAAAGTTCTCGTTCCCCCAGCAAATCATTTGGTAAGAATACCGATGATTGCAAGATTTTTCTTTTTTTAAGCTTTTAAGGCTGATCTATACTTCTTCTCTTATCACATTCTTTCTTTAGGTATGTTATTAAGCTTAATTTCCTCCTGGTCTGGAATTCATCCTCGAAATGACTGGTATCTCTGCTCTAAAACGTGTATTGATTTTAAATCAATAAAGAAATGTAACAAAACATTAAATTTCTTATGTCAGGCGAAAAAGGATAAAAACTGTACATTCTTTATGATTACGACTATGTAGAAAGAGTGGTTTCTGGACTCTATGTGAAATCTTGGGTATGCCACTTCCTAGATGTGTGAAATTGGGCAAGTTACTTTACTTTTCTGGGTCTCAGTTTCCTCAAACTGAAAAATAGGGATAATAATCAGTGCCGTCTTCATATAGTTGTTGTAAAGGGTTGATATTACATTTATGTTCTAAAACAGAGTCTGACACAAAGGAAATTCCCAATAAATATCAGCTTTTTTATATGTATGTAAACACATTTTAAGAAGCATAGGGAAGATAACTGGAGATAACACTCCAAAACTCTACTGGTGGTAATGAGATTGTTATATTAGGAGTTTTCCTTTCCATATTTCAAAATGTAATTAACATAATTTCAATAATTTTAAAGTGCAATAGAAATTCTATATCTGTTCCCTAAATAAGAATATAATGTGCACAGCATGAGTGGGGATTAAGTAAAATAGTAGAAATGCTGTCCTTTCATCATCAAACTGCTAATATAGTTAAAGGGTTAAAAATAAGACACAGACAAAACCATAGGAAAACAAAGAAAGAGCCTGATGACATGACCTGAAAGCTAATATAGTGAATAAATAGGAGAGGCAACCAGGAAAGTTTCTTAGAGAGAAGATGAGTGAAAAGGAGGGACAGAACTCAGAAGGCTAGAACAAAGCCCCAGAAATGCCAATGCACAGGTTACTGGGCAATGGTAAGGAGGCTAATGTGGATGCTATATAAAGGGATTAATTATGCTAGAGCCTAGAGAGACAAATGAGAAAGTAAGTCCTCAAGTGGGAGGGGGACTTATAAAGCTTTATAAAATAAACTATCACTATACCATGAAGACCTTACCTGTGAGTAAAATTATATCACCAAGAAACACTGTTAGTGCCCAAAATGCAGCAGTCCTCCACAGAAACACCTTCTTTTTAATTTCTGATTGGTCAATTACCACAATTGTTGCTAAAGGCACTTTAGAGCCAGAATTTGGTCCAGATTTTATATTTATTTCTTTCACATGACATGGAGCTAACACCATGACTAAACAATTATACTTCTGACTTTTAGAATCACAATTTTTTATTAATGATATTTTCTTAATACCCTTAAATTCAGACACATTCCTCTGGTCCCTTGCTACAGTAGGATCTCTTGCATTAGAAAGCAACTTCATTTTCTTAGATACTTGGAGAACTTTAGAGAGAGCTTTAGGATGGCCCAATTTATCTTCAGAGGTCCAATTTCTTTTAATAGAATGTTTGTGGAAGGTACTGAGTTGGGAACACAGTATTCCTGAGCTACATGACTCAATACATATCTCGTTTGGTGGCAGTCTCTCTTCAAAACCGAAGAGTTCTTGAGATCTTTTATTTTCTTCAAGACCTTTATCAGAGTTTATGTGAATGTGGCTACTTTTTGTTTCCGGACAAACGGGACTAAAAAGTTCAAGGGAAAATGCTTGGTTTTGTCCACTTTCACATCCTTCTTCATAATCATTAGGGTGAATCAAATTATCTTCAGTTATTTCTATTTCCCCATGACTTGCTTTTGGTTCAATCTTCATGTTTAGAGTCCCTTTATTTATAGAATTCTCCTCTTTATACTTCCTTTGAGCTAAAAAAGCAACCTGGCTAGAGGTCATGATACTGAGAAATTCAGTATCAGTAGATACGTTAAGGTCTGAGACCTTCTTAACTGCTCTTTCAGACCTTGGCTTATCCACTGTGTCAGAGGAAAGGAACTCCAGACACTGGTTTTGCATTTCATGATGTTCTATTGGTACACACTTTGTTTTGATAGCTCCTGGTCCTATATTAATCTGTTCAGTACTACAAACCAAATCCAATATATCTGCACGCTTATGGTCTAACTGAAAGGAATTTTTTTGGATATTTGGACCACATATATTTGATTGATCTTTATGCTGTTCATCTGTGATTTTATTTTTACTGAAAAGCTTTTGATACTTTTCTTCTTCAGTTAAATGCTGAATTCTGCCCTTAAATTCACATATTTGTACATCAGAGTTTGTTACATCACTCATCCCTAAGGGGTGACTCTTCTGGAATTTTATAGTCTGTGTTTCAGAAATACAATGAACAGATCTATTCACAGAGTTTGCTAAAAAACGACAATTAAGAAAATCTGGAGGGCCAGTAGCTTCTAGGACTTGACAGTCTTCAAGATTCTTGCATTTTTCATCCTTCAGATATAAAGAATGTTGATTGTATAAAAACTGAATTTTTTTCCAGGGGTCAGCAGTGAACATTAAAGAAATTGGTTCCTGTGATACTCTCATTTTCAATGGACCAATTGGAGCACCCCAAAAAATGTGGACTTCAGATCCTCTACTCATGGTTTCTGAAAAAAATGAAAATCTAAAATGAGTATTTTGTCAGTAATTTTTATATACTGATATTAACATACTGAAAGCAAATGTAATATAAACTATTAATCAAAAACACAATTAATAGAGGTGATTTATATTGGTACTCCATTTAATTATAAAATTCATAAATATACAAGAAATCATAAGGACAAATCAAAACATCCACAAAATGTCCTCATGTAAAGACTCTAATAAATTAAATTAAATGCTATTAAAAAAAACTTTAAGGAAAATGAAGCTAAGTATACTAACATCAAATGAATAAATAAATTCTCAGTATGTTCATTTCTTATGTTGTATAAATTTAACCATTTAAATAATAAGTTAGTAAAGAAAGGGAAGAAAGGCATTTGTTTAATTATATAATAGTCACCTTCAAATTTCCTGTTTTCCTTACTACATAGATTATTTCGGGGTCTACTTCCTTGAACTGTGAACTCAATTCCCAAGACCAAACAGAAGGCTCAACCAGAAGAGAAAGAAAATAAAAAACTAAGGCTCTCTTTAAAATGTACAAGTGACTATATTATCTATCTTCAGTCCAATGTGTTTGCATAATCATTAATTGTTTCTATATTTTTTAATCTTCTCTAAAATACAAAGAGATTAAGAATAGTCATTTTATAATATACAGGTAACAGAAACTCATTATAACTTAAACTATTTTCCATTAACTGTGGTCCATGATATAAGCATCATATTTACTGAGATAAAAATAATCATACCACTATTTACTTGATAATAACTGACTTTCAAAAAGTATGTTTTAAATAGATCTATTCCTAGCGTTTCCTGAAAACTTTTTTAACTGTGCTACAGGACAGAAAGATAATAAGGTTCTTGGCCTAAGAAAACTGTCAGCCTGGTTTTAAAAAACAAAAAAGAGAGAAAAATAGAGAATGTAAACTAATCGTTTCAAAATAATGTAATAGATAACTATAAGCTATAAACAGGAAACTATAATCTACTGGAGAAGAATGCTACAATGGAAGAAAAGCATTTTGCTAAGAGCATTTAAAGAAACAAACAAACAAAAATAGCATTGTAAAAGCAGAGTTATGAAAGACTATGGTATGATCAAGCACTTTTGATTAGACTGGAGAATTCTTTGTAAAAAAATAAGGTTAGAAGGTTTCAAATCATGAAAAGTCCACAAGGAAGTATAGGAAGTACAGAAGTATACAGGAAAGGAAGAATAAGCTAAGAAATGATAGCTATAGTTCCCAGTCATTCCTCATTCCTTAAAGATTTGCTCATTATACCTCTTCTGAGTCTAATTATTGTGAATTCAGTATCAATGTGGATGTCCTTCCAATACCCTGGCCTCTTGGCTCCTTGACCTTCTCTTCTCCATTGATTCTATTCTCCACCTTAACTTCAGTTATCCATTCTCATATACCTTAGCATTATCAATATTTGTACACTTTTCCCTGATTCCAATTTTAAGCTTTCAAAACTCGGACTACTTTCTCCTATCTTCCAACTTACTCCCTCTAAACGCACAACTCCAACAACCCTCAGACCACATAGGACCTACAATGAACAAGCTGACGGCACCACATTTTTACAGCCTCATTCTTCACCTTCCTCCTTAACTGGCTTAGATTTCACAAACCATTATTGTAATTACTCCCTATCATACATCTCTAATTCTGCTCTCCTCTCCAAGGTATTTGCCCAACTAAACTCAAACACTGGTTAAATCATCAATTACTCTGCACCTGTAGCCCAATGGCTTGAAGTAACTAGAAAAAAAATTCACAATTATCTCAAAACTAGTCTCGTTACCACTAACCTCAGATGCTACCTGGCAATCTTATCTATTTCTATTCATTCACTCTTAAAGGTAACTCTTTTACACCTTTGCACTTTTAAAATCTCCAGCATCTCCTCCCCTATCCTCAAGTTTAGCTGGTGACCATGACACCATTTCCATTACAAGCTCTCAACAACATATCGACACAGCTCTATTGTACCCATATACTTTGCCACTATGGATGAATTGCCCATGCTTCTATTCAAAGCCATCTCTTCCTCACTTAGACATTAGATCTTATTCTTGTTTTCCTACTCAGGCTCCAAAACTTCTCCCTTTCTCTCCTACATCACTGATTTTTCTCTCATTACTGGAGCATCTCCATCAACATCAAAACATGCTTTTACACAAAGAGGTAAGACCAGCTGTAAGCCGAGGGGAAAGGCCTCAGAGGAAACACACACACACACACATGCACACACACGCGCACACACACGCACACACCCACCATGCTTTTACACAAAGAGGTAAGACCAGCTGTAAGCCGAGGGGAAAGGCCTCAGAGGAAACACACACACACACACATGCACACACACGCGCGCACACACGCACACACCCACACACACTCACGCACACAATGCTATTATTTTTTCTCATGTTGTTATTCCTCACCTCTTATACCCCTCCATTTATTGCACCATTTTTCTGCTCCCCTCTACAGTGAAATTCCTTGAAAGAAAAATTCTCTATACTCCCTCTGCCCCCATTCTCTCTTAAATCCACTCCAGTCAAGCTTTGTTCCAAACCACTCCACTGAAACAGCATATTTCAAAGCTTCCAATAACCTCCACATTGCCATCAGTCAACTCTCCATTTTCAGCTTACTCGGCCTAGGAGCAGCATTAGACACCACTGATCACTCCTTTGGTGAAACATTTTTTTGATTGGCTTTAGGGTTACTACATCCTCTGGATTCTCATTCTACCTCGCATTACCTCACCAGATGCCTCAGTCTTCTTTGCTAGCTCCTCCTCATCTCAACTTCTTGCTCAAAGGCCCAGCACTTGGATCTCCCTCTGTACTCACTATCTAGGAGATTTCATTCTGTCTCAGAGTTCTAAATATCTTCTACACACTAATGACTACTACATGTATGTCTCCATGATAACCTCTCCTCCGAACTCTTAAATCCTTATCCAACTTTCTACTTACTCCTCATTGCCACGAAAGTCTAATAGGCATCTGTGCAGAGTTAACAGGGCAAGCCTAAAACTACTGTCCTTAAAAAGGCCTGCTTATAAGGTGGGTCCATGGCTGGCATCTGTGAATTTATATTTCAGGAGAGTTCACACCATTCCTTGATAAGAATAGCTCACTGTGCCTAAACTGTCTATGTAAACAATGTTATAATGAACACTTGCTTTCCTTCTGAGAGACTGCAATTTTGATATGTACTAGGCAGAGAGTGGCTATGTGATCAGGACTCGTTAGAAAAATGGCTGATTATAGGTCTGAGGTAGGAATGTACAAGATGAACTTGAAATATCTCATCATACCAGAAAGCAATAAAACTATAAAAGACTACTAGGATTGTGTTAAAAGAATTCAGGAACCAACTTAAAGAGTTCCACTGGTCAAAGTTAGGCAATCTGAGCATCAATAAGAATGATTATTGTATGGACTATAACACATCAAATGTGTTCAAATCCACGAGTTCAAAAGGATAACTAAAACAAACTCACACAATGATCACCTTTAGAGGCTACTGGGTGACTAAATAATTGTTTTAAAAGTTGGTGAATGAAATAAAAGAAAATTTTTACTAATAGTATCTCAAGATGACCAACTATTTGATGAGAGGAAATCTCTCTTTATAGAAGTGTTTGCCTAATAAACAAACAAAAAAACATCTAAAGGTAGATGTTGTAAGGGAGAGCAGAGGGAATCTATAGATTAAGACCAATTACAACATATAAACCTTATTTAGATCCCAATTTGAAGACACAAATTTAAGAATATAATAAGACAGTTGGAGAAACTGAAACCATGGCTGATATAACTTTAAGAGATTATTTTTTAGTGAGATAATGTTATTAAGTCTATATATGAAAGAATTATATGTTAGAGATGCATAATGAGTATTTGCAGATAAAATGGTGTGACATCTCAGATTTCTTTAGAACACTGGGAGGGTAGAGGGAGTGAGGGTATAGAAGAAACAAGATGGGCTATGCGTTGATAACTATTGAGGAAGGGAGATGCAACACAGAGGTTCACTGCACTAATTGCTCTACTTTTGTACATGTTTTAAATTCTTTTTTGTTGTTGTTTAAAAAAAAAATACTGTTTCCTACTCACAGAACCAGGAAAAGATTTCTTGGTTCTGTTTAACAATACCCTAGACTGAAGAACTCTTACACTGCTGATAGAACAATAAATAGGTATGCCACTTTGAAAACCAATTTGGTGAAGCTGAGGATGCACATACTATAAACCAAATAATTCCACTTCCAAATTTCTGCCCTGAAGAACTCTTGTACATATATAAACACGAAAACATGTACAAGAATGATCATGAGAGACTTTATAAGCAAATAATTTAGAACCTAAATGTCCATGAAGAAGAAAATAGATAAATCATGGAATATTCAGAGAAAGACAACTATATGACAGCAAAAATAAATGACTATGAGTTACATGTTAACATGGATACATCTACAAGCATACCTTTAAATGAAAGAAGCAATTTGAAGAACATATAATTTATAGTATCAATATACTGAGTTTTAAAATGTGCCTGAGAATAAAACACCAAATTCAGGATCATGGTTACCTTTGAGAGGGGCGTATGGTGATGTGACAGACAACAGGTACACAAAGAGCTTTTCAATGTACTGAATATATTTTATTTTTTTTAACTAGGTATGTTTAAAACAGAGGTGTTCCTTATATTGCTCAACATATTTTATAATATTTAAAAAATTCTATAAAAAAACATGGAGAAGCAACATTAAGAATAATTTTTTTTAGTTCCTATATTTTAAAAGTTTGTGAAGAATAATGAATGTGCATTATTTTCAAAATAATCCAATCTTTTTTGTTTGGTAATTCAGGTTTTCTTTCACAATCTTCAAACAAAATATGATGTTTCAATAGTTGTATAACAATGGACCTAAATCTAACACTGGAGAATAAGAGTTAAGAACAATGATGGCAGCTGTTCATGTATTAGCAACTAAAACAGATATACTGGAATGTTCAAACAGTTAATAATACTGAATTATTACCAAGGAAACAAAATTATAATAATAGTTTAAGTGTCAAGTTTTAACCCATAACAAATAAGAGGACTAAACATCACTAACTGTCATAACCATATATCCCACTCTCATCTAATCCTCATAGAAAGAATAACCAGCATAAGGAATAACTGGTATATTAAATCTAATTAACGTTTTACTATTTATATCATTATTAAATTGGCCACCAGAGGGCCCCAAACAGCACAGTGAGAACCTTCTACTTCAAAAGATAGATATCCAAACCAAGTGAAAGAGCAAGAAATGTATTATCCTAACATGTAGGTGGGAATACTTATATTCAAATCAAATGCATAAACTTACTATGATAGCAAACCACCCTGTCTCGAATCTTTGGGTTTCTCTTCAATGGTTTCTTCCCTTTAGCCTCAAATCTTTAAAAACAAAACAAAACAAAACTTCCATGTTGTTTTTTATTTTCACTTCCCATTCGTTCTTCAATCCACTTAAATACAGCTATTACTCTAATCGTTTTTGCTATAATGCTTTTTACTATGGAAACCAATGACCTATAAACCGCCAAATCCAAAGATTAGTTTTTAATCTTTGTCTGACTGCCACTTGAAACTGTTTATCAAACCCTCTTTCTTGAAACATTCTTTTTTTGACTCTGTGAGACCATGAATTTAGAATTCTTCCATGCTTAAAAGACAGCTAATTATTGGTTTATTCATTCAATCATTCATGTAACAAATACTGAGAATTCAACAATAACAAGGAGCTTTAATAGTCTAAGGGGAGAGAGAAAAGATAATTATAAATAGTTATATTGAGCTACCACAGAACTAAATGCAGGGGTGTCCCTAGAAGGGAGAAGACTGGGCCAACTCAATCCAAGAAGGACTGCCCATTATTTGCAATTTTCATAGGCTCTTTGGACTATGGTTAGTGACAAAATTTTGAAACCAAATTTAAATACTATTCAGAAAAAAAAAAAAAAGTATAATATAGCCCCTGAGTCATCCCTGTCCACCACCCCAACACAGGATCTAGGAAAGCAGCCTAAGTTCCCCTATCAATGGGACAGGCCTGCTATAGGTTATCACCAAAATGTTTAATGAGAGTGTCCTCACTAACATTTTCTCCTAAATGTCCTGCAATCTGACTTCTCTTTCCCATTTCTATTAAGACAACAGGGAAGTACAAATTTGTTTTCCTAACTAGTTTTTCTACCTCTGATTTTTCTTTCTCCATCTCTTCTTCCTTGGGCCATTTCTTCTTTTTATTCCACACAACTCTGCAGAAGTTCATCCAATCCTATTCATTTAACTACTAAATATCCGATTATGCTTTACTAATCTATATTGAACCAACCACTCTATCAGACATATTTCTAATAATAATATTTCTAATAATAATATTTGACACACTCATAATTGATTTAAAAAGCAGAGTTGTGTTTAGTCTCTTTCTTAAAGAGAAAAACTGACTAAATGACCCTACCTATCTTCGGACTAGATTACAGTCCTTGGATTCAAGTTTGGTATGGTTTATGGTTATGAGGCCATGAGGCCATGAAGCTGCAGGCCCCCAACATTCAGAGCCCTACTTGTCCTCTAGGCAGGGGAAGATGGTGAGACACACAGGGGTGACACAAAGCGGTCATGAGACTTCAGAGAGGATCTCCCAGGATTAAAGATACCTAAAACAAATCAAAGTTCTATAAAATACAGTTATTCGTGTATAATAATTACTTCAGTGTGCCTTTGCTTATTTGTCTAAATATATACCTCTGTAAGTGTGAGACTCTTCTCACAAAAAAAAAAAAAAAGACTAGAAAGTATGGTCCTGTTAATTCAAAAAAGTAATTTTTTAAAAAAGTCTTTATACTTAAGGCTGCTGCTGTCCTCTACAGGGGCTATGAGTGTGTGGGGTGGGGAGGGTGAATGGGATGTGGCGAGGGCAGAGAGAAACAATTATTTATCAGGGCAGAAATACACAGACTGAAGAGTTAAGTTACAGATAACTGCTAAATTTCAATGATTCTAGATATGTTTTGAGTGTACTCAAAGGGTTAAAGCTCATTAAGATACCAGATGAAACTTGCAAGCACACATCCATTACTGTAGTTAATAATTATACAATTTCCCAATCTGCAGAAGGCTACTTCACTCAGAAAGACCAATACAACCGCAATCCTTTATCTTTAGCATGGTCAGAGTCTGGTGAATGGGTCAAAGATTTATAAAACAGGATGAACTGTATCAGCAGGTTTTATCTTTGCAGAACACTGCAACTAAAAATACTCATAACAAAATACATGTAGTTAAAAGAGAGTGCTTCCTCTTTTTTATTACCAACCTGAAAAACTCAGTTATAAAGCCTTTCCATGTCTATTTTACCAAAAACACTAAGCATCATAAAGTTACTCAGCAGCATCAAAGGATAAAATGAAAAGGCAGCATAGGTTTTAGAGTAATACAGATGTGGGTAAAAATCCTACTCTGCAACTTATCAAAAAATGTAAACTTGAAATTACTGAAGCTAGGTGATAGTTACATGGGGTTCATTATACTAATCTTTCTTTTTCTGTATATTCTGAAAACATCCATAATAAAAAATAAAATTTCAATGTATGTCAAGTGAGGATTAAGGTTCTTTATCTGTCAAATGAAAATAATATCAATCCCTATCTGACAGTGTTTGTGAGATGAGCACAAAGTAAGTACTCAAAATGTCAGTCTTAAATCTCAGAACTACACACACATACTTAGTGACACAAATAAAAGCCAACCCACTGTATTTCCTTCAAGTTTTTGTTTTTAATGTGTATTTTTATATAGCTGTAACCATAAAATTGAAATAATTTTGTATTCTGCTTGAATCCATACATGGTCACCTTTTAATGTCAATCTATAGTTTTCCAAATCATTTTTAATGCTAGCTTAATGTTTTCATAATGAATCTAATTTAGTTCATCATTACTCTCTAATTCATTAATTTGTTTCTAACTTGTTGCTATTATAGCCATTGCTGCAATAACTTATTTCGGGCAGTTAACATTACTTTTCAATTATTTTCTTCTGATATACTTCCAGGTATGGAATTATTGGGTCAAAGATATATATATTGTTATAGCTCTTGATATTTATTATGCTGTGTGCAAAAGACCTGGATACTGTATAATGCCACAAACAAAGGCTGAGACTCTCAGTCTTACTGCAACTTTGTTAATATCTTAAAAAATAATTTTACTAGTAAGAACGCTGACACATTTTATGTGACTTGTGAAAGAATATAAGATGCATTATTTGTCCCTCAAGAACAAAAGCAATTGAAATTTAAAGCTATTACACATTCTTGCATTTGAAGTAATAGTTACTAAAACAAACCAGTGGGCAGACAACCGATTGTTTAAATCTCCTTGCATAAGCTTTGATTTCCTTTGCTATAGTCGGGTTTTCAGGAGAGACATCTCTAATCATGTTCTCACCACCACATGAGGTTACTGCAGTGCCGTGAGCCTCTTAGTTGCGCTTACAATACAGTGAGAATTCCTCCCTCCCACCCCATTCTAGAAGTTGTCTTCTCCAAGTCAAGTCCAAGCACTGGACCTGAAAGTGAACCTTAATCTAGCTGCTTTTTTGCCTTAAGAATAGAGTGACCATACATTCTGATTTGCCCAGAACAGTCCTAGTTTAAGCATGCTTATCTTGTGTCTTGTTTAGTCAGTTTCCCTTTTCACTCTTAAAAATGTCTCGGTCTGGAGATAAATTATATAGTCACCCTAGTTAAGAACTATATAAATACATGAATAAATGTTCTATTAGTGACGAGTGTAACTCTTAATACATTTTAACAGTAGAAGTAAAGGGAAATGTTGTACTCAGTTTTCCTGTAAAAATTTTTAAATAATGAAATACTAATTGAAATTAGGTTGAACTATACCTAAAAATCATAATATGCATTTGGGAATCTCACGACAGTGATAAAAATTAAATGAGATGGAAAAGAGGATTAAACCTGTTTGGCAACTAAGAAGAAAAAAAGAGTCTGGCTGTCAGGTTCTGAATAATAAAGCTGTGGATATCAGTATAAAAACTTTGGATCCAGTTTTCCTAGAAAATGTCTCAGGCAGCAAGAAACAACTTGTCCAAAGCTCATCCTTTCTAAGGAAGGTCAAAGAAGAAATCTTAAAACATAACACTTCACTTCTCCTCCCCCACATCACGTACTACCAAAAGGACTGATCTACTAACCATGATCTCATAAGCATAAGGTGAGTCTCAGGAGTCTGCCTTCCAACCTTTCTGCTTGCTCATCTCCACCCACCCCCTAAAAAAGATGAAAAACAAATAATAAAAAAACAACTTTACAACTTAAGCCCTGACATTCCTTTGTAAAACATCATACTCATCTTAGCAAATGGCAATTCCACTCTTCTAGTTCACTGGGCCAAAAACCTTGGCATCCTCACTGGTTGATTTTTTTTTTTTTTCCAATTTGTCATCAAATCCTTTTAGCCCTACCTTAAAATTCATTCAGAACTTGACCACTTTTCTCCACCTTCAATTGCTACTGCCCTGATTCAAATCACCATCATTTGATTTACAACAGTCTCCTGATTGGTTTCCCATCTTCCCCTACTGCCCCCTCAAAAAAACTGAGGTTTATAGAAGTGGCCCCCGGTCAAGTAGCCTGCAGGTAGTGGAGCAGGACTGGAATGCAGGAAATCAAACTGCAGAGCCTAAGTTCTTAACCACTATACCATACTGACTCTCTGGTTTTACGTCTTTGCACAACTGTATAGCTAGAATCCAAGCTAGTACCCAGCCAACAAGTCATATTAAATATAAGCACAAAGCACTGACTTACGTAGAATGGTATGACAAGAACAAAACCAGTATAAAGGAGCACCATTATCAAAGAATTCCACTTGTAAAGTTTACTGTAAACTTAATATTGAGGTGAATAATAAATGCCTTTTAAGAGGACGTATCTCTCTCTTTTAATCTCTTGCTTCTTTTATATCTGACACATTCTCTCTTACTCCCTCCTACCCCTTCCTCCCTCCCTTTCTCTCTTTCTCTCCTTTTTAATGATCTGGCAATGGGATGCTAAACTTCCAAAAAATTAAATATTCAATTTAAAATCCTGTTGCTTAGCAAGTTAAAGAGTAAAAATAACAAACTACAGACACAGAGCTACCTTCCTGACCTAAACCTTACCACTTTCTTCCTTTCACCTCTAATATCCCAAAGTATACCTCAGCACCTCTGTGCATGTATTGTTCCCTCAGCCTTAAAACATTCTTCCCCTAGACTCTTACTAGTTTTGTAAATCTGAAGTATAATTAAACATTAGATAATATGCACAGGTCTTAAGAGTTCTGTTCAACTACTGACAATTTTCTACACCCATGTAACCATCATCCAAAACAAGATACAAATTGTTTCCATGGACCTAAGGAAGTTCTCTCATGTCCCTTTCTAAATAGTTTCTCCCCAACTCCAACCCACAATTATCTTCTGATCTCTATCAGAACCCTCAATTATTTTCTGATTTCTATCACTTTAGAATAGTTTTGCTTTTTTTCTTGGACTTCGTATACACCATACAGCATACGCTCATTTAGGTCTAGTTTCTTTCGCTTAACACAATGGTTTCAAGATTCATCTGTGTTGTTAGGTATATCCGTTATAAGTACTGTGAATACACCATAGTTTTTCAATCCATTTTCCTATAGATGAACATTTTTGGCTATTATGAATAAAACTGCAATAAACATTATTGAATTCATTATTTTATAGACATATTTTTTCATTTCTCTTCATTAAATATCTAGTAGACTTGCCAAATCATAGGATGTATGTTTAATTTCATTAGAAACTGCCAGTTCTCCAAAGTAACTGTACCCTTTTGCATACCCACCAGCAATATGAGTTCCGTTTACATCATATCATCCCCATTTGTATCTGTAGTCTTTCTCGTTAGCCATTCTAGAGGGGTTGAAATGGTATTTCAATGTGAGTTGACTGCATTTCCCTAAATGATGCCAAGTACCTTTGTAAGTGTTTATTGGCCATTAGCATAGACTCTTTTGGGAAAAGTCTGCTCATGTCTTTTCCTCATTTTACTGTAAGATTACTACAGTTCTTATATGCCCTAAATATAGGCTGTTTTGACAGATAAATGTGGTGGAAATATTTTTTTCACCACTCTGTGCTTACCTACTCATTTCCTTAGCGATATCTTTTAAAGAACAATACTGTTATTTAGATGAGGTCCAATTTATCAAAATTTTTTCTTTTATGAATCTTTTTTCTCTTAGTGTCTTATCCAAAAAATCTTTGAGTACTCCAAGTTCATAAGATATTCTCCTTTTTTTCTAGAAGCTATGGCAGTTTTAATATGTCCACAAATTCTTTAATACTCCTCCCTTCAAGAGATGAGGCTTAATTCCTCTACCCTTAAATGTGGGCTACAGTAATGAACGGAATTTGGGAGAAATGATGGTATGTGATCCCCAAGACTTTGTCATAAAAGGTAATGCAGCTTCCTCTGTGTGCTCACTCTTAGATCACTCACTCTGAGGGAAGCCAGCTGCCATTATGAGGGCACTCAAGCAGCCCTATGGCAGGCTCATGTGGTGAAGAACTAAGTCTCCTGCCAATAGCCAGAGAAGAGCTGAGGCCTATGACCAACAGCCATTGGAAGCAAGCCATCATAAAGGAGGATTCTCCCACCCCGATCAAGCCATCAGATGACTGCACACTTGCTAACATCCTGACTACAACCTCATGAGAGCCTCTGCACCAGAATCGCCTAGCTAAGCTTCTCCTGAGTACTTGATACAAGGTAACTATAATAAATATTTTTTGCATCAAGCCACTCAGTATTGGGAATTTGTTATGAAGCAAGAAATAATACAAAAGTTGTATGGCTTTTGCTTTTGCATTCTAAATATGTAACCTATTGTAAATTAGTTTCTGTGTATGGAGTGAGTTGAGCTGGTAGTTCTTTACCTTCCATATAGATATCACGTTTGAGCAATGTTTGTCTTTCTTTCTCCCATGGGTTTGTTTTGGTACTTTGGTAGAAACATGTATTAGTCCATTTCTGAGCTCTCTATTATCTATCATTGATCTCTATGTCTATCCTTATGCCAATACCACACTGTCTTGATTATTGTAGCTTTAAGAAAAATCCTGATATCAGGAAATAAAAGGCCTCTAACTCTGTCCTTTCTCAAAACTATTTTTGCTATTCTTAAGTCCTTTGCATTTCTAATAACTTCCTAGAATTAGCTTATCTATTTCTTAAAGGAAAAAAAAAAAACCTACTAGGATGTTAACGAAGATTGTATAGATCAATTTAGAGAGAATTCCATTTAAACAATGCCTGTCTTCCAACCCATGAATATGGTATATCACCATTCACTTAAATCTTTTTAAACTTACATTAGCAACATTTTCTACCTTTCAGTATTGAGAGCATATCCTAAGTTTTCTTCATAGACACTTGGTGTTTTTTTTTATGCTATCAGAATGATAGTTTTTATTTCAGTTTTCAAATTGTTCATTGCTTGTATAGAGAACTATAAATAATTTTTTTATATTGACTTCGTTAAATTCATTCATTATTGTTTTTGTAGATTCCATTGTGTTTTCTATATATACAATCATGTCCTACGTAAATAACAATTTTACTTCTTTTCTAATTTTATGCCTTACTATTTTCTTTTCCTTGGCTTACTATACTTTTTAGGACCACTAGATCAAAGTGATGGAAGTGAAATATATACCTATATTATTGTTCTAATATCTGTAGGATCCATACATTTGAGGTTAGCAAATGTTTTCTATAGAGTCAAGAGAGTAAATATTTTAGGCTTTGCAGGCCCTACAGTATATCACAAATACTTACATTGTGGATATAGCAGAACAGAAGACATAAACAAGACAAACAAATGAGCATGGCTATGTTCCAATAAAACTTTATGGCTACAAACGAAATTTGAATTTCTTATTAAAATATGAATTCACATGTCATAAAATATGTCTCCTTTTGATCCTTTTTCAGTCATTTTAATATGTAAATGCCACTCTTAGGTCACAGGCCACACAAAAACAGGTGATAGACTAGATGTGACCCGTAGGCAGAGGTTTGTTAGTCTCTGGTTTAGACGACTGATTTGAGACTTTTCTTCTATTCTAATATAAGCATTTAACGCAATGTTTCCCTCCAAACACTCCTTTAATTGCATTATTATTTGTATCATTTCTACTTTGTACTATTTTCTTAGCCATTGCTACAGAATTTTCAGTTTATATCTTTAACATAGTCTATCTTCAAATAATATTTTACCATTTAACTTTGTCTAAAGATGTTGCAACATCATTCTTCCATTTTCCTCTTCCTGTTCTTTGTGCTATTTTTGTCATACATTTATTTCACTTGTTGCAACTATTTTTGGTTTATACAATCAATGATCCTTTAAAGAGGTTAAAAATGAGTTAAATATCCTTAATATACAACCGCACAATTGCTATTTCTGGAATTTTATGTATACATTCAACTTTCCTTCAGGTATCACTTTCCCTTTGCCTGAAGAACTGCCTATAATATTTTTTATAGCTCAAATATGCAGCAATAAATTCTCTTATCTTTCTTAGTCTAACAGAATTATTTTTTAAAGATATTTTCTACTGAGTTGTAGAACTCTACATTGACAGCACTTATTTTTTCTTGCAGTATTTTCAAGAGATCGGTCCACTGTCTTCTGGCTTGCATAGTTTTTAACTTTAGCTTTGTTCAAGCAATGTGTCTTTTTTTCTCTGCCTACTTTTAAAAATTTCTTTTTATCACTGAGTTCTAGCAATTTGATTACTATGTTATCAGGTATGACTTTATTTATGGTTATCCTACTTAGCATTCATTGAGGTTCTTGGATCTGTGGGTTTGTAGTTTTCATCGGACTTGGAAATTTTTCAGTCATTATTTCTTCAAATAATTTTTTTCTCTACCTTCTATTTTATGGAATTCCAATTATACATATATTACACAACTTGATATTGTTCTACTAATATTGTTCCAGTTTTTTTCTTTGCACTTTATTTTTAATTGGTTCTTCTGCTGTATCTTCAAGTTGAATGATCTTTTTCTTTTGCAGTATCTAATCTGATGTTAATCTCATCCAGTGGCTTGTTTTTCATTTTGGATATTTTATTTTTCATCTCTAGATATTCCATTTGAGTCCTTTTTTCTATCACTCATTTCTCTCCTTATCATATTCATAGCTGTTTTAACATCCCTGTCTGATAATTCTATCATCAAAAATACTTCAAATGATTCTTCATTTCTAGGTCTCTTTCATTTGATTGGTTTTCTTCCTGGTTATGGTCCATTTTCCTGTTTTATTAGTACACCTAATAATCTTTTACTTGATGCTAGACATTTTAAATGTGGATGCTGGTTTTTACTGTATTCCTTTAAAAGTGTCAGACTTAGTTTTGGCACAGTTGACTTATTTGTTACTTTCAAAACTTGTTTTTAAGCTTTGTTGCAGTGGCTTTAGGGAGGCCTTCAGTCTATGGCTAATTTAACTCCACTCAAAGCCAATGTCCCATCTATGAAAACATCCCTCTGCTATGCCTACTGGAAACAAACTACGTCCAGCACCATGTGAGCTCCTGGAATTGTTCAGTGTACTAATTTCTGCTGTGACTTTCCACAGTACTGTTAAATTTCATACTCTGCATGTGCAGATGAGTATTCAACAAATGATTCTAGAGAACTCGTCTATAGATCTCCAGAGATCTCTTAGTTTTGTAGCTTTCTGCACAGTTCCCTCTGCTCCAGTTTTCTACCCCACAAATTCTAGTTGCCTTAGTTTCTCCAAACACTCCTCAGCTCTATTTGGGTTGTCTTACTTTGTGCTGCAGTCTGGAAACTACCTACAAGCAGTATGATGGGGGCACTTATAGGGTTCATGTCATTTATTTTCCTTCTGTCGAAGATCACCATCCTGCACTGACTGTTGTCCAATATCTGAAAACAGTTGTTTCATATATTTTTCTCCTGTTTTCTAGATGTTTATAGTAGGAGCATGATTTTCATACCACTTAATCCTACATGGGCAGATGTCCTTCTTTTTGCAATTCTCATAGTTTTAAACTCTAAATCAATATATACTGTAAACCCCACATATATTAATAGTTTTGCTTCAAACAGTCAATATTCTATGTTTATACTACAGGTAAAGGTACCAAAAAAAGTTTCTTTATATTTATACAGATATTTACCATTTCTGGTGATCTTCATCCTTTTCTGCAGACCCAATGTTCCATCTAGTCTCTTTTGCCTTTAGCTCATGAAACATTTTTTAGTATTTTATGGCAGTCCAGGTCTGTAAGAGACAAATTCTTTCACTTTCTAATCTGTCTAAAAATGTCTTTGTTTTGCCTTTATTTTTGAAGGTTTATTTCTACTGAATATAGGATTCTAGATTGACAGGTTTTCTTTTTTATCACTTTTATAGATGTCATTCCATTTTCTCTAAGCCTCTATTCTTTCTGGTGAGAAGTTCGTCATAATTCACATTGTTATTCCCATGTATTTAATGTATTATTCTGTTGCTTATAAGATCTGTTCTTTCATTTTTAGTAGTTTGATAATGATGTGCCTAAGTCTGGGATTTTTTATTTGTTGGTTGGTTTTTAATTTTGTATTTAACCTGCTTAAGGTTTGTTTAACTTCTTAAATTTGTGAGTTTATGTCTTTCATCAGTCTTAGAAGTTCTTAACCAATGTCTCTTCAAACATGTTTTATACTACATTCTCTTCTAAAAACTCCAATTATACATAATATTATCCCACAGATCTATCTGGTAGCTCTTTGCTACCTCTCCCGCACTTTGTTGTGTTTGTTCATCAATTTGAATATTCTATCAACCTTTCTTCAGATTCACTGATCTTGATATGTTAAGAAACTGTTAATCATCTGTAATGCATTCTTCATTTCTAATATTGTATTTTTAATTTATGAATTTCAATTTGGTTCTTTGGTGTAGTTTCTATGCTTCTCCTGAAAATTCCCATCTTTTCATGCATGTTTTCCACCTTTACCATTAGATCCTCTGGCACTTTTTTTCACAATTATCTTTAAAACCCTGTCTGATAATTCTACCATCTGGATTATCTCTGGGTCTCCCTATACTGACTACTTCCTCTCTTGACCTTTTATCACATTTTCTCACATCTTGCAATTATTATAAGATAGACACTTTGCATAAAAATACATTAGTAATTGAAATAAAAAATATTTTACTCGTAGAAAGAGACATGACCTTCTGTCAGACCACTAGAATGTGGTCTGAGTCAATCTAATTTGTAATTGAGCTAAGTTTGGGCTTTTATGCAGCTTGAGTTTGATTCAGTTCATCACTGGATTCAAGCAGTTTGAGAGTAGGAATCAGACTTTCACTTCAGCAGGGTCTGGAATTTGAGCCCAGGTGGAATTCTAGAGATTTGTCTGTGCTTCACAGCTAAGCCGCCAGTTTTCAAAACTGTGAGTACTGTACAAATATACTGCAACTGAATAAATAAACAGGTGGCAAGTGATATAAGCCGGTTTCTCACTATTAGAGTAGGAGTTTACAGATAAGCAAGGGGAGGAGGTTATAATGATCTATGTGCTAATGGATTAGAGTTGGATACCACAGCATAAACTCACATTTAGCATAATGTAGACACAGATGAGTACATATAGAAATCTTTATAGATATGTACATACACAGATTAGTAAATGTACATATGTTTCTGGGCTCTGTCAGCTGAGTGGACCTACAACCAACAACAATCCAGTAGCAACTAGCACATCTAGCACCTAGATCTTGCTTTCTCCATTTTCCATTAAAAGGAACAAAGGTTCATTGGAGAAATGTCCAATCCCAGGATGGGGCAGGAAATATACAAAATGAACTTGGAGAATTACGTAGTGACAAAATATAGAAGTGCGTGCTCTCTGTCTCTGTCTCTCTGTCTCTGCATCTCTCTCTCTCTCTCTCTCTCTCTCTCGCTCCTCTTTCTCTCTCTCTGTCAAACAAACACACACACACACACGCATGCACACACACACACATGCCCATACACACTGATGGGGGTATGTCAAAGAGACATAGAAGCCAACTGAGAGAGCTCCCAACAGCCAAAGCTGGAACAATTTCAGCAACAAAATTAAGTAGTAATTGTATTATAACCTCAAGTATAAAGTTAATATGCATGAGTAATACTGACATAAAGAATGACCGAATAAATAAATAAATGGGGAGAAGAGACAAATCTCCTGCACAGAATTCCAAATAATTTATGTAGATACTCCATCCTCGAAGAGGGGAAGCATAACTACCCATTCTGTAAGTGAGAGCTGTATATAAATGACTTCTTTCCAAAGAGTACTGTATGAAAACAGAGACTAAAAGAGTAATTTTATAGTTGAAAACTTGACAAACACTATCTTGACCAGGTGGTCAATGTCAACATTAATACCGATATGTCATGTTGACAGTATCTACCCTTAATATAATGAAAATGGCAGTTAATCTATGTGGTCTTCCTCCAAAAAATCCAAAACCCCAGTCTACTCATGAGAAAAATAGGAGACACATACCAATAGAGGTGCATTCTATAAAATACCTGGAACAATACTCCTCAAAA
Organism: Pteropus alecto; assembly: GCF_000325575.1. NCBI lineage: Eukaryota > Metazoa > Chordata > Mammalia > Chiroptera > Pteropodidae > Pteropus > Pteropus alecto. Next base: position 341,565 of record NW_006438113.1, read on the forward strand.
CTGTCAAAGTCATCAAAAGCACGAAAAGTATAAGAAACTCATAACCAAGAGGAACTTAAGGAAACATGACAGCTAAATGTACTGTGGGAACTTGGCTGGGATCCTAGAACAAAAAAAAGGACATTAGGTGATTGAATAAATAAAATGTCGTATCTCTGTACAATGGAAATTACTCAGCCATAAAAGAGAAAGAAGTACTGATTTGTACTACACCACAGATGAACCTCATAAACATGCTAAGTGAAAGTATGTGACTCAAAGGCCATGGACTATATTATTCCATTTAGATGAAATATCCAGAATAGGCAAATCCATTGAGACAGAAAGCAGATCAGTGGTTGCCATGGGCTGGGGGAAAGAAGGAGTAGGAAATGATTGCTTAATTAATATGGGGTTTCTTTTTGGAATGATGAAAAAGTTCTAGAACTAGATAGTGGTGATGGCTGTACAACATTGTGATGTACACTTTAAAAGTTAATAAATTTTATGTGTATTTTACCACAATAAAAAAAATGAATAGTTTCTTAAACTTCATATTTGGGTAGGTTAAGCTGCCATAAATGTTCAGTGTGAATACTGTTTAAGTTGAAAATACTGTAAAAAAAAAAATTTATTTTTTCAAAAATATTTTTACAAAAATAATAGTAAAAAATGAATAGATAAATAAAAACTTAAACAAAAATATCTAGAACTAGATTCTGGGTAAAAATGAATTTTTACCCAGGGTCCCAGATATTTAATTTCATTGCTTCTCAAAACTGTGCTAAAATACTAATAAGGTAATTTTAAGACATAAAGTTTGAAGGCTGGAAAGCATATGGTAACTAACAGAAGATCCAAGAAAGCTGAATCGTAAACCAGCAATGTGGAAAGTCAAAACCAACCTGACTTAGTCCACAGAATTCTCAAAAGGTTCAGTCAGGAATTTGAAAGCTCTTTAAGAAATGGCTTAATCTCTCAATGTCTCCCATTCCATATGGTTGGCTTACTATGCCTCTGTCGGCAAGGCAAAATTCTAGAGAATTATTCTCTGAAGAGGATTTCTGAACAGAGGTATACAAAGCACACTTTGGGGGACGGGGAAGAGGAGAAGGATTTAATCAAACCAGGGGGATTAAGTAAACATATATACATACATATACATATACTTCTTTCACTCAACTCCTAGAGGAGCAGCTTTCACACACAAGGCAAGAGATTAAAAGACTCTTCTCTTTTCAGAAAAAAAAAAAGAAATGAGAAGCAGGTATCAGCGTGCCCTAGTAAATGGCAAAGTCGGGTCACCCTACAGTGAACTCAGTCAATGAGTACCAATGATGTACTCAGAGCTTCCAATCAACTCTCAGGGTCACACCTGCAGTTTGCTAAGGTTCACGACTCATCTGAGAAAAGCTTCTATCAGAAAACAAAGAAAAGGAACAAGAAAAAAAGAACTTGGAAGAAACATGGAAAATGTAGAGAGAAAAAATTTTAAGTTAAAAATATTTTTTCTAACCCTATCATTTCATATCCTTGGAGAAGACCAATACTCCATCCATGGGGGGAAAAAAAAAAAAGGATACTTTTAAAAAGAGCCCTTGGAAATTAAACTTAAGGAAATTTATCAGAAAGAATGAAGAATAAAATAGATGATATTAAGAAATTGGAGATCTAGTCAAGATAATTCAATATCTGTACAGCAGAGGAGAAAGATCAATGAAATAATTCAGGAAAACATTCCAGAATTAAACAATGTAAGTTTACTATTTGAAAACACAGAATGCACAGCATAATGAATCTAAAAAGCAACTCCATAATACAATGTCATATGCCAACTGTAATTTAAAATAAATAATTTTTAAAAAAGGAAAAAAGTACATCCATACTAAAGCATATCTTTTTGAAATTTCAAAACAATGGAAGCCAAGAGAAGATTTTACAAGCTTCCAGAGATGGAAAATAGGTGACAACAGATGAAGAATCAGAATGATTTTGAACTTTCAGCAGCCATGGTATAAGCTAGACAACAATGGAACAAAATTATCAAAATTCTGAAGAAAAATTATTCCCAGTCTGAATGTTATACACAAACCAAACTATTAAACAAAGTTAAGAGGATAATAAAGACATTTTCAGAAATGCAAGGTATCAAATAACTTGCCTCCCATTCACCCTTTCTTTAGCAAAATGTGGGAGTAAACCAAGAAAGAGGAAGACATAGGACAGAAGAAATAAAAGATCCAACACAGGAGAAAAGAAGAGATACTTAGACTGATAATTAGACACTATGAGGACACAGAAACTACTCCAGATTGGAGCACTTTGCTTGGGAGGGATTCCTTCAACATGATGACACTGACAGAGTAAATGATGTGAAATAAAATAGGAAATTTGGGCAATTGGTAGAAAATCCTGAGCTGAGTTAATGATAAGGACAGAGAAAACCATATAAACAATGTCCTAACATCAATTCAAATATGTTACTTGAAATATCACAGGGAAGCACCAAACAGCTAAGAATTGAGAACAGTTACCTCTGAGAAGGGGAAATGAAGGTGGGAACTGAGAATTATTACTGTTTGTCTGAACAATCCCCAACAAACTAACTTGTTAAACTGAAACTTTTAAAAAAAATGAAGATATTTTTATATATTGAAGATAGAGACATAAGGTACCTAAGGATTTCCCAAGGACATAAAACCCACTTTGGCAACTAAATCTGATCTCTGGAAACTAAGAAGTCTAACAAAATTGTCCTGCAAAGCAAAAAACAACAAAACCAAAGGAGTTGGAGGGAGAGAGAGAGAGGAGGGCAAGAAAGAAGCAACATGACTCTCATGCTATCATAACTTGCTAAATGCATAACCTGTAGCAGAAATCCTTAGATTTCTACACTTCAGTTCCTTCATGTGTAAAGTATAACAGCGTCTCGCTCAGGATTGTTATGAGGCTTAATCAGATAATGAACATAAAATGCTTATAGCAATGCTGTATACAAATGTTAACATAGTTAATTCTTTACTTTTTTTAAATAACTGAAACTATTTTTATATTAAATCATTCCATTGTCACAACGACACTAAAGAGTTTATTTGAATGCTTACCTTGTCTACTCAAACATAAGGCTTTTCATGTTTCCTAAAAAGGGAGAGAGAAACTACCTGACCATCTACAAGAAACAGAAATAACAATGAAAGTTGTTTTAAGACTCTTATCATACTGAATAATTGACTGTATCTGAAAAACTACTCAGGCCACTCTTTCTCTTAACTTTTTAGTTGATTGTATCAATCATTTACTCACTAAGCAAGTCAGCAACTACAACTGAAAACTTTGTACCAACTATATATTAACTCAATAATGTTGAGGCGCTTCTCCATTTCAAAATAGGCAGTCTCCAAATATGCATAAAGTTTTCCAAGTTCTAAAACTTGAGAAACATTTTTCCAAAGAAAGAAAATTAAGAAATAAAGTTGAGATCTTGGGCAATAAACAAAGACCACCTTAATCCATAAGTACCTAAGAACCATGGGGAAAGAAAGGAATAAATATAACCATATTAGGTAACTTTCAATCACTTCTTTTGAGCTCCCACAGCTAACAAAAGAATAGCAACTTGAGACTGAAGATTGTGTCATGTTTTTTATCCATCTTTGTAACCTTGTAAACGTAAACAGTATATAGCAGAGTACCTGCCTTCTATCAAGAGCTTAAAGTATTTATTTAATGAATGAATAACTAGAATTAAGAGTACTATTTGAACCACACTCTGTCTATGGGAAAATGCACTATAATTTCCAATTAAAGGAATAATTGAAGGAACTCTGGCAACAATACCAGAGGTTGAACACCAAGAACAATAAAGCTTGGGCAGATATCCATCTACATAACAATTACTCCTCCTAGAAATCATATTCTAGTCACAGATTTCTCATATTGTTTCAAGTATGTATAAATATGTATAAAAGTTTGGTTATCATAATATAAAACTTGATCTCCAAAATCTCCCTGGCTTCTTTCCATTTATGAATACCTTAAATTAAAATAGCAGCAATAACACTTTATCTGGGAATATATTTTCTCCCAGTTTTACTGAGATACAATTGCCATATAACCTTGTATTAGTTTAAGGTGTATGATATAATGATTTCATATACGTATATATTGCAAAATGGTTACCATACTAAGTTTAATTATCATCCATCACCCCATGAATTATAATATTTTCTCTTTCTTGTAATGAAAACTTTTAAAATCTACTTTCTTAGCAATTTTCAAACATACAATACAGTATTATTAACTATAGTCGCCATGATGTACATTACATTCCAAGAACTTATTTATCTTATAACTGAAGTTTGTACCTTTTGACCACCTTAACCTATTTCCCCCTGCCCCTACCCTCTGCCTCTGGCAACCACCAATCTGTTCTGTTTCTATGCCTTTGGCTTTGTGAGATCAAACAGTAGTTGTCTTTCTGTCTGACTTATTTCACTGAGCATAATACCCTCAAGGTCTAGCCATGTTGTCTCAAATGGCAGGACTTCCTTCTTTTTTATTGCTAATAATATTCCAGTGTGAATGTGTGTGTGTGTGTGTGTGTGTACACATGTGTGTATATATATCACATTTTCATTATCTATTCATCCACCAATAGACATGTTGTTTCCACATTTTTGACTAGTATAAATAATGCTGCAATGAACATGGAAGTGCAGATAATCTTTTTGAGATAGTGATTTCATTTCTTTCAGATATGTCCTTCAGATATGTATCCCAAAGTGGAACTGCTGGATCCTATAGTTCTATTTTTAATTTTTTGAGGTTGATTTTTTAATTTTCAGCTTCTAGATTACTTCTAGTTAGTACAGAAGGTGATCAACTACAAACTTAATACCATGGCAAAAAAAAAATGCAAAAATCCTGATTAAAATCCATTATTTCTCTAGTTCAAATGCAACTATCTATACTTAAACATTCCAGAAGTGAAGAAAAAATTACCCAACACAACATTATTTTAAGCACCAGAATATTTGCAAAAATAAGTGAAAATTATAGGTTAAAATTATAGGTTAAAAAATAACTGAAAATTATAGGGCTTAGTAAACAGGATTTAGTAAACAACATATTCAACATCCACAATGATACTTTCATATCTTAAAACCTAAAAAATTTACCTGAAAAAGAACTCTCTTAATTTTTCATTACTCAAAGCAACTCAATCTCTATAATATATTCTTTAAAAAAAATAAAGATTTTACATCTGAAACTAATATAAAATAATAATGAATGTCAACTCTAACCAAAAAATAAAAATTAAGAAAAAATAAAGTTAAAAATAAATAAATTTATCCTAGAGAGCCAGAGCTTACTTCATGCTTTATGGAATGATTGATAAACACATTTATTCTTCCAAACATAAAATTCATATGGATTGTCACTTTAAATGAGATAGGGCATGAAAAAGCACTTAAGCTTCAATCTAGTATTAGAAATCATTCTATAAATAGTATATCTCTTGAGTACCCTTTCTGCTTTGAACTTCTATACCTCCAATGAAACCAATTCTTTTAACTTCGTTTTATGTAAATTTATGAAAGTTGTATAAATATTTGTGTGAACAAATATAGGAGTTTGAAGAGATGATGACGACTTGTGAGCAACAAAAGAGGCATGGGTAGTGTTATCAGCAAAAAAACAAAAGCATCTCTAAAACACCTACTACATTAACACAGTATCTTCTACACAAAAATTAAGTGAGGTCTTTATGTAGTAATTTGAAAGTTATTTTTACATCCAAAAAATTTAATCATAATTAATTAAATATATTTTGAATTGTGATTCCAGAATGTTTTCCGTAGAAAGAGTAATGCCCAATTTCTTCGCATTAGTAAACTGTGTAATAAAATATGAAACTTACTAAGGAAAAGCAAAGCAAGAAACTTAATGTAACTTTTAGAGATCTATCCTTATATGAAAATAATCATCATCAATTTGAAGCATGTTCCAAACTTTTAAGAGAAGCGGGTGAGTGGAGGAATAAGAGAGCATAAGAAATTGACACTATTTCTATACTGTAGGTTTATATTTCAATGTTTTCATTCTGAAAAGCAAATGAAGTAAACTTAGACCTCCACCTTGCTTGCCAGAAGGGCTGTCAAGTACTAACACTGTTAACATTTTAATAAACTTTTCTTTCGTTTCTTCTAAATATCATAGATAACATTAAAAACTACATAACATAATGGAGCTACTGTGAATAAAACAATTGGACAGTATCTCAAAAAGTTAAACATAAAGTTACCATATGACTCAGTAATTCCACCCAAGGTATATACCAAGGAGAACTGAAAATATGTCCACAAAAAAAACTTGTAACAAATGTTCAGAGTAGCATCTTTCACAATTGCCAAAAAGTGAAAACCCAAATTTCCATCAACTGATAAATGTGGAATATCCTTACAATGAAATATTATTTAGCCATAAAAAATGAAGTACTGATATACACCACAACATAAACTTTGAAAACATGTTAAATGAAAGAAACCAGACACAGAAGACAGTATATCATAGGCTTCCGTATATGAAATACTCAGAATAGGCAAAACTGTAGAGAAATAAGCAGATAGTGGCTTCCAGGGGCTGAGGAAAGGGGGAAGTTGTGGGGATAACTACTTAATGGATATGAGGTTTCCTTTGGGGGTGATGAAAAAGTTCTGGAACTATATAATGGTGATGGTTGCACAACTTTTGTGAATATAATTAACACCACTGAAACTTTTATGTTATATGAACTATATTTTAATTAATAAATGAAACCCTACATAACAAAAAATAGATGTTAATGTCTTTAACAGAGAAAGTTAACTTCAAAAATAAATGTTGATTGTTTGGGTACCCCTTTAAAACTTATTGCTAATTTGATAAGGATATTATAAACATTTTCAAAATTGAAACTTTTTCTATAATACCTAATGTCATTCTTAAGATTTTCTATTTGTTAGGAATTCTCATAAAACTCTTAGCACCAGCTTTGCAATGCTTAGTCTGCCAAGGTAGGAATCAATTTTATATAATATCTGAACAATTCAAGTGAATTTTAAAATAGGGAAAATATTTTATTAAATTTGGTTTACCAATAACATATCTTGAATTTTAATACAGGAGAGGAACATGCTTATTTCTAATGAACAAGATCACCAAAAATATGAAAAAATGTTTTAGATAGTAAAATTTACCTCATCTGCCTTAGCCCTCATTAACCTATCTCCAACATTCATTTTTTTAAATTTTGATTCTCAATAAAGAAAGACAACATCAAAAAAAATGCCAAATGCAACAACAGCCCATTAGTTTATTTGAGTTCAAACACAACAGAAAATACGACTTCACCTACATAATTATTTGCCCAATATTTATTCACGGTCTTCATGACTGCTCTTATCGGGGTTGGTATAGCGTAGGCTCCTGACATACATGAACTATGTAAATTATCAGGTTAAATTAATATCTGTTTTGGGTCTGTGCAAACAAGACAATGAACTAGATGCTTTACACATATTACTCATTTCAGGCTCACTATACTTCACACAGGTTAAATAATTTGCCAAAGGACACAATACTAGTACACCGCAAAGCCAGGATTTTAATAAAGTTCCATCAGATGTACTAGCAATTTTGTATTCCAAGTGTGGGCTACAAAAAGACATATTTTCAGTTTAATTGGCAAACAATATTCTCTCTTAAAGACAGCTTCTAAATGTTTAGTGAATGATAAAGAAATGTACTTGAAAAGAACATTACTGAGGAAAGAGGTGAGGTGTCTGGGGAAACATGCAGTGAATTGTGTGCCTCCTATGTGCCACGTGCTGTGCTGGCTATTTAAAGTGCATGAACACTTAATTATTACAACAATCCTAGCAGGTAAATATTGGTACCTCCTTTTTTATGTAAGAGGGAACTGAAGTTTAGACAATTCAAGAAGTTTCAAGGTTACAGAAGTTGTAAGGCATGAAGTTGGGATTAGAAATTAAATTCAGTCTATCAATATTTACTGAATTCTTACTATGTATCAGGGCTATGAGAATAGAATATTAACTAAATAGAATATTAGAGATAGTCCACATATAGCTTAAACCAAACCCATTTTCTTTTTGCTTAGGGTGTAAGTCACTGTGACATTGAAAAATCCCCATAGATTTTCTTTTAATATCTTTGTTTTAAGTGATTATTCATGCTTTGGTTATATATGCTAAGTAATGCCCATAAACTCCAAAATCTGATTGTTATGAAAACTAAACAAGTTGATTGTTATGAAAACTAAACAAACTTCCAGTAATATATATGAAAATATAAGCAATTCTGTCCAACATGCATGATTTTGAACATATTGCTAGATAGAGAAGACCACTTTGGAAAATATACTTCACATGTTCTGAGATGATTTAAACCATTAAGCATTCTTTGAAGCTTTTGAAGGTCTGTCACATTTTAAATGACAACAGTGAAATTTCAAAAAGAACAGAAGGCAGCACCAGAGCTAGTTTAACAATAATAATAATAATAAATAGGTCTATGTTTGCCCAGTCAGGTTTTGCTTATTATGTCAGTTGGAAAGCTGGAAGAAACTGGTTTTAACTCCCATACAACCTGTATCATGACGTCACTTTATCAGAATGAAGATGATGTCAGCTTTAACAGACACGGTTCAAATTTAAAACTGGTCTTTCTAAAAACAACAACAAAAAAAACCTGATTTCTTTTCCAACTATTTTCATAACTCATTCATGGTATAAGATCGAGACAACTTCTTGCGGGGGAGGGAGCATAATTAACATTTATTGAGAGCCTTTTGTGTGTCAGACACTATGCAAATTTTCTCATTTAAGTCTCATAGCCGTCCTGCAAGATATTAACCTTGCCAAATCTACGGCCCTGCCACCCTGAACAAGCCTGATCCCGTCTGATCTCGGAAGCTAAGCAGGGTCAGGCCTGGTTAGTACTTGGATGGGAAGCCAACTAGGAAGACCAGGTGCTGTAGGCGTTAAAAAAATAATAAAATAAAAAATAAGGGATTGTAAGCAGACAAGTTCCTTGCAATCTGTGAGGTCAACCAAAGGTTGCCTTGCCTAAAAAAAATAAATAAACAAATAAAATAAAAATTAGAAAAATAAAAATAAAATAAAATAACTTAAAAAAAAAAGATATTAACCTTGCTTTTTAGAGGAAGAAACAGAAGTTTTGAGAAATGAAGCAACTTTTCTAAGGTTACATATCTAATAGTGAGGCAGAGACAAGATTCGAACTCAGATGTGTTATTATAATGTTCCATAACACTAAATAGCTGTTTTTTTTTTTTAATTTTTAATTTTTTATGGTGACATTGGTTAACAAAATCCAATAAGTTTCAGTTGTGCACTTTAACAGTAAGGCATATATATGTTTACACTATGTGTTCGGATTAGTTGATAATATAGAAGTGGGTTTACTTCTGGGCTTTCTATACTGTTCCTTTGGCTTATTTCGCTTAGCATGATTATCTCGGGGTCCATCCATGTTATCGCAAATGGCAGTATTTCACTTCTTCTTACAGCTGAGTAATATTCCATTGTATATATGTACCATAGCTTCTTTAGCCAGTCATCTATCATAGGGCACTTCGGTTGCTTCCATGTCCTGGCCACAGTAAATAATGTAGCTATGAACATCGGTGTGCATGTATCTTTTCGGATGTGGGTTTTCAAGTCTTTGGGGTAAATACTCAGTAGAGAGATTACTGGATCAAATGGTAGATCAATTCTGAGTTTTTTGACGAACTTCCATTCTGTTTTCCATAGTGGCTGTACCAATTAGCTTTCAGTTTCTTAACTTACAAGTTAAGAAATTTTTATTTTTAAAAAATTGTGATATAATATTAGAGCAGAGAAAGCAGAGTAAAATAGCAATTTGGATTATAAACTGTTTTAGTACTGCAAAAGTATTACAGAGTGATATTGACCTTTTAAAAATTCCTGGGAAGGTCATTGTGAAAGTGACTACAAAATGCCTTAAGATCAAAATACTAATCTTTCAAGTAGAAAAAAGTAACAAATAAATAAATATAACATTTAATATCATCAAAAGACAACCTAGTTAAAAAAAAAAAAACTAGTTCTATTCTAAACCAATGGTATTTAAAAGACTGTAGATCACCAGTGTAAACTGTCTCAAACCAGCATCTCACAGAGAATATGAGTTTCCAGAGTCAAACAAGTTTGAGAAATGCTAGGTTAACACTAAACCAGTTTCTTCACTGGTTACAAATAGTACAATGTACTGCTTGAAAGCCTTCTGGATCCAGTCTATCTGAGTTTGAATCCTGGTTCTTCCAACTACTAGCCTAGCCATGTGACTTTGAGCATGTTATTTCACCACTCTGGGCCTGAGTTTTCTCATTTGTTTAAAAAGAGAGAGATAATTGTAGAAGATAGAGTGTTGAAAAGATCAGAAAGATTAATACATGTGGGGTTGTTAAGAAAAGAGCCTTAAAATAATAAGCGCTCAATAAATGTTAAATTATTAGTACTAATATCATTTCCCTGAGCTTTTATTAAATTGATATTCACAGTGAATCGCTGGGATGGGAAGAGATATAGTATGAAGTTTCCCAAATTATATGATGGAACTCACTTTTTCCACTGACCATCCCTCAAGGAGACTGATGTCTTAAAAAAAAAAAAAAAAAAGGCATGCTCTTGAGAAATGATGGAGAGTTCCAATACTAAAAAAAAAAAGTTTTAAAAAACAAGATTAAGGCTTCCTGACTGGTGAACACATGGAGGTGCTAGAAGGGCGGCTTGTACAGAGGGGACATGGAAGCTCAAGGCTCCTTTCCCCAAAAAAAAAACCTACATATCTGCCACATGGCTGTTTCTGAGTTTTATTCTTAATAATAATAAACTGGTAATATCTCCTTATAGATGCCATCACATGTATTCAGTGCTTGGAACATGTACATGTAGGAGAATGGAACATCATTTTATCTGCCATTCTTATAGCCCTCAGTGCTTCAAGTGATCCTCTACCTCATCACAGCAGTCACTCAATTATCCAAGATACTGTGTAGAGCCTAGTCAGTCATCATTCAGCTTGGAATCAACTGAATAAGGACAAGAACGTTTTCTATTATCAAGATACAGCCATCCATCTGAGTCTCATTACCACTGTATAGACTTAAAATCAATATTCAGATGATAGTGTTTTCTTCATTTGGTGTTTATTGTACCCATTTGTGAAATTTACAGTCACTACTGAAAGTGCCATTTATGTCACCCTTCCATTTAGAATTTTTTCTAAGCAATACATGTCAGGATTTTCATAAGTACTTACACCCTTTCATCAAACAAATCTATTTCCGAGAGTCTATACTATGGAAGTAAATAAGAATAGAAAATAAAAAGGATCAAAATTTTCTCCCCCCAATTTTTCTTAATTCTTCTTACTTGCTACCCCTGCCTTTGAGCTAAAGCTCTAACAGATGATAAAAGAAACAATATAAAGCAAACTGGCATGGTGGTTAAAAAGATGGGGAAATTGTCAGTAGCAGAGAGCGGACCCCAGAGAGCCAAGAGTAGTCTAGCCACGCCACCTGCCTAGTTACTATCACACCCTGGGAAGAGCCGCAGCGGCCACAGCTGGACCCAGTCACCATCACCACAACCATGAGCAGCAAGGTTGAGACCCAGTAGCCAACAGCCACCAGGTGCAGGAGAACAAGGTAGACCAGTGAGACAGAATATGTATAACAGGATATAGACCACGATTCCACAGGGGACCTTCTTGCCAAAGACAACCTAGAAAGGACAGCAATAAAGAAGTAAGGAAAATCAAAGAGATGAGACCGAAAGCAGCCACCTCAACATTGGTACTGTCATAACTTCAGTTACTGACCCAGATGCCCAGAAAACTCTAAACCGCAAAGAGACAAAAGCAGACAATCTACCAGAAGAGAATTCATTGCCACCCACCCCCTCAGACTGAGCAGGGCAAAACTGAGTAAATGCCAACTTACCATCTCTATCATCCTCCAGTTTAGTCATCCAACAACAAATGAATATGAAATTTCAACAATATGAACAAAAGATTGAAGTTAAAGACCTTAAATGCTTGCTGTTTGCCTGTTGACCAGATAACTAGAACTACCGCATTATCTATGCAGCATGGTAAAAAAAATTACTATTTTTACCTAAAGATGTCTCTTTTTGGTGATGACAAACGTGTTTTAAAAACAAAAAAGCCTGTTTTTTTTTTTTCAATACATCTTTAAAGGTTTTTAAATTGTTTCATATCTAGTTGAGATTTGTAAGAACTTCATTTTTTAAAATATATTGGGGTGACATTGGTTAATAAAATTATATGTTTCAAGTACAATTCTATAATGTATCATCTGTATATTGCATTGTGTTCACCACCCAAAGTCAAATCTCCTTCTGCCACCATATATTTGACACCCTTCACTCCCTTACCCTCTCTCCCCATTCCCTCTTGTGCATGTCTATGAGTTTTTGTTAGTCTTGTTCATTTGTTGCTTTCAGTTTTATATCCCACATATGAATGAAATTATATGGTTCTCAATCTTTTCTGTCAGACTTATTTAGCTTAGCACGATAACCTCAAGATCCATGTTGTTGCAGATGGCGGTATTTCATCTTTTCTCATGGCTAAGTAATATTCCACTATATGTATGTACCACATCTTCTTTATATAATTATATATCAAAGTATATTTCAGTTTACCGATGTTTTCAAATCTTTTGAGTAGATACCCAGAAGCGGAATTGCTGGGTCATATGGCAATTTTTCTGAGGAACCTCCATACTGTTTTCCATAATAGCAGTACCAATTTCCATTCCCACCTGCAGAGTATGAGGGTTACTTTTTCCTCACTATCTTTCCAATAACACTTGTTATGTTGATGACAGCCATTCCAACAGGTGTGAGGTACTATCTCATTGTGGTTTAAATTTGCATTTCTCTAAGAGCTAGTGAAGTTGAGCATCTTTTCATGTATCTGTTGGCCATTTATATGTCTTCTTGAGAGAAGTTTCTGTTTAGGTCCTCTGCCCATTTTTTTAATTAAATTGTTTGGTTTTTTGGTTGAGTTGTATGAGTTCTTTAAATATTTTGGATATTAGCCCCTTTTCAGAGCTATTGTTTGCAAATATCTTCTCCCATTTCGTTGGTTGCCTTTTTGTTTTGTTGATGGTTTCCTTTGCTGTGCAGAAGCTGTTTAGTTTAATATAGTCCCATTCATTTATTTTTGCTTTTACTTCCCTTGCCTTCAAGGTCAAATTCATGAAATCCTAAGGCAAAGGTCCATAAGTTTAGAAACTTTGATTACTTCTATGCAGTTTATTGTTTCAGGTCTTATATTTAGGTCTTTGACCCATTCTGAGTTAATTTTGGTGTGTGGTGATAGACAACAGTCTAGTTTAATTCCTTTGCAAGTGGCTTTTCAGTTTTCCCAGCACTATTTATTGAAGAGGCTTTCTTTTCTCCATCTTATGTTTTTTTGGCTCCCTTGTTGAAAATTATGTGCCTATATATATGTAGGTTCATTTCTGGGCTCTCAATTCTGTTCCGTTGGTCTGTGTTTCTGTTTTTCTGCCAATACCATGCTGTTGTAATTATTGTTGCTTTGTGGTATAATTTGAACTCAGGGAGTGTGATACTTCCAGCCTTGAAGAACTTCATTTTTAATTTGTAATAAAAGTTTACAACTTGATTTTTCAAAAAAGTCAACTGTAAACATCTGTGAATAGTCTTAAATAATAGTCAAAAAAATGGAAAAACAGTGCAACGTGCTTTATTTCAAAAGTTATCTATTATTTTGTGAGATGGTTAAACATACAATGAAGTCATACTTTTCTGCTAGCAAAATTGTTCTTAGTTTGTATAGTGAAATCATATATATCAATATTTCTTAGTGTTCTGCAAAAACACAATGCATCATGATTCTATATAGTCCATGACCTGAAGAAATCTGCAAGTATATTTTAAATATGCCATAGATTAATGTAGTATACCTTTGGTTTTAAGATAGGCATTTTGGGAGGAGTAAAACTTTTAGATTATTATTTTGCAGTTTCACAAATTGACACATTTTCTAATTCTTAAAAATAAATGTTTATTATATAGCATTTTTGGTTATACTTCATAACTTAAACATGACAAATATTGCTGCAATATTATTAAATTTACATGTCCTGAAAGAGATTATGAATCATTCCTATTGCTATTCCCTCCTTTGGGGAATCAGAACTTTTTACACTCCCTCTCAACCTGGCATTAAGCTTTCCAAAAGCCTGACAACCTAATGATTTCTCACTCCAATTTGGACTTAGGGTTACCTCTACCCACCTACCTACCCTCTAGAGACAAGTTTATCAAATCCAAAAGATCTAGTTAGCGCCGATCACTTCCACTCCTGCCTTCCTCCTTATTTAGGGCTCAGCCTTGCCAAAGAAAACAGCTCCAAACTAGAGTTCTTTATGACATGCTGAGCAAATGCCACAGACTGGTATACACTGCTAAGAAGACCTGAAAACAATAAAGTCATCTAGCTTTGTGTATAAGCCACTATTTCAGTCTGTCAGCATAAAAAGTTTCCCACAAAATTAATAAAAATTTTGAAATCGGCTAAGACTATCATGTTCTTCATCATCACCATAATCATCCTAAAGGTAAGCCCCTGCAATAAAAAAATCAAGCCTAATTCCCTTTTGCTGCACTTTGATCTCATTTCTGTTCTGTACTCTCCCCCTCCTCGACCTCCATACAATCTCCAACAGCTATACTTCCTGATAAGCCTTTATATTGTTCCATGGTAAACAAATAACTATACCCTGAACCAATTTAAATAACACTCCAGCAATATTCTTGTCTAAACTAAAATCTGAGTGCAAGCTATTCTTTCTCCCATTCGGAAAATGCAAAGCATGAAAATAATTCCTTGTTTACCACCCTCAAATAAAAGTACCTCTTTTGAGGTTTATGTCATCAGTTGCTATCTCTCTCGTTTCTGTCATTTACCAACCTCTTGGTTACTTTTCCACATTCACCAAAGACTTTGGAACCTGGTTCAGAATCTTTCCACCCATTGCTCTGCCATCATTCTGAGCAACTCACTTCCTTTATAGCTGACTCCTGTAATACCCTAGCTTTACGGTTCACTTAACTCAAATAACCTTAGTTTCTCTCCACTTCAGAAAACCATTAGCTAGCCATATTTTGTGTTCAGTCATAACCAGCAACCATTCCTCATATTTAATCTTAAATTCCAGTATCTATCTTGACTTCGCATTCCAGCAGCTACTTTCTGGTGTCTTTTGTTCCCTCTTCAGTCCAGATTCAATGGCTCATGACCTCAAATACTCTTACTACTGGAATCTCTTGCCTCTTTACTCTTTTGGCCACCCTGGCCAAGATCAATTCAATTATTCAACTTGTTTGGTTAACACTCAGGCTTTGAGGCCTAAGAGAAGGGGGAAAAAATCATCACACAACATTACATATGAGAGCCACAAAAAATACATTATTACAGTTATTATAAGTAATCCCTCTGGTTTCTCTCAATGGCCTTCTCAAAATTCTCCTTTTCTCCTCAAACTCCCCTACAATCACCATCTTCTTTCTCTATAATCTCAGTTGATGACATTACCTCCCCACTTC
The DNA here is from genome assembly GCF_000325575.1 of Pteropus alecto. Lineage (NCBI taxonomy): Eukaryota > Metazoa > Chordata > Mammalia > Chiroptera > Pteropodidae > Pteropus > Pteropus alecto. The sequence continues at coordinate 357,251 of NW_006438113.1, forward strand.
ACTGAAAACACAACAAGTATGTTGATGCCCCAAATTCCTTACTTACCACCCACTTTTCTCTATCTGTGCCATCCCCTCTTTCATTATTCCTACTTCAGTGGTAACTATATTCCTATTCCTACTCAAATTCAGTATCTTCTCTCCATTCTCTCTACTTTTTGGGACAATGTTCAATCAATCACACATAACTCATTTTCCTTATGTCTTCAACTTCTCCCTCTGTACTAACTTTTTCCATTTAGCATACAAACGAACATGCTGAAATCTCTCTTAACTTCATACAAAATGCCATTTACCCTCTGTCTCTACTTTTTTTCATAACCAAGCTCTTTCAAAAGAATGTCTTTGCTTCCGGTTTCCACTCTCTCACAACTATTCACTCTTCAGTCCTCAGCAAACTGTCATTTATCTCTACCTTGGAGACTCCACTGAAAGTATTCTATAGATGATCAACCAGCTACTTGCTCTGTCCTTATATTAGTTGACCGATTTACAACATTTGACACTTTCTTACAACTTCTCAGTCTTCATTAACATTAACTGAAAACCTACTTTATGACAAGAACTAAATAAAACAATGCCAAATGCATAAATAGACAAAGATCGATAAATTGGACTTCATCAACATTAAGAATGTGTGTGTTTCAAGAAACACTATGAAGGTGGCAAGATATCTAAGTAGCAATATCTTTTCATAGAGAGTAAATGGGTCCAGAATTTAGAATAGAATTCTTAGCTAGAGCTATAAATTTTGTCATCATCAGTGAACAGTTAAAATAATGAACATGACACAGTCACAGCCCTCAAAATGCTTAAAGTCAAGTGGGGGAAGCTTCTATAGTAATTCAATCGCTCCTTTGAACATCCCAGATCATTCTTTCCTTTCTCTATTCAGCCTTTAAATGCTGACAATCCCCCAGGGTTCCTTTCTTGGCTCTTCTCACATTCATCTCATCATTACCATATTTACGTTACCTATTCACTGATGACAAAAGTTATAGCTCTAAGAATTCTATCCAGAATTCTGGACCCATTTAATCTCTATGAAAAGATAATGCTACTTGGATATCTCACTACCTTCATAGTGTTCTTTGATACACCAAAGTTCTTAATTTTGATGAAGTCCAATTTATCTATTTTTTCTTTGTCTCTTTGTGCATTTGGTGTCATATTTAAGAAACCACTGCCTAATCTAAGAGCATTAATACTTCTACCTACATTTTTTCTAACTTATAGTTTCGACCCTTATTCTTAGGTCTTTAATCCATCAAAACCATAATTCTTGAAAACTAAGAATTTCAATTGTAGTATCTAAGGGCTTAAGAATAAAAAGAGCTTTCTAAATTCTAAAACCATGGTTTTCAATATCACAAAAGAAAGTGTGGAAGAGAGATATGACTGCTGTCTGACCCTTGATCTGGACTGGGCCAGAACAGACACTGCTTCCTATAAATCCCCTCAGAGATTGATAGACCCTTCCTCTATTCCCCAGGTGTACTGGAATAGGCCCTTGCCCATCTCCAGACAAGCATGTAAGGCATTTTTCCCTTGTCTGCGGTGGGTCATACCCCAATACCCTATCCAGCCTGCCCTGTTCTATATAACTCCAGATTATCTGCTACATTGGTGCAGAGGATATCCATGCCATTTTGTTCCCACTCAAGATGTGCCTCATATGTAAATTCCCTTTAATAAACTCTTGATGTAATGATGAGTTGCCAAGCTCTTGCTTTGGTCTCTTGGCCCAGGGAAATTTTACATAACACAAGGAAAACGTTGCTGACAGAGTTAATACTGTAAACTACAGCACAGAGAAAGTGGCAGGTGATAACATAAGTGCAATTCTCCAGTAATTAAGAGGACATAAAAAACCTAGGGGACGAGTGCAGAGGGACAGAGCAGTTAGACAATAGCTTAGTTATAAGTTCACAGTTCTTACCACCTGTCCCATCTGGGGCTGTCTTGGGGTGAGAAAAATCTCTAGTATGTTTGTGGGGAAGGACCCAAAATAAAAGATAATTATGTTTCCCTTTCTCAAGTTATGACCCAGGGAACTGCAAGCCTTTTAACAAAACCTTGTACCTAACACTACATCAATGTAGTAGAGAAACAATAGCCAATGACATGCCCAGACCATGTTCCAGAAAACCTCCTCAGGATCCCAAGCCTGCCAGCACGATATAGGAACCATTAAGGAGTTTGCTTATGGGCCAATGGGCCCAAAAGAATCTAGGATTAAAGGGGACTCAGCTCACATAGACTTGTTGACCAGAGGCCATGCATGGTTGTAGCAGAGACATCAGTCTCAGATGTTGCAGAGCAAACAGTGCCATTCAAGACTAAGCTGGTCAAGGCGCAACTTGGCCACGGACAGAGGATGGCACAAGAATGAGATGTCCTCTTCAATGCCAGAAGAATTTAAAAGGCTTATCTACCAATACCTTCCACCACCACCCCCCAAAAAAGGCGGGGGAAGCTACGTGGAAAAACTGAATATTTATCCAAAGGACTGATTATTTACACAGTGCCTTAGTTAACCTGGAATTAGCTAAATTAACCCAGAAGCTACTGACTTTATCCTAAATTGGCAAGACTGTTTTCTACTACCCAGTAGATAAGAAGCTCCAGAGCTCAGGAACTTTTAGTTACAAAGAAATAAAGTTACATCTTTGCACATTCAAATTTGTAATTTATAAAATGTATTCCTGCTATCCTTCCAATTGGGTTTCCTGCGGCTCAAAAAGTACACTGTAAATCCCTTGTCTACATCATCTACCTCTCCAAAATCACAACATGCTGTTCTTTACCTGGACCGCAGTAATCGTACTGGTTTCTGTCCTTTCTTAAAATATGTCAAGATCTTTCCAAATTAGGGCTTTTCCATATGCCGTTTCCTTCCCTTGCTCCCATAGCTCTTTATATAAGTTGTTCCAACTCATCCTTTAGTTTCAATTTAAATGTTTCTCCCTTGAAGAGGCCTTCTCTGACCACCCCATATAAAGCAGGTATTCTCCTGTAGCATAGCATCCTATTATTTCCTATCTAGCAATCTTCCCACCCTTACCTCCCCAATAAAATGAAAGCTCTATTCTTGTGTGTCTTGTTCACCAACTACCCCAATGTCTGGCCAATAACGGTTATTTAATAAATAGCTCATACATGAATAAGTGACTCAAAGTAAAGTGTGATAGACAAAATAAACTTTAAAATCTTTTGGCAAATCCAAGTATTAGAGTTTTAAAAAATTAAAAGGAGATAACCACCATATTTCAATGTAGATAGCAAAGTCAAATAAAAGATCATAAAAAAGTTTAAAAATATTTCTGTTGAAAGAATGCAATTATGGAGTTTTAGAAAGATGGTATATAAAATCATAGGGTGCCTTCTTCAGGTTAAAGCCCTTTAAAATGGAAACATGAAAGAAACGAACAAATAAATCCGACAAATCAAGACGGTTTCCTTAAAATTGAAAAAAAAAAAAAAAAAAAACCCATACTGTGCACAAGAAAAAAATTTAACCTATAAAAACCTTATTAAAAAACAAGAGACTGAATATAATTAAAGATGCTCCACGCTTCTTTAATGGTTAAAAAATAATGTAAGATATCATTCATCCTCATATAAACCTATAAATCTACTATAACTTCAAGTAGATTACAAAAGGGTATTTTTAAGTTAATCACGATCAAGATTAGATGTACTTAAAAATATGATATAAGTGTTACTTTTCAAAAATTTCAATTGTAGTATCTAAGGGCTTAAGAATAAGATTCAGCTAACTCTTCCTGTGAAAACAGTAAGTGAAATATAAAAAACAAATTCTTAAAAGTCACTAACAAATAACAAGACAGTAAGGAATGATCGTTAAAACTGTAAGAGAAAGCCAGGCATCTAGAGCAAGTTAGCATTGGAGCTGCTTTTGATCTAAGGGCATTTGATCATTGGGGAAAATATAAATTTTTGTTTGATGGTATTATGGGGTATAGGGAACACAATTCAAGGCATGGAACCCACATAAAATGATGGGTCTAAAAAGAGAGTATCCCCAAAATAACCTGAAACCCTAAAGGGCAATACTCTCAGGGTAATAGCCATCAAAAATGCATCATTTGATGGTTCAGAGATTTGCAAATCTTGAATGAAGGCAGTGTTTTGCCTGACCCTACACACCTGTAGAATGAGGCACAGAAAAAGTAGGAAAACACAAACAGAGGAGGTAAGAAACACAGAAAATAAAGTGAGGGGCAATAGAAAGGGGTAGGGACAGTATTTGAAGAAGCAACAAAACCTTGAAAATGTTCTAGAACATATGAAAGATTCTCATCTCTAGATCCAAATCAAAGAAAAACATACAATAGAGGATATCAGTAAAGCCAATAAATTGGCCCTATGAAAAGACATCATCTGGTGAGCTGCCCTACCTGATGTCCTGCCATTTCTTCTCCTGCTCTTCCTCCTTCTTCCACAGACACACATACATACACACTCCAGCCATAGTGAACTATGACACAGTTACCTAATACCATTTAATACCATTTTAATCAGTCATTTTTGGTTTAAAAAGAAGATATTTGGAAGACGTTTTAAATAGGGGGAGGGGCAATAGTATAGACATACACATAGATTAGAAATAAAATTTAAATTGAAAAGCCATCTTTCTGACCAAGTCATATCATAGGTTTCTGGCCAGCATTTAGACTGAGTATGGCTGGGTGCCTACCTGAAAGGCAATCAGTCATCTGTAGCCTGAGGAACATGGAATTAAGGTCACCGTGTACCAAACATGACCACCTAAAAGGGCAGAGGGCAAGGTGGTGATCGTGATTACCAACAATAGTGCAGCTCCAGGAAATTTGGCAAAAAGCATGCTGGTCAACATGATGATTTGGATGACATGACAATCAAAAATAAATATATAACCATAACCAAAGTTAATTTCTTAGTGTTGATAAATGTGTCATGGCTATGTAAGATGTTAACATTAGAGAAAGCTGAGTAAGAGAACTAACTCTTCGTGGTATCTTTGTAATGCTTAAGTAAATCTAAAATTATCTCTAAAGAAAAATTATTTCAAAATAAATTATAAGTAAAATTATTTCAAAATAAAAAATCAATTTTAAAAAGTGGAAAAACAATATACCTAGTCATTGTTTTCTCAATTATTGGTACCTTAATCACATAATGGAGTGCTTTCATGACCTAGATATATATTTTAATGCATTATCTTTCATTTTTCAGACTTTTCAGGTCTTATCCTTCTTTTTTTAATTTTAATTCATTTTTTTGCTAGTTGTCACTGCTTTAACTGATTACTATAGAGAAAAATTAGAAAAAGTTAAATGCTCTATAATGAGAACCGATATGAAAGAATGTTGATATAGGATGGAAATAATATGAATCTATAGAAATAGGTTAGAAATAAAATCTAAGTATCCCTTGCAGTCCCATCTATTCTGAGTACAGACAGCAAGAGTTGGGTCAGTGGGGAATATTTGTAGTTGAAAATACATAGTTATTGTAAACTTATAGGGTGGTCTCACTTGGTTCTCTAAGGAAATGTTAAAATAAATGGAAACCATAAAAGGCAAGGAACTGCAATTTCTCAGGGCTTGAGTTTTTTAGTTTTTTCCATTTAAACTATTTCTAATTAATTTAAAACCAATTATAATTGCTTCTTTAATATGGTTTGGTTCACTTTTTTGGTGTTTATATTATATTATAAAAGAGATAAGAAAGAATAAGAAATTACAGAAGATAGTCAAAGTCTATAATTCATTAGAATAGACATAAAAATATACCAAATAATTATTATTCAAAATAATTCCATTTTATATCCAACCTAGAAAGTACATATGAAGTAAGAATAAGTAGCACTTGCTTTAATTTGAGGCTTTTATCATAAACTTCCCTTGAGGTCCTGAAACTTCTATCTCTTGTATTAGCACTTTCCCATTGACATACTATTGTTCACTGACACTTCTTTTTTTAAAAAAATAGCTGACCAGAATTTTCATTGTTGATGGCCATCAGATATCAAATCCTAGAATCTAAGATGTAATCTAATATGAAATCTCTTTGTGCTTCATTTGTTTTAGATGGTCCTCCAGGAGTGTAATCATAAAGGTTCCACATTTGATGAGGAAATTGTGGAGGGCAATAACTATGTACAGGATACCTTGAACACCCACTCCACATGTCCTCAAAATAGCCTTATCCAAAGCTGTGCTTCTCATAGTATACTACTATAATACAGAGTCACCAACAAGAGTGTTACTTCTGCCCTTAGCAAAAAGACAAGAATTACTCTTGATTTCAACATAAAGGCCAGATTAGTTTTCTATTTAATTTAAGCCACTTGCCTATATGTTACACCAATGATAATATTCCCCAGACATTGATAGGTTTCTGTTCTGTCCACTTGTCTGGAAACAAAGCAAACATCATGGATTGGAGTCACTGCCTTACAAATTGTCAATGGTAAAAAGCTGTTCAAAAAACAGAGGCATGAGGTTAAAACTATCATCACTATGTAAGCTCTCAAAGTGAACTAAACTCTAAATTTCTCAATATAGAGAACATTAAACAAAATGATAGTTTTCAAAGGGAACTAGAACCTGTAGATTTCTCAATGCAGAGAACATGTAACCTTAAGCATAATTCCCAGTATCATCTTTAACAATATTTCACCCCTCTTAAACTCCGCTTATAGCCTAAGGAAATATATTATAACAATAAGACAGCACAGAGCAGGTCAGTTATTTTCTGTGGCAAATATGGCAAACACTGTTGGTTGCCAACTTAGCAATTACTTCTTCCGCACTTTTTTTCTTTGCTAGCAGAACCAGCCTGTATTTCAGAAGCTAAAAGTGCCCAGAAGTCCTCTTTCTAGCTTCTCTTACAGCAAGGGCATGGGCATTAACCCAACCCTAGCTACCGGGGCCTAAGAACAGAAGCTGGCAGGCAGGCCTTTGGAAAAGATTCTCTTAACCAATAAAGAAGTAAGTTAAGAGGAAACTGCTATTCTTCTACACAGTACTTAGCTGTGTCTGCATGTGACACCTGGAACTGCTGTAACAATTTTACAACCATGAGGAAAGATATAACTAACTTGAATAAAACACAGAGAAAAGCACTTGGGTCCCAGACAGTATCATTGAGCCCTATGTCAACAATAAAATAGTCTTGCCTCCAAGATAATAGCTATCTTACTTGGTTTATGGATTTAGTTTAAGTCATTTTTATTTGGATATTGTTTTTTGAGGGCCAAAGCATCCTAACTAATATAGCTAGCAAATATCTGTTCACACCATGCTATCAAAATCAAGAAGTTAGACCACTGCTACTTAGCTGACTCCACCCATTACCAGTGTCTCTACCTTGTTCCCTACTCTTTCATTCATGTTTTACTTTTCCACCTTTCACTAAGGAGCAAACTCAATGTAAGTATACTCATATCTATGTTTCACAATAAAGTCTGTTTCTTCTGCAACTCTTCAATGATGGTCAATGGGAAGGTACTTTTTGCTTCTACAGTATATTTATCAGTTATGTCTGCTTTTAACAGCATCACGGAAATCTCCCAATTTTTAGCTTACACTTTCTTACTATACAAACTCCAACCCCATACTGAAATTACAGTTGATCTAAAACTTCCAAAGAAACTGGACTCTGGGTGGTAATCACAAAATAGAATATATAGATGTCAAATTATAATGTACACCTGAAAATCATGTAATTATATTAACCAATGTTACCCCAATAAACTTAATAAAATAAAATAATAAATAAATAAATAAAAACTTCCAAAGAGACAATGCTAAAGATAGAATAAAGATTTGCTTTTACAGAGTGTTATCCACATTGATCAATAAATGGAGCTACATGGTGAGGCATCCTAAATGATGATTAAATGAATATGCTATTGTTTTTACACATAAGGAAAAAACTTAACCTCAATTAAAAATAAAGACAGAGACATGAGTAACATACAGCTGGTTCAGAATCCTACCTTAGTACAGTTAATTTTTAAGAGACCTCACTTTTTTTTTGCATGTTACGCTTACGGGGATAAAGCTCCTACTATGATTTTTCATGTTTACTCACAAAATGGAAAGAACTCTTGAACAAGTTGATAAAACCTTTGTTGAATATTATTCAGCAATATAATAAAATGAAAACTTAACCAAAGTAGGCAAAGCACAGATAACCAGCATTTGATTTATTAGGAAAAGTTTTTTAAGAAGAAAAAAACTACAAACCCTGAAAATTTCAGATTTTTTAAGTATATTTTCCTTTATTTTTTGCTTATTACAAAAACATGCTCACTAAAGTGAAAAAATAAAACTTACAAATTTTTCTGAAATCATTTAGAAATACAAAAGTAAATATTAGAAAAAAATTTCCTGAAAACTATGGCACAAGGTTCCAAAAACAATCCATAATGCACCAAAATTATCAATACTTGAAAAAAAAATGGAACTAGGCGATATTCATCTTCAACCAAATTGTTATTGAAGCCAAACTGTTGTGATGATCAAATTGCCCTTAACCAAAGTGTATGCTATTTTGTATTTTCAAACCATCCTCTGATTTACCCTCAGGCCTTTGCATATGGTGTTACCTCAGTACAGGGTACTCTTCTCTCCCCATGTCATCTACTGATAAATGAAGTATTGACAAGCACTTATGAACTAAAACTTATTAAAATTAGTAACATGGGAACCTGATTTTTTTAAAAATCAAGATTTTTAAGTTCCTTGTTTTAAAAGTTCTTGCTTAAAAAATTAAATATTTGATATCATTTGGTTTTATTGTATCTTTTTAATATCTAGATAGGGTAACAATTTTTGTCAAATATAAACTAAGCAACTTTATAAGAAAACAAAATTCAGATAACTATTAAATTCTTTCTATGTTCAAATTCACTATTCATACTTAAAAAGGTAAACTAGTCCTGAGATAAAAGAGTTTGAAAACTGATGTTCTATGTAATAATAGGTTACTCACTGTAGCTCTGCTGTAACTTCAAGATATTGGAAACAACTTACATGTCCATCAATGAGAGACTAGCAAAAATAATGCTGGCACATCCATACAATGAAATACTATGCAACAGAAGAAAATGAGGCGCAATCAGGTAATAAAATAAAATAAAATAAAATAAAGCACATTGAGATTGGAGAGAAGTAAAACTATCTTATTTGCAGATGACATGACCTTGTATACAGGAAAATCTAAGAATCCACTAAAATAATTATCAGAACTAATAAATGAGCTCACTAAGGTTGAAACATAAAAGATCAATATATAATACCATAAACAATTGTATTTCTGTATATTTGCAATGAACAATCTGAAAATGAAGAAAACTATTATAATAGCATCAAAAAGAATAAAATACTTAGTAATAAACAACGAAAGAAGTACAAAATTTATATTCTGAAAAGATAAAATACTGCTGAGAGATAATTTAAAAGACCTCAATAGATAAAGACATCTCATATTCATGAATCAGAAAATGTAATATTGTTAAAATAGCACTACTTTCCAAATTAATCTATAGATTCAACATAATCCCAATCAAAATTCCAGCCAGCTTCTTTGCATAAATTGACCACCCTAAAATTTATTTGAAAATTCAAGGGACTCAGAATAACCAAACACTCTTGAAAAAGCAGTTAGTTGGAGGACTCGCACTGCCTGATTTCAAAACTTACTGCAAAGCTACAGTTATCAAGACGTTGTGGTGCTAGTATAAGGACTGATATATGAACACATGGAAAAGAATTAAAGAGTCCAGAAATAAATCTTTATATTTAGGTCAACTGATTTTTGTGAAGACATTTCAATGGGAAATAGCCTTTTGAACAAATGGAGCTAGAACAAATGGATATCTACATGTAAAAGAATGAAACTGAACTGGTTACTCCAAATACAAAAATCAACTCAAAATAGATGAAAGACATGAATGTAAAAGCTAAAACTATAAAACTCTTAGAAAAAAAGATTGGTATAAATCTTCGTGACCTCTAATTAGACAATGACTTCTTAGATATGACACCAAAAGCACAAACTACAAATAAAAACATTTATAAATTGGACTTCATCGAAATTAAAAAATTTTGTGTTGCAAAGGACACCATCAAAAAAATTAAAATAAAACCCATACATCTGATAAGGGTTTTATACCTGAAATATATAAAGAACTTCTATAGCTCAAAAATAGGAAGACAATCCAATTTAAAAATGGGAAAAAGATGCAAAGTGACATTTCTCAAAGAGATATATAAATGGCTAATGAACACATGAAAAGCCACTCAACATGATTAGCTATTCAGGAAATGCAAATCAAAACCAAAATAAGCTATGACTTCACAGCAGATAATAACAAAGCTTGAAGAGGATATGGTAAAACTGGAACCCTCATACACTGCTGGTAAAAATCAAAATGGTGCTGCAGCTGCTATAGAAAACAGTTTGGCAGTTCCACAAAGGTTAAACATAGAGTTACCATTTGACCCAGCAATTCCACTCCTAGGTATATACCCAAGAAAATTTAAAACATATGTCTAAACAAAAACTTGCACAAGAATATTCATAATAGCATTATTGACAATAGCCAAAAAGTGGAAATAATCCAAATGTCCATCGATGGTGAATGGATTTAAAAAATGTGATATAGCCATACAGTGAATACTGTTCAGCCATAAAAAGAAATGAAATATTGATACATGCTATAACATACGTAAATTTTTTAAACATTATGCTAAGTGAAAGAAGCCAGTCACAAAGGACCATTTATGGTATGATTCATGTCAATGAAATGTCCAGCATAGACAAATCTAAAGAGACAGAAGTAGAAAGTATATATTACTTTTTCAAATTAAATTATTTTTAAACAACTATGTTTTTCATGTATTTATATGTCTTTCTAAATACCAAAATTCTTCTAAAATATTTTTTAAAGCACTTGGAAGCATAAAAGCACGCTGAGGATCAAGGAGAAAAGAACTGGAATTTTAAAACAACTAAGAAAAACTCATAACTAAATGCAACAACTACTTAAAATATTTCTTAGAATAGCAAAAACAATATAACTTTGGAGTCAAACGCACAGGTCTGAATATTAGCCTCCTGTTAACCACCTAGGTGATCATCAGTTTACTTGGTCTATGTGAACCTCAGTCCCGCCTTCTGTTAAATCAGGAATTAGAATGCAACCTACTTTAATGTAAAAAGAAACACTCCAAATACTTACAAATTTAAAGGTGGGGGATAATTTCACTCTTTTTTAAAAATCTACCTGTACCGCTTAAATTTTTTTACAACAAATATATAATTTAAAAACATATGTTTATGAGGGTTAAGATATAACTTACATACAGTAAAATACGAATTAATATTCTTGTGCAACCACACACTAGATGAAAATATAAAGCATTTCAAATTCCTAAAAGCCTCTCTTGTGCCCTCTTCACTCAATATCCTCCAAAGGCAACCACTGTTTGTTTCTTTATATCATAGACTGCTTTTGTCTGTAAAATTTACATAAATGCTATTATATAGTACGCAATCTTTTGTCCCATTTTTTTTACATCATGTCTGCAAGTTATCATGTTCTTAGATGAGACCATCATGTTCTTAGATGAGTTCATTACTCTTCATTGTTTTGAAATATTCTACTGTTTAGATATCTATTCTGTTGATGGAAATTTAAATTCTTTCCAATTTCAGATTGTTATGAATAAAATTTCTATGAACAAAAAAACATAATGAAGATTTTAAAAATAAAAACATCTACTTTATAGAGTTTTTGTGGAGCCATTTTGTAAGGTATCTACACATAGGAGACTCCCAATTAAATTAATTCCCTTAGTCCTTCCATAGCCTTTCCATCTTCTTGAATTCAGGTGAACAAGACTTGGAAGAAGCAAAGTCAAACATTTATTTTTCTGAAGGCAATGGTTATCAAGAAAGATAAATAAGGGCAATAAAACTAAGCTTTTAAATCACTTTCTTCAAACCATACTAAAGAATGTCATCTGAAAATGTCCACGTGTTTACTGATTCTAATCACTTTATACTGAAACTTTAGAGGGGTTTTTTTTTGGCAATGTAAATGATAATACTATCAAGTGAAAAGAAAATTTGTTACCTTAATCTTTTGAACAACGAGACAAATTCAGGATTCAGCTGAGAATATTTTTCACTGAAAAATAAAATACAAATACAAATCATGACTATCATTTATCAGTTTCATCTTTTTTACTCTGAGAACATCCTGTGATAGATTAATGTAATTTAATTCATCTAGGTTGTCACATGCTTTGCAGAATGTGAAAATTAAGAACATTCTCCTATATTCTAATAGATGAATAAAGTGAATGTCAGAAATCAAAGTAGTTTTGCAGGTCAAAAATGCCACCAATGTACACTGGTACTGCTAAAATGCCACCAATGTACATTGGTACTGCTAAAGCTAGTAATGTGGCCTTTGACAGCTGTCTTAAAGACAGACATTATAATGTAGAGAGGAGGCAAGAGAATCAGAATGTTGAGTCAAACTGTGTTCAGAGACTGCAATATGCTGATCAGCTCTGCAGTCAGTCCATGAGGACACCTGCAGAACAAAGGAAGAATTCTGGTGGGATCGCTAACAGGCCATTTGCCACACCTGTGAAGGGAAAACAGGAAAAAACAGTCTTTAGTTGGCTGCCTCACACTGAATAAAATCATTCATTTCCTATGACTAAAACCATAGGGAACCTATGGAATAAAGGCTAGGAACTGCCAACAGGCTTTTCACACTACATATTCTTACCTTTTCATGCTACATACTCTTCTCCTTCCCTTTCCTCACTGTATGCCCATATTAAAGGAGATGGGTAAACAAAGTCTTTAAACTGTGACTCACAGGAACTAAGGAATGATATATAAACTGAATTCTCCAAACACCTGGGGTCCCTCTCACTGCCTTTACTCTCAGTCTCTTTCTCTGGGTCCCTCGCTGTCTTTTTCTCCATCCCTCTCACTGCTTTTTCTTTGCCTTTCTCTTAGTATTCTTTACTGTGTCTCACTATCCTCATCTCTCTTAGACTCACTCTCTGCCTCTGAGAAGAGCCCACACTCTGGCTGTGGAGTCTTACCCTTTTTCCAATAAGCTTTCTTTTTTATCTAAACATTGGCATATGTGTTAAATTCTACCCAATCCACCAAAGGACCATCTTCTCTCAGTACAGGGCTTGGTCTCCCCGCTACTCGGGGAAATTTGCCCTGTCCTGCATCAATTAGACTTTTTCTTTCTTTTTTTTTTTTTTTGCTACATTGTACACAACAAGCATCAAATTAGCCATAGAAGTATACACCCAGAATTGTTCATCAAGTATGCATAAGTACATAACTAAACCCTCAAGTACATTAAAGTTTGCAAATCCTATTCTGAACCATTTAATATATACATTACTGAGAAAATTTCCTGGAGTATTAGAGCATTTCTAATGCACCTTTGTTTTTAGACTATTTCGAGAACATATTTCTGTCGACATAAGAAACGACCAAACCTGTAGAGACTATAAGTTTGAGTCCAAACTGAGGACAACTGCCAGGAAGCAAGAGCTCAAATGCTTCCAAGAATAAGTTTTGCTGTTTCTTTTACTCACTTGGAATTAGAGGGAAGAAAGATTACATGAGGGTGGGAGAAAGCAAGGCAACGATTGTATTACAGGATAGTTAAGATTATATGCTCTCTTGATGGTGGTCACACTTTAAGAGGGAGTCTGAAAGAGGGCAGGTCAAAGGTGTGTTAACCTAGATACACAAAAACAAAGGGCAGAGCTTAAGGCAAAGATAAGCTTTTGACTAAAGAAGTTATAGGCCTGGGGTGTGACTACCTACCATGACCTGCCCAACCGTTAGGAATTTATGATTACAAAACCCCTTTTTCCTCCACACTGTAAAGGGGAAGCACGGTCAGTGAATTTTTCAGTGAATTTTAGAAAGCTACAACAGTGATGGTATCTCAACATCATTGAGTGGTTGAAAGGGACAAAATTAAAAACTTAAAGTGGTAAAAGCCAGTGGGTAAAGGATACCCCAACTCCTAGGCTTTCTCCCTTCCAGTTTCTGCAAGCCACTGGCTTGCATAAAACCAATACTGGAAGACAATAAACTGAAAGGTCCCCGGTGCAAACAGCCAAGCCCTTAGCCAGCCTTCAAGCGCAGCTTCCCCGTCTCTCTTCAGGACCGGCAGGGGGTGGCAGCCCCGCCTGAGAGAGGTGGGACACCCATGATTCACTTGCCCAGGCCCGCCGCCAAACTGCACCACTTCAGCCCCCCGCAGTCCCCAGACTCGCCTCTCAACGACCCCCAGAGGCGGGCACGCCCTCTCCCTCGACAGTTTCCCCTCCCCAAGTAGGTACCCTTCCCCAGAAAGCCCCACCACAAGCCCCCTCCCGAGGGTAGGCCAGGACCATGAACACACCTAAGACACAGCCTCCGAGCAGATCCGGGCAGCCCGCGCGGGCCCTCGCCCCTCCCTGCGGCCCCGCGG
>NW_006438113.1:371841-372114 GCF_000325575.1 Pteropus alecto
TGCTCGCCCCCCGCCCTGCCTCGCACAAACGAGGTTGGCCTGCGGCCCCAAAGTCCGTCCTCCTGGTTAGGCAGCGAGCGCTGGAGGGGAGGGGACAGCTAGGAAGGCAGGAAGCTGCCGCTTAAAAGGACAGCTCGCGCCCGGCCCTTCCTCCCTCCCACCGTCCCCGAGCCTACTGGATCTCTTTTTCCCTCGCAGCCTCCGCCCTGCCGCCATGTACCGCTGCCTGGGCGAAGCGCTGCTGCTGTCCCGAGCCGGGCCGGCCGCCCTGGG
>NW_006438113.1:372199-375394 GCF_000325575.1 Pteropus alecto
GGCAGCCCGCTGCCGCCCCGCAGCGGGGGCTCGCGCCGCCCTCCCGCCGACACTACAGTGAAGCGGCGGCCGACCATGAGGACGACCCCAACTTCTTCAAGATGGTGGAGGGCTTCTTCGACCGCGGCGCCAGCATTGTGGAGGACAAGCTGGTGGAAGATCTCAAGACCCGGGAGAGCGAGGAGCAGAAGCGGAACCGGGTGCGCGGCATCCTGCGGATCATCAAGCCCTGCAACCATGTGCTGAGCCTGTCCTTCCCCATCCGGCGCGACGACGGCTCCTGGGAGGTCATCGAGGGCTACCGAGCCCAGCACAGCCAGCACCGCACGCCCTGCAAGGGAGGTGAGCGCCGACCCAAACCCTTCGCGTCCTTCCCTGCGGCCCAGCCTGCCTGCCTGCCTGCCTGCCTGCCTTGGTGCCACTGCTCGGCCCAACCCTGGCGGGCACTGACCCCTCCTCCACATCCCTCCCAGCCCTCTCTCCCCCCCGGATGTGTCAGGCTCGGTTGAATAGTGATTTTTCCGCCTTAACTCAACCACGGAGTTGGTCCTGTCTCCCTCTCCCCTGAGGCATCTTCCCAGGCTTCTGCCTATGTTGATACTGTGTGCAGAGTAAACACTACACCGCTTTTTTGCTCCCAGTATGTGTGGCACACAGGGTGGATCCTGACGAAATTCACGTCTGGGAAAGGGAATGACCGGCGCATCAGATTGTGCCTCTTGAGAGTTTTTGTGGGCTTCTATGACTCACCCGAATGCAAACTATGAAAAAATTATTTTCCGATTTTTCCACTCGTTTTTTTTTTTTTTTTTTACATCATTGACAGATGATACAGGAACATACAAAATGAATTGTCTTCTGGGTTTGAAATCTAGACAGTTTCATTAACCAAATGAATTTACTAATTACACGTTGGTCTTTTAATTATTTTTCAGCACCTGTTATGTACAAAATTATAATAGGTGAGCAGTGTAACATCTCTGACAAATGAACACCGGGTGTCCTGGCAGTAAATCTAAAGGGTGTAGACTGCAAGGTGGCCCGCCAGCCAATGGAATGAAATAGCCCTGGGGGTGTGTACCGGTCCTAGCTAACACCAGATTTGAGCTCGGGGGAAAAGATGAGTACGTAAAGAAAGGAGTTGAGTTGGTTACAATTTGGTAACCACCAAGTTTTCCTGTACTTAGTTTGAAATTTTTAAATCTCTGTCGATTTAGCTTCTGCAGTCAGATTGCTTTCTTTGAGCAAATGAAAGCTTTTTTTTTTTTCTCGTTACCCCCTCCCCCCCAATAATTGCACAGTACACCTTTAAAGGTGCTTAAAAGTAACCTAAAATAGAAAAGGAGGTGAAAAGTCTTACTGGAGGTTGCCCGGAACTCCTAGGGCTGTGCATTTGGTCTTGATAAACCTGATTATGCTTTAGCGTTCTATTATACCAGCTGACTTCTAAGGATAATTTTTAGAAATCTATCAGAAACAACTGAGCTCTGCTGGCTTTCTCAGCCAGGGTACAAAGATTGCTTCAAATAGTTTAATGATTTAATTGCTAAATTTGCAATGACCCCACCTAATTCTAGGACATACCTTTAGAGCTTAATTATCTTCTAGCTCTTTCCTCTTCTAAAACCAACGTTCGAACCACTTTGACCTCTAGTTTCCCTTTCTAGCTTCAAAATGTACACAATTACTTTGCCTTCCTTCTTCCTACCACTCCTCTGTTCTCTAAACTAAGAATGCAAGTCGAGAATCCCAAGAAAAGCAAACAAGGATGTTGGAGAAAGAAGCCAAGTTAGCAAATATTAAATTGCAATGATTCTTTAAGTGAATGTCAAGTTCATATAACTGTTTTATTGGCAGTATTTCCCAGTCACTTAAAAGATATACAAATAAACCAGTATATTTGTTTTTTGGTTTTTTTTTTCTGCAGAATCCGATTTAGTCTGGAGATTCTTTATATTCTTCTGCTCTTAATATGGCAGGCTGTCTCCTATCTTTATAAATCACAACTCCACAAACAGTAAAATAACTAAAGTTTTCCATGGTTTGGCAGTCCTCTTCCTCTTGTTGTTGCCACAGCAGTTTTAATACTAAAATAGTGAACCTAGCAACAAAGTGCATCAGCCATCCTGAAGCACTTTTTATCGTAGACTTGCTTGTACTAGAGTGTAAGATACAATTCTCTGTTCGATTATCCTATTTACAAGAAGGCATGCTACCGAAAGTACTATTAACTCCCAGCATAGAAATGGAGAGAAACTGAATTGCAACTAATAAATAGTAGCAAGCATTGCAAGATAATATGAAAAAATTAGCTTCTATAAAGTGATAGGCTTATTCTCTTTAGGAATTTGAAAGACTGGAGAGAATAGGATTGGGAGGATTGTATAGCTATGAAAGCCCTTAAAAACATTTTAATGTGCTTAAGATAATGAACAGTATAAATAAATGATCAGCAAAAATGTGGATACTGTAGATTTCCATGCTTTGCTTTGGTGACACTCCAGGATCTTTCTACCCATTTATCACCTTCGCCTGATTGCAGAGAATGTATATTCTACAAGGAACTTACTTTAGGTGATTTTTTTCTCCAATTAAACATTTAAAGTTTGATTGTTGTTTTGTTTTTGATTTAAAAGAAAGTTGTGAACCTCCTTGGTTTCACTCTGGTCTTAGAAATACGGACTATATTAGGTAATTGAGATTTTAAAAGATGCTTTAGGTAGTCCTTATACACTACACTAAGTCCTTCCCTCTTAAAGCATACCTTAAGCATACTTAACACACCTTTTTCTCCCCACCCTCACTCAACTGTCTTCTTTACCAACGGTCACTGCCAAAAAAAAAAAAAAACCCTTGGCTGCCCCTCTTTATCCATTTCCCAACTCTCAGCTTTCTGTATGTATCTGATCTTTCCTCAAGAGCTACCTTATAACTGAGTTTTCTGAAATAAAATTCTCAAGGTTGAAGCAAAGCAGCAATTTAATTATAATTTAAGGGAAACGGGTGATTTTAAGACCTGGGGTGGCTGACATGTACTTTATTCCAAGTAAATATATAATATTATTTTTGTGCTGCTTTTTTCCCACATACCATATTTAACTGAAGCTATTTAGATTTGCATCAATTAAGGATCTGCAGAAGGGTTTGCAGCAGGCTCGGAAGGAAGGTTTTAAGGGAGGCCTTAATACTTTCAGC
>NW_006438113.1:375439-389420 GCF_000325575.1 Pteropus alecto
GTCCTTATGTGTGTTTGAAAACATCCATGATTGTTCCTGTTAACTTTCTCAGAGTAAATTATGTATTTAATTGGCTGTGGTTCTGGCTGAGACCAGACTAACTTTTTAGAAGAAAGTTTATAATTTAAAAATCATTCAAGAGGAAAGTACAGATTGATAATAGCAATTAACTACAAATAATGGGGGGGGGGAGTGTTAACCCATTGACTTGATTTTAAGAGCAAAAATGCAAAAAGGAAACAGTGGGAGGTAGACAGTCCTTTGTTCTTTTCTTTGAGCAACAGGATGCAGGGGTGGAGGGCAGGAGAGACAGCAGAATCTTGAAGACAATGCAGTATTAGTCCCCCTCATTCTCTGGGATGTAATTGTGTGGTGAATGGAAGTACTTCGGGGAAGACTGCAGAAAATACTGATATTGCCTTCACTGAAAAGTTTCTGACTTCCCTATGCTGAATTGACAACCATCAAAACTTGGGTAATTTTGAATGAACTCACACTTTCTAATAGTTTATAAAGTGCGAGAGTGTGTCTGCATCTGCTACAAGATTTAAAATGTAGACTTTGTAGGTAAATTTAGGATTAACTCAATCTGAAAGTTCAGTTAGATAATTTGTGTGTCTTCTAGCCCTTGGCCCTGAAGTTTTCATTGTTATTGTTGTTGCTACGGTTGTTGTTTTTAATACTTTTTAGTTAAATATGGAACTGTGTCACTATTATAAAGGCCTTTTTATTTCAGAAAAAAAAATGGGGAGTGGGGATAGAAGCTGTAAACACCTTCCCCTCGAGTACCAAATATGCTAAGGAAGGAGAAGCTAATAGTGAAGACCTATATCAGATTGTCATTCTGTCTTACTGCCTCTTTGTGTGAATCCATCTAGCTAGTTTGCTTTCCCTTTTTCCCTGTAAAACCTCCTTGTGCACGAAGGCAAACACTGCTAATTCATTATGCACTGTACACACTTTACGAGAATTGGAGCATTGAAAGTTGGAGGACAAGCAGCAGTATTAAACTCCAATAAAATGGGCAGTGTTGGAATTTTAAGTACAAGAAATGAAAATTGAATATGAACTTTTTGACTTACAGTGGGAAGAAATTGGGTTTAGCACCGGGCTTTTGGGGGGGGGCGTCCAATTATGTTAAAGATACAGAGGGTTCTAGCAAGAACCAGTAAAGACTAAAAATAACTTGGATGTTGAAAATTTCCTAGATAATAGTCTCTGACATGCGACTTCTAGTTTTGTCTTTTTCTATTTTGCATAATAATTAGGTTTTCATAATACAAATACTAAAAAGCTACTAATACCATTTTAATGTAGCATATCAATTCATATATGGCCCATGATTGCTCTACGCAACAAACCCCAATTAAAATAACATGATTCAAATATTCAATGAAAGTTACAAAATGAAAAGTGAAGCGGCTCTACCTCCAATTCTTCCTCGCAAAATGATGAACGATCTTAAATCCAAAACCGTTATCTAAAACTGAGCTAGCTATCCAGGTTAATTAATAATTAATATTTTCCCCTTTCCAAAGGCAAGAATTAATGCAGATGGAAGTTCTCACTATCAAGACTTTAAGTGTTGATGTGTGAAATACTGTTGATAAAGGCAGGAAAGGGTTTGTGGAAAGCAAGAAAACCACCTGGGAGAGGGCTGCTCTGACCTTTTTCATTACCTTTCAGAAAAGCAGTGGTATCTGGGAGATTCTGCCTTCACAAAGCAAGCAGTATCAATGATAGCTAATATTTATGGAGCTCTATGTGTACACCAGACGTTTTGCTAAGAGCTTTTCATGCATCATTGCTTTTATTTCTCATAACAACCTCATGAAATACACTGTTGTCCCCGATTTTCAATGTGGATACTAAGGCTGAAGAGTGTAGTCTCCTTTGGCAAGGTTACATAGCTAGTAAGCAGTGGAGTTGGGGTTCAGACTCCAGTCATTTGATTTCACCCACTTTCTCAATTATCATTGTCTGGAATTTACTCATGTAAAAAGTTACAAATTGTGTATTGGGGTAAGCATTGATTGAGAACCAAGTCATGCCATTGACACAATGATTCCTAACACTGGATCATTTGAAATTTGTTAAAAGCATTAGAAGTCCTACCTTCTTCCCAGTAAGTAAATCCATATTCAAACAACTGTGCATATAAAACTCATTCATAGATGACATCTTTAGAGGCCCATGCTAATTAGTCACTGAAATCACATTTTAAAGAGAGTTTTCCATTTAAAGAGGTTTGAAAAGCTTTGGTGTTAAATGTTTAATGTGTAGCAAGAACAACATTTCTCTACAAAAGTGTTGCTACATGTATCTTTAAGAGTTTCAATGGGATAATTTTTAAATGACTTTCTTTTGAGTGGTTCTTTCTTAAAAACTAAGAAGTCTTAATTAAGGAAATACAGATGACCAATAGACATGAAAAGATGCTCAAGGTCTCTAATCAGAGAAATGCAAATTAAAAACAGTGAGATATCACCTCACACCTATCAGAATGTCTATCTTCAGTAAATCACAGAACAAGTGTTGGGGAGGATGTGGAGAAAAGGGAACTCATACACTGTTGGTGGCATTGGAAATTGGTACAGCCATTGTGGAAAACAATTTAGAGGTTTCTCAAAAAATTAAAAATAGATATGCCTTTTGACTCAGCAATTGCACTTCTGTATATTTATCCAAAGAAAACCAAAACAATAATTGGTAAAGTTCTATACACCCCTATGTTCATGGCAGCACAATTTACAATAGCCAAGATAATGGAAGCAACCTAAATGCCCATCAACAGACGAATGGATAAAGAAGTTATGGTTCATATATACAATGGAATATTACTCAGCCATTTAAAAAAAAATGAAATCCTATCATTTGCAATGACATGGATGGACCTAGAGGTTATTATGCTGAGTGAAATAAGACAGAGATAAATGCCACATAATTCCACTTATATGCAGAATCTAAGGAACAAAAAAAAACAAACATCAAAAACACTCAAATATAGAGGACAATCTGATGACGGCCAGAGGGGAGGGGGGTTGAGGGTCTAGGAGAATGGAGTGAAGGGTTAAAGAAGTACAAATTAGTAGTCGATAGATGGGTATGGGGAGCACAGCATGGGAATGCAGTCTGCATTAATGTAATGGCTAGGCAGAGAGCCAGAGGAGAGAAAGAGCAATTAGTGGGATCGTTTTATAAAATATTTAACTGTCTAACCAATGTACTGTATACTTGAAACTAATAAAAAAAATTTTAAAAAAACACAACATGAATGGCCTTACAGCTATATAGGATTTGGCTGAGTTCACTAAAAACAACATAGAAATAAAACAACAAAATAAAAGATTTTTCCTCAAATTCAAGGCTCTTCTGGCAAAAAAAAAAAAAAAAAAAAAGTCTTTATCAAAAATTGCTATTATTCCTCTTCATTATTCTTGGAAAAACTCTGAGAGACTTAATTTTTCTGAATTGCTTCTTGGCTAGAAGAAAATCTGAACATAAGACAAATGAAAATTATAGAAGTTGTCAGTAATATTCCTTTTGCTGTTTATCACTTTCACAAATATGTCAACATAGGCTTTTTAGAAAGCATTTTGTACATATTGGGCCTTAGGATTTAAATGAACTCTTTTTAATTACTTTTACTAAGAGAAACAAAGGAATAATTAAGTGTAAATTGTACCCATATTGAGTCTTTACTGAATAAGGACTATGTTCATTACAAGCTATAGACTATATTCCAGATAAATCAATTTTTTCCATCCCTTGTAGACAAGAGGTTTTCAACTTTATGCTTAAAGAACGTTCCTTAGTTCATGGGGATTTCTGATAGTTAATGTGTTCACTGCATGTTTTTTAATTGCCTTCTCTGTGTCAGGTACTGTGCTCTGTGCTGAGAGATTGTCCCTAAAAGAGTTAAAAGTAAACCCAAAGCTGATTTTTTTTTTAAATGGTTTTTCATTGATTTCCCTAAAATAGAGTAGAATCCAAAATCTCTTCTGCACTGCATCAGTCTCTCTTTACTTTAAGCTCACAGTATTCTGTTTCCACATTTTCCTTTCCCAGAAACTGTCAATAAGTGACAAGTTGAAAGCACACCAAACAATGTGTTGCTGCAAAAAGAGTTCAAAGAGGGTACCAGGAAGAGACAGCTGGAAGAAGTAGGTAAAGCTGTATAGGAGTTAAATAGGGGAAAGGTCATTTAAAAGAGAAGTAGAGGGGTGGCTTCAGCTCAGGTAAGAGGTGGAACTATGTATGATGGGGTCATGGGGACAGACTGTGTATTTGTAAATAGTGAGAATTAAGGTTGTGACATGATAAATATTTATTTGGCCTCCTGTGCCTCCCTTTCCCTTCTAACACAGAGCTAAAATCCTTGTAATTTCTGAGTAATAGGAGTGCTAGGTGCATCTTTTGTTTAACTATTTGGTTTTGACTCCAGTTCCTGACACAGAGCTCATAAAACCCTTGTAATTTCCTGAGTTGTAGGGGTTAGTAGGAGCATCTTACACAGAGTTCTTAGATCTCTTGGAATTTCCTGGGTGATAGGAACATGTTTTGACATGAGACAATCTTTTTTTTTTTTTAATGGTGACATTGGTTAAGAAATCCAGTAAGTTTCAGCTTTACACTTTAACAGTAAGCATATATATATTTACATTGTGTATTCACCTCCCATAGTTAGATTTCTTTCTGTCACCACATATTTAACCCCTCTTTACCCCGTCTACCTCCTCCCTCTCTCCATCCCCTATCCTCTGGTAACCACGAGTCTATAGCCCATGTCCATGAGCCTCTGTTTGTCCTGTTCATTTGTTGCTTTTAGGTTTATATCCCACATATAAGTGATATCATGTGATTTTCAACTTTTTCGGTCTGGTTTATTTCGCTTAGCATGATTTCATCTTGAGGTATGGACCTAAAGACAACTCTTGATTGACTTCTAGATAGCTTCAAGATGGCGGTTAGCCACCCGAAAGACAAAGCCATGATTAGAGGCTTGGAACTTTCAACCCCCTATGATCCAGGAAGGGGAGAGGTACACTAGAGTGAGTTAATAATCATGCCTATGTGAAAGACCCTCCTAAAAATGCCTAAGCTACTGGGTTTGGAGAGCTTCCCCGTATGCATTCATGTACCAGGAGAATGGTGTGCCCCAACTTCTCAGAGACAGAAGCTCCCACACTCAGAACCCTTATAATAAACTGGTAAACATAAGTAGTGTTTCCCTGACTTCTGTGAGCCATTATAGCAAATTATCAAACCTGAGGAGAGAGTTGTGAGAGCCTCTAATTTGTAGCCAAGTTGGACAGAAGTGTGGGCACCACATACTTGTGACAGAAATAGAGAGAAGTCTTGTGGGACAGAGCCCCATGGGGTCTTCACTAACTTCGGGTGTCAGTGTCAGAATTTAATTAAATTACAGGACATCCAGTTGGTATTCTCAGAGAACCGGAGAATTGTTTCGTGTTGAAAACCCACAGATTTGGTATCAGAAGTGCATGAGCAGAAACAGTTCTCCTTTGAGGTTTGTTATATGGATAATGATAAGCCTAGGAGGGCACAGAAAGCTATACAGCAGTGGAACTGAGAATGAAGTGATAGGTGATAGCACAGGAAATGGAAAGTAAAAAACAGATAAAATTTCGAAAAAAAGGATAGTATTACTGAACAGGTAGGATATATAGAATGAAGAACCACAAGATAACTCAAATTTCTAGCCTAAGACACTGGTAGAGAAAAAAAAACAGTATCAGGGACAGAAAACTGTTATTAGGAAAGAGGAATGGGTTTGAAAATAAGGGAAATATGGTTTAAAATGATCTTAGGAAAATTGGAATTACAGGCATATACATTCACAATCTTACCTTTGCAAAGCACAGCCTCTACCGGTGGTGCCTATCCATATCTTGTCTCCTGTCTCCCTATAATTCTTCTCTTCCTCTCTTAAGATCCGTCTCAAATACCACCTGGACTTGTAAATAATTTGTATGAAACTGGATATCTGAAATTTCAAGCTTTTACCCCCTTTGAACCTTTTTATAGCAAGTTACTGTTAATCTTAAGCTAAATGTCATCCAGCTTCATATTCATCAGTTTTAACTAGCATCATTTCCAAAACCTGTTTGGTATAGTGTGACTAAGTTTGCTGCTAGAATCATCAGAATAAGGAATCTTATTAAAAACTTGTCAAGATTCTCTTTTAAATGTGTATTCTTTCTTCCATTCATCGGGCAATAAGTTAAATACTCAAGCACAAAACAAAGCTATATGTTCTATAGATATGTATATATATATATATATAAATGCAGAGAAATGATTTGGAAGGATACATAAATACATTTAAGTTGCTAAAAATGTCACCCCAAGGAGGTTTGGAGTCACAAATGGTAATCAGAGGAGACTTCGGCTTTTTCTGTATTTAAATTTTGATGAAAACGTACATGTTATATAATTTTAAATTTCTTAATGAAATGAAATACTTTTATTGCATTTTTCAAATATCAGTTAAACATTTGTTTTCCAGAGATTTTAAGTTTGTCTCTTCAAACTGCTTAAAGTAAAGATTTTGATAATGAGTTAAAACACTTAAGTGTTTGTTTTCCAATCTTCTTAACATAGTATATGGTGACTGTCAAAAGGTATGATTTTGCTTAGCTCCTATACTAAATGCTCATTCCCAGTGCTGGATGAGTTTTTATCTGAGACATCTAGTATTTTACAGGGTCGTTACTTGCTGATAGGTACTAGTTCCTCACTGTGTCTTTGCCTTTCCTCATTTTTAATTATGTTGTGTTGTTCTATTACATTAGTTACAAATTTACATTAGTATTAAGTGAGAAAATAGATCCTACTGAATAAATGGCAAGAGTGTTCCTGCATGAATTTTAGGAGTTCTAAGACATTTTTTGCTTCCCTGGGGGTTCTAAGCTTATGGTAGAGTTCTCGATTACAGAAGAAATAGTCTCTGAAAAGTGAGAGAATACAGTTGGAAATTGGATTTCTGA
This sequence comes from Pteropus alecto, assembly GCF_000325575.1. Classification (NCBI taxonomy): domain Eukaryota; kingdom Metazoa; phylum Chordata; class Mammalia; order Chiroptera; family Pteropodidae; genus Pteropus; species Pteropus alecto. Next base: position 382,450 of record NW_006438113.1, read on the forward strand.
TGAATAAATCAAACCCTATTAAAAGATCTAGGTTCAGGTAATTTTAAAAACCATTTGAATTTTCATGAATGTGTTTAATGATTCATCATTAGAAACAACGGTGACTTAGTTGCTAGGAGCTTTTTTTGTGTTTCTGGTTTTGAGTCAGCTAGCAAACGGAAAAAAAAAATAAGCAAATTCAAGCTACTCAGTTGTGGTTTTCACTGACATTTTTGAGCTGGTGTGTTTTCTTCATCACCACAGCAACTTCGGCTAGTTTTTTGCTTTTGATTTTTATTTCTCCTATAAAAACTTAATATACCCCAATTGTTAGACTCTTGAGGATAGTAAGGAATATCTTTGTTAATTAAGAGGCAGAGAAATGCTTTGTGCTGTGTATAGTTTGCAGATGTCTGCATTTCATTAATGTTCTTTTGAAACATCTGGATACCAGTTAGCTCAAAATAATGAAATAGTAAGTTAATTTCTCTTGAATAAAAGGGATGATTTCAAAGTTCCCATTGTAGTAAGTACTTAAATCTATCTGCAGCCCCTCCCCACAACTTTACCAAGTTTGATAAATAATAAACATTTTCATGTGTGGTGTTTTTGGTTTCGATGAACTGAAAGCACAGATTACTCTGTCAGCCCATGAGAATGTGGTCCTTGATTTTGACTCATTTCTAAGGATATGTCTTTTGGTCCATAGCTGTGTTATCACCCCATCACTTGCTAATTTAGCCAGATTTTTTATTCAAAGTTCCTCCATTCTATGAATCTCTTACACCTGCCAGCACTGTTGTTCAAAGACTTGGTTGATTTCTTCGCAAACTATAGTATGCTAGTGTCAACAGAAGCTAACAGATAGTGCTCTAAGACTTTAGGATACCCCCCCCAAAAAAACTATAATTTACTTCATTTCTAAAATAAAATTTTCGTTGCTTTTAGTTTCTGTCCATGTGTGTCCATCCGATACCCAATGGTCCTGTTCATCTTTAGCCTTCTCTGCCACTGCCCATCCCACCGTAAAGGAGGAAAGGCTTGGTTTTATAAAAAGTGAGAATATTCAGACTGCCAATATGATCCTCCTTCATTTTGCTTTAAAACATTTAAAGATTTTCTGGTTTTCCTGTATGTGTCTGTGTCTTACTGTTATTTGGCATTATCAAACAACTTTGTCTTCAAATCAAGTATTAAAATAGGCATTCAAAAATGCTAAGTTTTCCCTTTCTTTGAGAACTTTGAAGTATTTATTACATGATTTTGTCCTTTGGTGCTCCAATTCTGCTAATTTCTTCTAATCTACTGAATTTTCAAATTTAGTAGAGCATAGCCTCTTTTTGCAGTCATATTCTTAGTAGCCGTTAGAAAGTGGTTGAGAATTTTCAGGCGACAGTATATTTTTAGTAATTATCTTTGGTTTCCAATCCCAGAAGAGGAAGAGCAACTAGCTTTCTCTGGGTGTGGTAACTCCTTTATTACTGAAGTTTGTTTTGTCTCAAGTATTGCAATGGAGTATTTTACTTATGAGAGTACTTTAAGATTTTCTGCTTTTCTAATTAACAATTTAAGTAACCCTATACTAAGTAGTATATCTGCCAACTTCCAGAAGTAATGTTGGTGATTAGTTAGAAAGTTAAAATGAAAATGTGTTTCTTCTTTAGCCCAGGCTATACCACCTTAACCTGTATTTGCTTCTGACCCCCTCTAGGCCCCCACCCTTATCTGCTCCAGCCCTTGTTCCCCTGACTTTCCTTATAGTGCCTCCCTGCCTCCATTCATTAGTTCATTGGTTCATAGCCCGCAGAAAATGCCTGTGGTGTAAGGTAATTTATGCAACTTCTGAGTCTTGGCTGGCTGTTGAGCGTTCTAAATGGGTGCGGCTAAGAAAGAAATTTTTGCTTTACAAACAGGAATTCCAGGGTTCTATCCAGTGGAAACATGTTTTTTTTCATACGTGCAGTTTCTGACTCATTATCCTAGGACTTTTGCAGAAACTAGACATTTACATTGTATTATAAACGGAAGGGTCTGGATTCTAATTAGCATGTACGTCTTAAAACACCAGTTTTCTCCACTATTCAGTAGAGTGTTCCTATGAAAACTTTCCTAAGTCAAAATGATGTAAAGTGAAGAAGCAATTACCATTAGTTTGTATGGAAAATGTTTGAGCATACCCTAACTCCCCAAAAGATAACTTACCAAATCATACCAAATAACATATAAAACCTAAAATAACCCTAACATATAAAAACAGTGCTGCTCCTGTTGCTCAGGGTACAGCTCACTGCATAACAGACGCTGATTTTTCATAAAAGTGAAAATCTCTTCAGATTTCTTTTGGTTAGCGTAAATAGGTACTAACGTAGGTCTTTCATAAAAGTGGAGTGACGTAACTCAAAAAGCAGAGAATACCTGTAGTATTAAGATTACTATCTGATTTATGATTATTACTATTTCAAGACATTTTTTAGTTTCCCACTGAATGCATTACTTGTAAGCACTGGGTAAGGCAAAGTAACTTTTTCCTCCACGTAAGGAAACAGGAAAAATTAAAATAGTGACTATTTCTATGAACTCTTAAAAAGTAAATGAAAAACATGCTTTACATGTAATAGGAGGAATACTGATTAATAGTAAACTATTTTACTATCCCCATGAATTTATCTTGAGAAGTAGTGAAATCAAGTTACATTAAGCTGTTCGTTTAAATTCTTATTAATTGAGACTTTTAAGAAATAAATTTATTTGCCACTAGTTTGTATTACTTTTAATAGCAATCATAAGAGTTGAAATTGAAGTATTGGCCATTTGCAGACATTGTACCAGCAACCTCACATGCATTGTCCCATGCAATTCTGACATGAAGCCTAAGAAAGCAGTGTTTGCACCTCCCCAGGTGAGCAAGCACAGACACCAACAGCAGATGCTACTGGGCCAGGGTCACTGGTTAGGAAGTACTGGACACTGCATCGCACCCACAGCCTTGGCCTAACATAGTTTTGCATTTTGTTTAAAGATATCAATGCTTGGTCTTAATATTACTTACAAATTTTATTTTGTTTTTCTATGGAGTACTTTTTAGGTCCTTGCACTTTTGCTCTTTAGTACTTTATAGTCCTTTCATATGTATAGACACTTTTGATGAATTGTGTAGAACTTTACATGTTTATGGAAAAGATTAATCTTAGGCACCAGGAATTAAAGCAGTAAACAAAACAAAGTGTGTCTTCATGGTGGAAAGCCAGACAGGAAACAAGTATGTAAAAAAATGAGTGGTAAAACATTAAATAAGGTAGAAGGGGCTAGAAAGTGGGGTGAGGAAAAGGTGCTATTTTAAGTAGGGTGTTCAGGGATGGCTTCTGGAAATGAAGAAAATTTGTTCATTTGTTTGTTTCTTTCAGTGAAAATTTATTGTATTTAGAATTAACTAGCTGGACTCAGTTTAGATGATCCCAGTTTTGTTGGCAACATCCAAAGCATCATAGTTAGGAGCCAGCCGAACATATGCCATCTTCTCTCCATCAGGCCTGATCAGGGTGTTGACTTTGGCCATGTCATTTCATAGAGCTTCACAGCCTGTTTGATCTGGTGCTTATTGGCCTTGATATCCACAATGAACACAAGTATATTGTCTTCTATCTTCTTCGTGGATGACTCAGTAGTCAGGGAGAACTTGATGATAGCATAGTGGTCAAGCCTGGGGGAAGTAAAATGGGGTCACCTGGCCTAAGCCCAGTAGAACGATAGGCCTTCTTTTGGAGCTCAAGTGCATCGGACAATTGAAGAAAGTTTTTAACAGACCTGAACAAAATGGATAAGGAAGCAAACTGTACAGAATTTCTATATGCTAAAAAATAATGATCATTTCTCATTCCTAAACTTTTAATAACAAATAAATTTACTCCACATATATTCTAAGAGCCCATTATATGTAAGATGTAGTTGTTCTAAGAGCTCAGTTTTCTAAATATAATTGTTTTGTTTTTCCAGTAGGCCAAAAAAATAAGTTCAGCTTCAGAATTTGCTCTTTATAATCATATACACAATAGATAAAATTCTCAGATAAAAGACTCAGAGTTGCCTATCTGCTTGACCACCTCCTATCCTTGCAGAAAAAGTGAAGAGAATTGCTCATCTCCAAGGAGAGATGACTTTCTCAGCTTTTATCTCTTGGTTAAAAGAGGCTAGCAATAGGTGAGGATAGTAATGGGAGGACCTCTCGGTATACCTGTTTAAAGCCAAAACCTCTATTTAGATAGCCGATATCCAAGTTGAATCTGTCAGATCCTGTTGACTGTCCATTTGCCTATATCTATGTTATAAGAAAGCAAAAGTCTTAAACTCTCTGCCACTAAATCACCCAAACCAAAAAGTAAAAGAAACTAAAAAAGCCTTCGCCAAGTTAGTTGCCCTTATAAAAGTGTAAAAACCATTCATTTGAAGGTAATTGTCTTGTGAAATCATGGTTACTATTACTCCCCATGGGGTCGTAAGTCCCTGAAGGACAAAACTAGTTCTTATTCCTCTCTAAATCCCCAGGAATTCTGTTTGATGCTCGCATACCCTACTCCATATCTACAGAAAGCAAAAACTGGACTTCAACACCAGTCTTTTTCTCTTAGCTCTCAGAATACTTAAAATCAAATTCAGTATTCATTCTGTAGCTCTTTCTAGGTGTTTATTTATTTTCCTTTTGAGCTTTCATATTGCCTTTTCATCAAAATGTGAGGATATTTAATTTGTGGCATATTTGTAACCTGTCAGAAACATGTTCTAAATACATCCCCTTCTTTCTAACCACCACTCCCCCCCACCCCATTTTTATTTAAACACCACCAGGTATTCGTTACAGCACTGATGTGAGTGTAGATGAAGTAAAAGCTTTGGCTTCTCTGATGACATATAAGTGTGCAGTGGTTGGTAAGTAAGTGACCTTTGTTTCTACTCTGGGGAAATATGTTTACATACAAGATTATTTTTCAGATGTTAGAGAAATAGACTTTGTCAGAACTGATTTTTTTTAAGTTGCACTGTTTAAGGCTTACATCATTTTTCAATTTGTCTTAAGATTAAGTCTTTTTAAATGGGGAACTTTTTATAGCAACTAATTACATCTTCTCTAAGCATAGATCTTTGTTTAAAGCCCCTTTTATGCTCTGTAAATAAGACCAAATCATAGAAGGAAATTAAATATGCTGTTAACTTTTAGAAGTAGTAAAGTACACTGATTAAATATGCATTGTAACTTGCCTAGGCTTATCACATCTGTTCACTAGAATTTTGAAGTACAATATTTCAGAAGAGGTCAGTATGAGTTTATTGCATGAATTTTCTGAAATTGAAGCTTAAAGCATCCCACATTTTTGTGATATTAACATAGTGTTGTTGTCTTAATTTTGTTAACCTTTATATGGAATAACAACTTTCAGCCTTCTATTTCAGATGTGCCATTTGGGGGTGCCAAAGCTGGTGTTAAGATCAATCCCAAAAACTACACCGTAAGTATTAAAGTGACATTTGTGCACATGGTACATTTACAGAGGAGTCGAAATTGGTAGACGACTGTATATCTTCCATGCTAGTGAGATTAATGGTCTCTATTTCCTTTTAAAAGGAATAGAAAAACAAGTAAATAACTCATTGAGTGTTTGCCATATAAAAAGTCATCTGCTAAACATCAATGTCTTTTTTTCATTTTCTTACTTGGTTAAAAAGGAATTAATACCTTCGTATTTTGGGGCACTTATCCATGATTATAAATTACTATGATCTGAGATTTTTATATCAGGATCTCAAGATTCCAGTGACAAATATCTTAAGTAATCTGGTAAATATCTTATTGTTTATGTTGTCAGTTCCAAGATAATTAAAGCTAGTTGTTCTTGTGTTTTATAGTACCAAATTAACATCTGTATACAAATATAAATATATGTGATTTTATTCTTTTAAAAATTAGCCATTTAAATGAAACTATACCATAGGGATTACTCATAGGGTCTTATATTAATAACAAAGAGAACAGGAACTAGGATTTGAGTCCTACTTCTACTCTGTATAACCTAATTTCTGATCTCTCATTTTCTTATCTTTAAAATGGAAATGCCTACTTGAGTTCTGAGAAGAACAAGATATATGAAAATGTCCTATAATATGATATAACTATTATTATAATAATAGTTATATGATATAACTATTTATAATAGTTATTTATCATAGAAAATTTATCATAGAAAATATGATACAACTATTATTTTTTCTGTCAAAAAATTTTTAAATTAGTTTAAAGTATACAGCACATTGGTTAGACATATAGTTCATAAAACGATCCCCCCAATCGCTCCCTCCTTCCCCTGGCCCTCCACCTAGCCAACATATTAATGCTAACTGCACTCCCTCTGCCATGCTCCCCATCCCCGTGACCATCCATCAGCTACTATTTTGTACTTCTTTAACCCTTCACCCCATTCTCCCAACTCCCTCTGTCCGTCACCAAATTGTCCACTACATTTGTGGGTCTGTTTTTAATTAGTTTTTTTTGTTCCTTAGATTCGCATGTAAGTGAAATCATATGGTATTTATTTTTCTCTATCTGATTTAAATACCTTCTAGGTCCATCAAGGCAATATATATTTCCATCTCCTTCCTTTTAGTCCGTGTGTTTTTTAATCTGAAGTGAGTTTCTTGTAGGCAGCATGTAGGGGTCTTGTTTTCTTATCCATTCATTTACTCTATCTTTTGGTTGGAGCACCTAAATTCTTTTCCATTTGAGGTACTTATTGATAGGAATGTAGTTGTTACCATTCTTTACTCCTGTTTTTGATAAATGTTTTTTCTTCTTAAACAAATCCCTCCAACATTTCCTGTAATACTGGCTTAGTGTTGGTAAATTCCTTTAGCTTATTTTTGTCTGGGGAGCTCTTTATTTGTCCTTCAACTCTAAAGGATAGCTTTGCTGGATGAAGTATTCTTGGTTGTAGATCCTGGGATTT
>NW_006438113.1:389868-392068 GCF_000325575.1 Pteropus alecto
CTATTTTTATGTTTTTTATCTCTTTGTTGGAGTTCTCTACACTTCCCAAAAGTTCATTGAGCCTCTTTATAACCAGTGTTTTGAACTCTGCATCTGTTAGATTACTTGACTCCATCATATCTGGATCTTTGTTCTATTCTCTCATATGGTTTCTGCTTCTTTGTCTTCCCATTTTGGCTGCCTTTCTGTGGCTGTTTCTATGTACTAAGCAAAGCTCCTAAGTCTCCCGGTCTTATTAGTATGGATTTGTGAAGTAGGTGTCCAGTGGCACAGTCCTAAAAGGGATTCAGCTGCAGATCAAATTTAGCCCAAGCCTGTGCCCCTCTGGGGCCACCTGTTAAGATTCAGCAAGCAATGCCAGAGACCGAAGCCAGCTGCCTCCAATGTGAGTCTAGGTGCTGCTCAGCAAGGAGCACCTGATTTGCTGAAGATACTTCTGGATGTGGCTTGGGTGGGGCCGCGAGTTGGGGGAGGTGAAGTTTCAGGGAATCTTCTGTTATCCAGTTTGATGAAGTCACAGCTATGCTGTGTCCACACACTGGGAGTGGGGAGTGCTCAACAGGGGAACAATGGATACCACCAGCACTTCTGTACAGAACAAGTCTCACCTTGCCCCTCATACCGACAACTCAGTGTCTTCTGTAAGTCCCTGGTGCTCAGAGCAAGAAAGCCCATCACAGCCAAAGTCTGCTCACGGGTGCGGCCCCTTTAAGATGTGTCGGTACCTGCTGTCCCACTCAACCGTCTCATTCAACCACTCAGTCGGGGCAGCCTTGCGTCCTCTCCCTGTCCTACCTTCTGCCGTTGAAGGGGGATTTCTTAGATTTCTCCCTAGTTTTATGGCTTGTTCATCTAGATCCCAGGCGATTTTTCCTTGCTGCTGCTCCTTGTTTCTGTCACAACTTTGATTCGGTCACCAGAGGGATGAACAGAGCTTCTATCGTCTACGCCATTTTTTTCCCCCCCGTCAAAATTTTCATTGTTTTTGTTTTTATTTTTTCTTTACAGGATAATGAATTGGAAAAGATCACAAGGAGGTTCACCATTGAGCTGGCAAAGAAAGGCTTTATTGGTATGTTGTGTTGCCTTGTCAATTTCCACATAGACTGGGAATGTGTTAAAAGTGATTGTCTTAATTTGAACTCCTGCTTTTATCTATACATGCATGGATAGAGTTGCCCTTTTTACTTTGAGACACTGGATACTGTGATAAATATGCTGAAATATCTGGGCCTATTTATGACACATTTCTAATAGAAAAGTTCAGGTTCCTAGTATGCAGTGTGGACACCAGGAGAGATCACTTCTACCTCTTCCACTTGTGCTTAGTAAAGGATTTTTATCACTATAATAGCAGTGCACAATCTCTCTTGCAACTTCTAGAAAGTCCAAGGCCATACTTGAAGGAACTAAATAATACTTGTATCATAAACATTTTTTAAATATGTAAAAAGCATTTTTACCATAATAATCCAGTTGTTCTGATAGCAGTGAAAAATCTGATGCCTTTTAGAATTGGAATCTTAAGCAGGCCTGTCCCTTCAAAGTAGCGGGCAGAAACGGAGATGTGGGGAGACTCACTCGGCCATCACTGGTTGATTTTGGGGATTCCTGAGACTCTTAGTGTTTGTTTCTAGGAGCTTTTGCCAAACAGACTAAATTTCTGATGGTATCGATCTCTGCTTGATATTTTTGTATCATACTGATTATCTGTGTCTCATGTTCTTCTCATGAGATACAAATATTTTCTGTGATGTATAAATATTTGTCAATGTTTCATTTTCAAGCATTGAGTCTTTCTATATATTTCTTTTTTTGTTCTAGTATTCTAATTTGCTTTAATAAAATGAACCAAATTATTTAAAGAATGTTTGCCCTTTCAGTATAGTTAAAACTAAAGAAGACTAGTATAGAAAAGATCTACTTTTTCTCTTTTCCTGCTCCGTGTTTTTCTTCCCTGGTATTCTCCACACCGTTAAGTTTTTATGAACTTACAATATTCTTATTTTGAAATTTGCCCCCTTTTTAGGAAAAAAGGCATGAAGTAAATAAACTAATATAGAAATAAATGTAAATGACAGTAGAACTTTTACTAGATTTGGCCTATCTTACATAATTTCAGAGGAATTTGGGTTTTTGGCATGCCTCCCCTTCCTCTACACCATTATGGATTTTGCCCTAATTAATGAGTTAACTGTCT
>NW_006438113.1:392092-434755 GCF_000325575.1 Pteropus alecto
CTACTCATCCAGATTTGTGAATTGAAGTCATGTTCAGCCTATTGATAATAGCCTTCACAATTTTTTATATCATGTTTCCTCTGAGCTTAAATCTGAAATATATTTAATAGTCTTAAGTGGTTTCAGACTTTATTCAGTTATATTTGTTGCACATATCCAGAGTATATTCAGCTTAATTTTCTCTATATTGACAAGTACCTTATAGTTCCAGAGGTTAAAAATGATTCATTGTAACACTGAAAGCTTTAAACACTAGCAATTCGATTACTTTGCTTCCATGCAAAAGCCTCATTATAACCCACAATGCAACTAAACCAGACCTCTGGGCCCAGAAATCTTTGTAGTCTAAGACAGAGGACCCATGATGTCTTTCTTTCCCTCCAGGGCACAGAATTAGTCTTGAGCAAACCTTTGGAATTAGTGTCATTTCTCTGTTATTTTTTGCCTTCTCTTTTCACAGAGTTTCACATTGTAGCATTAACCCTGAGTCTGAGTCCTGGCCCTGTCACCTTTTATGAGTTAGGATTAGCTTTTCAATTTCTGCAAAAAAATCAGCTGGGATGGTGATAGGGATTACACTGAATCTATAGACCCATTTGTGGAGTATTGCCATTTTAACCATATAAGTCTTCCAGTCCATGAACACTGAATGTCTTTCCATTTGTTTAGGTCTTCAATTTCTTTCAGTGATGTTTTGTAGTTTTTGGTGTACAAGTCTTATACTACTTTTTAAAAATTTATTCATAAATCTTTTATCTTTTTTGATGCTTTTCTAAGGGGTATTGGTCTGCAAGATTCTTTTCTCATAAGGTCTTTGATAAGATAAGACGGGCTAACAGAATGGGTTAAAAGGTGTTATTTTCTCTTCTGGGTTGTTTTGTTTTGGTTTGTTTTTTGGTTTGTTTTTGTTGTTTGTTTTAGTTTGGGTTTTGGGTTTTTTGGGTTTTTTGTTTTTTTTTTTTTTTAGTTGTGAAAAGTCAGCATTAATTCCATTGTATGAGTTTAGATATCACCTCTGTAAAACAGTTAGGTCTACAGTCCTTTACTTTGTAAACTTTATAAAAAGTTCTCTTGCAATAACCTGATGTCTCTATTCCTTCCATTCCTCTGTATCTGCATGCACCAAAATTACCCTTTCAGCTCTACCCTCATGCTCACGTTCTGTTAAAGCAGTTATTTCTTTTAGCCAGTTTTTCATCATCTTTATGTGCTGTTAAGAATCAAATGATGACAAGTTCATTCCAAGAGTAATTACATGTTTTTAAAAGTATAGATTTCCAGACCTGTTCTCTGTAAGGTACTTAAGAATCTATCTTTAATTCAGGAATTACTTGTCATCTGTACATTTCTATATGTTGATTTTGTATAGAGTAGAAAACTCACAAGCCTAATAATAATATCTTGTAATTTTGCTTTGCATAAGGAGACCTTTCTCACCTTAGCATATCTAGACTAACTGATGTCTTTAAGAAGCAATTTATCATACATTTCTGATTTTAAAACTGCACATCAGACTTGCCACTTAACAATAGCTTTCTCCAACTAGAATTGTTACTTGAGACAACAAGCTTATTTAACACTTGATACTGCTAAAAACAAACAATACTTTCATAGATACCTCTAGAAGGATTTAAGAGCAATTGATATTTATACCTTATAAGGAAAGAAATATGATTAAACAGATTTGTGCTAACTTCCAATTGAGGTATGTCCCTCTAAAGAAATGGAAATTATAAGCATATGGGAGCAGCAGAGCCCTTTGTCAGGATAAGGCTAGAATATGGCATTAATCCTTCTAGGTAGGAGAGTGTACAATGTGGGTTTGGGGTGGCTAGACTTCATGAGATTTATAAGATGCCTAAGAAAAGTCACTAGGACATAGGAGAGTTACATATTGGGTGGTGGAGGAGGACCGGAGTGTAAAAAGTGGACCTTGACCATTTCAAAGTTGTCTTATGACAGTTCTGTATCCATTACATCACAGCTTATATGAAGAAGTATAGTACTTAGGATCTGGACCCTTGAAATGTAGAAGAATATTAAAATATGTCTTATTCTGCTGGTTAAAGTGTAAAAATTAGAGAAAGAACTTGAGTATAGTCCTTAGAAAGAACTTTATTTGGGGGAGACTTAATAGTTTAACCATTGTTAAAATTGTGTTTTTCTTTCTATAAAGATAATAAGTTTGTATTATAGAATTGAAACTATAGAAAGTTGTAAACAAGGCTAAAATCCAAATGTGAATAAATTTGTGCTTATCTTTCCAAACTCTACACATATGCGTGCGCGCACACACGCATTTACACACACAGATGGACATATGTGTATAGATATTATACATCAATATATAGAAAGGGAAAGAATTTTATGTAAGTAGGAACATACTTATATACATGCTGTATGAACCCTGCTTTTTTTCCACGTGTCCGTTTTGGTGATGATTCCAAGTCATTTACAAAGGTGTAAATCATCGTTCATTCTTAATATTTTGAAAGAAGTATTTCTACACATTCCTGCCTTTACAGATTTAGGTGAGCATCATGTAACACATTCTATTTTAATCTCCTTGTGGCCTTCAGTAGTAATGTTGCCATTGTTACTTGTTGCTGCCTTTGAGCGAACTTAATTATCCTCAAACTAAGTTTCTGCAACCTGAGAAATTGAAAGCCAAGCTAAAACTTTATACTGATTAAGCTTTGAATAATAGGTCAAAGCAGCATTCTGCAATGGTAAAAGTATTATGGGACTTAACACAATTGCTTTACCAATGCATCTTTTCCCCGCTTTTCTACTTGCTAAGGAGGGCTTACACTCCCAGTAAGAATCATGTTACTGTGCCTTCACATACAGGTATACTCACTAGCCACAACAATCCTCTGTATCAGGACAAGATGGCATTGTTATCTTTGATTGCAGTTTAAGGAACCTGAGGTCAAGAGAAGCTAAACTGATTTGCCTAAACTTGCGCATTCCGAAGTTTATTGAGTGGCTTATATCTATGCATAGCTAACTTACAGACATATATCAAGTAAATGCCAGTGGGAGAAATTTCCATGTTAACATTGTGAGTGTATAAATTTGGTAGTGAAACATTTAGTAAGTATTTATATGACTTCAGTTAGTTACCTAAATGAAATGTAAAGTTTCCTAGCAATGGTAGCTTTTTTGTAGAGAATTACAAGGATCTTTGTATTTGGGATGAGTTTATCTTAAAAATGTATGTGATGCCCTTGCCCTGTGCCTCAGGTCCTGGCATTGATGTGCCTGCCCCAGACATGAGCACAGGCGAGCGGGAGATGTCCTGGATTGCTGACACCTATGCTAGCACCATAGGGCACTATGTGAGTACCCACCAAAAGGCCTAAGGGCTTGATTTGCTACCTACAAGAAATAACAATTTGTATTATACGTTGAAAGTAGTGAATTCACTGGGTTTTTCTCCTCCTCTTTAGTCATATCTTGATTTGCATGTTATTTTACTTCTATCTCTATTCTTAAATCATAAATATAGTGAACACAGATTGAGCTTTTCCTTACATGCCACCTTATCCTGGATGCTGGGATGGGATCCTCAAAGAAGGTTCACCTACCAGGGCAGCACACTAGAAAGGAAATAAAGATGCAGTCAATTCTGATTTTGCTCTTAAGAGCTTTCATTTAAAGAGGAATTAAGACACATAAGCAAATAAGGTATGGAGATAGTGTGATTACAAGGGTAGAGTTTTCCCCGGAAGAGGTATTTGGGCTAAAGTTTGAAAATGGGTAGAATTTGAACATGTGGAGATTTGGGGGATAGGTGGAGAAACAGTGAGCTCAGATTGTCTGAAGGTAAGGCGTATTTAATATTTAGAAAGGTTATAGAAGAGTTGAAGAAGTTAGTGAACTAGGACAAAGATTATCAAGCCCTGGTGTTTTTGTTTTACCTACTGTTCAGAAGGGAGCATTGGATCCTGACCCTTCCTTAGGGGAGGGCGGGCTGGATGCAATGTTAGGCTGCACTGGGGCAAAGACATAACCTTCACATGGTGTCAGTGCCTGTCTTCACAGCCCAAGAGCCACAGGGACTGGGGAGAAGCATTGGCACCTGGCAGAGACAGACTCAGCAGGACAGGATTGGCTGTGTGGGATCAAGTAAAAGGACAGTGTTGAATCAGAGAGAACCAGAAGAACTTGAGTGTAGGGGCTAAGCAGGAGCAGTGCCACTCATAGAGGACACAAGAAGAAAAACCAGCTTTCTGTCCCTGAAAGGGATGGAACCCTGAAAAACAAACATTTAAGGAGTAGGAAGAGAAAGTGAGTTGAAAAAGACAATCGCTTAAAAAAATATATGTGGAGTACCTACTATATGTAAAAAACTAAGTGTAAGCAAGGTATCAATACAATTAGGATGGATACTAGGAGTTTGGGTACTATGAAAAGAATAATAGGACCCTAACCAAGTCTTTGGAGGCAAGATCAGAAAAGGCTTCATTAGAGATGTAACTTTCTGATCTGCTCTCTGAAGATGATTAGACATCAACTAGGGGAAGGGCAGGGCAAGTGTTAGAGGCAAAAGGAAGCACCTGGATAAAGGTCCTGATTTGCAAAAGAGGTGAACTTGAGAGACTGAGGGAAGACTATGGTAGCCAGAGTAGAGAGCGAGATTATAGGGAGTAAGAGAGGCCAGCAGAGGGTTGGACAAGATTATTGCCCTGTAGGTGACAGCAGGACTTTGGTCTTTGTTTTGAAAACAGGGAAGCTGAAGAAGCACTAATTGTGAGCAGGTGTGTGATACAGCTAAGTGTGTCAGCTTCACTCTGTGCGGCAGAGAATGGGACTGTTGTGGGCAGGAGCCTATACAGAGACCAGAAAGAGAGGTAATGCCCTAGCCCTGGAGAGAAATGGACAGATGGAAGAGAGATTTAGGTGAAGAAAGCAGTCAGTTTTAAAATAATGAGAAACACTGAGGGCTCCATGTTGTGGATGTTGAGGGAGGGTGGGATTTCTGAAGAGAGACCAATTCAGCTACTGGTTTATCCCTGGGAACCAGACTGCAGAGCACCTCGAGAGAGGGAAGTAGAGCATGAAGAGTAACCTCCACTTAAGAAAGAAAAGACAACTTGAGAGATGACTGTTGTCCAGAGAAAAGGAATTTTGTTGTTTGGCATGTTGATTGACTTTAAGCCACAGGTTCATTGGTGTGATGTAAGAGAAGTATGGGGTGGTAGCAAAATCTTCCGAGGAAATAAAGGACTGATGAATTTTTCTTTTAAGGGCCCTAATAATGGAAAGATCAGCCTTGGAAAAGAGGAGGAATTTTAGAGATCAGTGTCCTTTCCTGAGATGGTATAGTCTAGTGGGAAGCATGGGCAGACAGCCTGGATTCGAGAATTAGCTCCTTCATGCCCCAGTTCCGTGACCTATGGCAAGTGCCTTGAGCTCTCTGTGCCTTGGTTTCCTCATATGTAAAATGACAATGATAGTACTTAATGAGACAGTTATGAGGATTAAATGAATAAAAATATATTGCACTTAACAGTACCCAGCCGTTATTAAGCACAAAAAAATAAATATTTATAAATGCCACATCAGGTCAATTGCACAAATCCCCTGAAATAATACAGGAGAGCACTATGAGACACTTCAAAGAATTTTGGTTTTGACTGCCATTCCCAAAAAGGATGTTTTTCTTGTCACCTTTTTATGTTAAATAAGCTCTGGGAATGGTCTCTTGTTCTTCTGTTCTTTTTAAGTAAGACAAGAGTAAATAATAGTACAAAGTAGTGGTTAGTATATTGTTATTTGTAGCTCATTCCCAATAGTGACAGCAAAAGAAAGTTTTGTGAGGCCCTGCCAACTAAGACCTTGGACTATACTGGTGAAAGACTTTTCCTTAAAATGATAGGAAAATCAGGACCTAAGATAAGGAAGCCATAGTTTTTGTTACTTATTTCCAGATGTGAACCTAAACCACACAACTCCTTTTGTCTAGCACCACCTGAAAGAGCCAGTGTTGGAGGGGAAAGTGAGTTTTCCTCCCTGGGCTTCCAGAACAATTAGGTATGCTGGGGAGCTGGCAGCTGGCACCATGCCTGACCTCAGACAGGGCTGCTGTCAGCTCCAGTATTTGCATTTCCACTGTTTAAAAGCATTTGGCACCAGGTTTGCAATTCTGTATTCATAAGTGTTAATTATTCATGAAAGAAAACTGTGGGAAAACTACTAATTCTGTAAATCACTTGACTAGACTGCTTTTTTTACCTTTTTTTTTGTTGTTGGTAATTATTACAAGTAATACAGTTCTAAGTTCTCTCTGTAAAAAATATTTAAATAATACGTATAAAGACCAAGTCACTTTTTAACTCAGCTAGGACATATATTGGGAGGTAGGGGATAAGGAGTGAAGTAAGGCACTTTATCTTGTTTTACATGGTTAGCAAATTTCCTTAACAAGTTTATTAAATAGTCCATACTTTAGCCACTGATGTAAAATTTCTTCTTCATTTTATATTGATTTCCTATATATAACAGAATTGTCTGTAATTTTTCCTGTCTTGCTAATTATTATCTATTCTGCATTGATTGCTACAGTTTATAGTATATTTGATGCCTTGGAAGGAAAGCCCTCCTGAGCCCTTTCTTTTTTATACTTATACTTGTTTCTGAACAAGAATATATGCACATCATCACCTCAGAGTATAGAAAGGTGATGGGGAAGACTGCTACCCTCCGCTTCACTTCCCAAAGTTAACTGCTGATACCAGAGGTACTCTACTCAAACATAGGTGTGGACCTCTGTGTCTTACCCACATGCACCTTTTTTTTTTTTTTTTAACCCAAATGATACCATACTAAATATACCAAAGAAAATTGAATTTCCAGAAATAGAATTTTTGGGGTAATGGATATTTTTATTTGGGTAGGTATTCCACATTGTTCTGACACCTAATTATTGTCTTTTTTTTCCTTGAGTACTTTTGCTAACCCACTTTTTTAGCTGAACTTAAGTATTTTCTTTTGAAGTTCTTTTTAAAAAGTGCCATTTTATTGAATTTGTAGGTTAGTTTGGCAGAAGGCTATTTTACAGCTTTGAGTCCTCCCATTCAAAAACACCATAATGCCTCTTCCTGTCTTAAACTCTGTTTTGGTGACATGCTCAAGTCTTAACGGTAGGTTTTTTAAGATACTTTAGGTTAGGATTTACCCTGACTTAGGGCTTAAATAGTTTTAAGCTGAATATATCTACTTTTGTGAATTGTTAATTATACTTACTTGATGTTAAATTCCTAAACAACCTTGTTTCTCCCATCAGAAAGTATAGTCTACTTTTACATATTTTCTAGGAACAGAAATCTGGAAAAGTAAAGCATGATGAGCATATTTGAGTTAAATGAGAATGTGTTTTGAATTTAATCCTTCATTATACTGGTTCATCATAGAAATTGTCCTTGACATTTCATCTTTGAAGTTTTGTCTTTCTCTTACAGGATATCAATGCCCATGCCTGTGTCACTGGTAAGCCTATCAGTCAGGGTGGAATCCATGGACGGATCTCTGCTACTGGCCGGGGAGTTTTTCATGGGATTGAAAACTTCATCAATGAAGCTTCTTACATGAGCATTTTAGGAATGACACCCGGGTTTGGAGATAAAACATTTGTCGTTCAGGTAAAAAAATTTTGTCTTCTTAAAGAATAACTGATATACATAAAGTAAGTTTTTAAATTTTTTTAGATTTGTGATTTTAAAAATTTGATTCATTTGAATCGCTTAAGTTTTAAAATGGTATTACATCGTTTATTGTTTGAACTTTAATGTGATTCATTTGACTAGAACCAATTTAAGTATTTCTCTGATACATACACTATCACCAACTTTTTTTAGTCAATATTTAAATTGAAACTGTATACAGAAGGGGAAGTCTCTTAAACTGTTAGGGCGGGTATACAGAACAATTTGCACATGATCCACATTTCAACTTCCAGAGAGAATTTGCTTGGTATTTGATTATTTTACTTAGAAGAATCTAAATGAAGTCGAGTGCTACTTTAAAGTAGAATTCATATTCCTCACGATTAATGACTTACCTTTTTTAAGACTATAGGACATATGGTCATCACAGACTAAGGACTTGGGTGGTATGGTTGACACAGGGCCATTTCTTTATGAACCAAGAAGGCTGCACCTAACTAAACTTCTTTAGGACTCCCTATCACAGATAACAAAGGGCTTAGATTCCACATTCTTAAACATAGAAATGTATTGTTGAAGAGCAGCCAGTTAGTCCATTGTTTCTTTTGACAAAAGGATTTTGAGCATTCTAACAGAATATTAGCTATATTGGTCAGAATGTGATTCTTACCATCTAACTGTACAAGGACTTTGATTTTTGTGTCATGCGTAATTGTTCTTTACAGGGGTTTGGTAATGTGGGCCTACACTCTATGAGATATTTGCATCGCTTTGGTGCTAAATGTGTTGGTGTTGGTGAATCTGATGGGAGCATATGGAATCCAGATGGTATTGACCCAAAGGAACTGGAAGACTTCAAATTGGTATGTTAATCTAATATCTGAACAGTTTGACTACCCTGAATGTTGTAAAACTGAAATAAGTCTTATTGAATTCTATTTCCATTGCTTATTTTTTAAAATATAACTCAAAGAGCTTTAAAGATAACTGAGTCTTCCTATCATTGGCACTAAACATAAGCATTTAAACTCTGGTATAGTAGTTAATTCTGATTTTCAATCAATTACAGCAACATGGATCAATCCTGGGCTTCCCCAAGGCGAAGGTTTATGAAGGGAGCATCTTAGAAGCCGAGTGTGACATATTGATCCCTGCTGCCAGTGAGAAGCAGTTGACTAAGTCCAATGCACCCAAAATCAAAGCCAAGGTAAGAGCAGAATGAGACTGAGTTTAGCCTTATCAGTGTGGACGACATTGAGGGTCATAGAAAAGTGCTTGCTGGGTTTCTGTTTAACAGCTTTATTGAGATATAATATACATTCACCCAGGTAGACAATTTAATGGTTTTTAGTATATTCACCAAGTTGTATAACCATCACCATGGGTCTCCTCTTAAACTCAACTTCCAAACAGTATTTATGGAAATAGAAAGGTGAAAAATAGCTTTATGTAGAGCAAAATAACTTTTATTAATTTGATTTAAACTGGAATTATGCTTGTCCCCACAACTCCCTACTCATGTGCACATCTGTTGCCCTCAGTGGAGGGGATTTAATGGTGTTATTGGCATTTCTATATGTTCCTGACTCTTTACAGATCATTGCCGAAGGTGCCAATGGACCAACAACTCCAGAAGCTGATAAGATTTTCCTGGAGAAGAACATTATGGTTATTCCAGTAAGTCATCCATGTTTGCCAGTTTTATATGTACTCAGAATTATAATTGTCTTTTGTAAAGAATTGGGAGAAGGGGGAAATGCAAGTTTCCCAAGCTACAGTGAATTTTGCTTTTAAGAAAATTAAGTAGAAGTACGGTTAGTATAATAAGCCTATTCATTTTCACTTGATTGACCTGAGCATCTTCTCCCAACTTCAGGCTCGTTCTTGAGTATGTGTTTAGCCTTCTTAAGAACCCAGTTATATAAATGTATATTGTGCTAAACATACTATTCTAACTTAAACTTAGAAGATTTTCTATGATTCCTAACCTTATTCATTTCAGATGTCCCTGTTGCTTTATGCAGAATGCTAATATGAGGAACATGTGTTAGGTTTTTCAGTGGATAAGCATAGGGTCAATACCAAAAGGTTATTGGATATTGGAAGTTAGTGTAGACTTGTAATATATTTTGAAGAACTCCCTTTGCTGAAAGCATTTAAAAAATTCCATTTAACAGAAATAGACTACCCTTAGGCGGTGGGAGAGGGAATGCTATTCTTCTGGTGAGACACCCTATGGACAATCTAATCCAGTGGTTAGTGGGCAATCAATTTTGCGTTAAATTTTCTTTGGTGGAGACAAGGCTCTAACCAAAGTGGATCAAATGCTTAATTAGTAACCCCAAAAAATTATTGTTTTTCCAAATGGAAAAAAACTTCCGATAGATTGGGAAGGGTGTTTGTTAAATTTAAGTGTGAAATTCCTGATACTATCTAAGATATATTTGGGAAGTTGGATGCTTAATCTGTTTTGATATTAAAATTGAGCTCTTCTGTTTATTGTAAACTTTTTATTAAGACCATCGTCTTCTCCTTTCTTTGGTTTCTTCCTGTTACATTTTTTATATAGGATCTGTACTTGAATGCTGGAGGAGTGACAGTATCTTACTTTGAGTGGCTGAAGAACCTAAATCATGTCAGCTATGGCCGTTTGACCTTCAAATATGAAAGGGATTCTAACTACCACTTGCTCAGTAAGTTCTAATGATCTTGTTCTCCAGTTAATCTTTTGGGCCAGCTAGAAGGCTGGAAAAAGCTCACACTTAAGAGGACTAATTTCCTTTTCATAATCCTAAATAATTTAAATTAATGTCAAGACAGAAAACTATATTTTGTCTCGAGCCTTGGGCCAAAAATATATAGTTTCTTTATGGGAAATCAATGTATTAGCTCTCTCAAATATATTTATATTCAAATATTTGTTCTGTACTGTAATGTTCCCAAAACATAATTACAAGTTAGTAATAGAAAGAGTATCATTTTAAACCAGGAACTCCTAAAATATGCATCCATTTCTAACTCTGGTTGCTCTTAGTAAAGGCCTATTTAGTGTCAAGAATGTTTTCAGTCTTCTGATGAGAATAGTTTTCCTTTGACTAGAATAGGCTTCACAGTTAACAGTAGAATTTTTATCAAGCTGAAATAAGACCAAGACCTCCAACTGAGCTTCTTTACTCAGCCCACTCAGAATCTGGGTGAAGTGATCCATCTATTTCCGTTCTTTTTCCCTCACCAGTTTCTTTTTTAAAGAGCCAAGGAAAAACCCTAGTATTGGGTGTTATGGAAACAGAGCAGTGACCTAAATTCTCATTTATATAGAATTTGGCCAAGTGCTTTATTCTTTTTTAACTGAGTTTTAAATGATTAACCCTTTTCATGTCGTTAATGTAAAAGGTTTCTAAATCTCTTAGTTTTGGATAGTGGGTATAGTCTGGGAAAACTTTTGGTGGTTCTACTTTAATTTTTTCTACTAGCAATGTCTTAATCTTCATCTCGGCTTTTCATAGTGTCTGTTCAAGAGAGTTTGGAAAGAAAATTTGGAAAGCACGGTGGAACTATTCCTATTGTGCCCACAGCAGAGTTCCAAGACAGGATATCGGTAAGCGTGCTTGTGACAGTGTGCATTTTATGCACACTACCTGCTCTTTAATGTTAATTAGCTTTTGACAGAGTATATTAATAGTGCATACACATCACAAAGAGAATTTCACCAGTGAATGGCTGAAGACATCAAAAACAGAGTCAGAGGAAATAGGCTTAGAAAAAATATTTAACACCTTGCTATTAAATATAAATTAAAATAAGTTTTTTTTTTAATGTATTAAACTAGCAAAAACAATTACTAGATCTTATATCCACCATGTCTGCCGTGAAGCAGTTGTACCCTTATTCTGATAACAGTGCAGATTGGTGCAGCTCTTTGGAGAAATTGAAGAGTTATTGAAGTGTTCCTGCCCTTTGACATAATAACGTCCCTTTGGGAATTTATCCTAAGAAAATAATTCGAAAGGAAAGGAATGGCTTCATGCATGATGATGTCATTGGAACTGTATTTGCAATCAGTTTTTATAATTAGGTTTGATTTAACAGTTTTATATATATATATGGAAAATGGCTAAGTTATAATATATCTTCTTATGAACTATTCAGTCATGGAAAATAGGACTATATTGAAACATGGGAAACGTTTAAGGGATTTTGAAGAAGATGCTTTTGCCACTCTGGGTACTAAATGGTTCCGCTAAATGAACTGTCCTCTTTCCTAGGGACATATCTCTGTTAGTTCTGGTCCCTGTGTCTGAAATGCCCTACCCTCTCCATGCTTAGGTATCACTGCACCTCTGTGTCCTTCCCTGAAAAGCCCCTCTGTCTGCCATAATTGCATACATCCTTCCATCACAAGTAACAACAGTGCCTTGGCAGGACTGCTGCCCCTCTTAAATGGGCCTCTTGCTCCTCCCTGTGGTCACCCCATGTTCCAGCACCTGACTGGCATTTAGCAGTCGCTCAGATTGAAACCTCAAGAGGGAATACGAAAAGAGGATAGCCTGGCAGTTAGGAAGACAGCTATGATGACTTTCTTATCATACCCCTTATTAACACCTGAAACCTGACAAAATTCAAATCTCTGCCCCCTCCATGTCTGCACCCCTGTAGCAGGAAGCCCTGCTGACTGTTCAGATCCTGACCACTGACCTCAAGTAGGCTCTCAGAGCTTCCCAGTAGTTAGCTACTTTTCCTTGTTTCATTTATTTTCTCATTCTCTTGGTTGGTTGTAGTATATTTTCTCCTCTCCCGTGCATTCCAGCTCATGGCCTGGTATATATCCAAAGAGAAAATTGAAGCAGTCAGAAAGCTTCCACATGTACCCAGCTCCTGGTATTTGTGCCCTGTCTTCTGTCATCTCTCCTATTGTTATAGAGTGCTTCCTCTAAGCGCAAGCCTTGTTCTGGGTGTTGGATGGCCTATTTTCAATTTCCCAAATGCACTGCTCAAACAAATCTTCCCCTATCTCTTCTGCATCATCAGTCCTCCTTCTATTCAGTCATTTCTAACAATGTACCAAATGCTATCTTAAAAACAAATCTTAATTCCACTTCCCTTTCCAGAAATTGCCATATTTATTTCCCTTATAACAAACCTCCTTAAGTTCTGCATATACTCCGTCTCCAGTTCTTCTATATTCAGCCTACTTTTTATTCCCATCACTCCACCAAAACTTTAGTTCTTGTCAAAGTAACCAGTGACATCAGTCTCACCAAATCCTATTTCTCAGTCCTCGTCTTCCTTCACCTGTCAGCAGCTGTTGTCACAGTAATCACTCCCCCGTGAAATATTCTTTTCATTGCTTTTTGCTCATTTTTGTCAGCTCTCCACTTGCTTAATATTGGAAGGCCTTGGTCTCTGAACCAGTTCTCTGAATTCAAAATTTTGGTGATCTCACTTAGCCTAATGGTTTTAAGTCCAAGTACATGTTGTCTCTTCTCACTAGAATATATATTTCATGAGAACAGAGAATTTTTATTATTTTGTTTTCTGCTCTGTCCTCACTGCCTAGAAGTATGCCTGGCATGTAGTAGGTACTCAATAAATGTTTGGTGGATGAATTGAGTTAAAGAAACAACAGTATTCCACCTATAAAGCCAGTTCCTTTTCCTAACTTGGTAGAACAAAACAAAGTTTAATCCAAATGTTTCTTGCTTGATACAAATGTTATAGAAATATACCTTCTTAATTAAGTAGTGTATTAATTGGATGAAGTTCAGCATAGATAACTTTTGGTGACCCACTTTTTAAGTTTTTATCTGGCATATCAGGATCTGTGTTTAATAGCTACATATGTCATATTAGAAGTGATGGTGATAGTTAATTGTCCTAAAATTTTAGAAAGCATTTCAAAACACAAAACTGATAGCGGAATCTATTGCAAGAAATTAACTATTGACAATTTATTGAGATAATCGGCATAGGAAAGAGATGAGCTTACTTGGTGGTCAAAGGCTCTGGGTCATATCCCAGCTCTAAAATAGCTATATGTAAACTTTTCCAACTTCTCTGGTCGACAATTTCTTCAACAATAGAATTAGGGGGTTAATTAGAATTGCTAACATTCTTCCAGCTTTAAAAGTTGGTGACACACTGAATATACAGTTGGGATTCTTATCGTAGAGCTATTATTGGAGGTGGCCAGATGCCTTTCTGTGCCCTTTGTCATATCCCTGTTCTACTGGGGAATGGAAGTGAATGCACTGTGACATGAACAGTATAATATGTTGCTCTTGTGCAGTCGCATCTCAGATGGGTGATCGGTGCTGATCTCACTATTTGCCCTCATGTTTCTTGGTTCATACTTTTCTCTGTTCATTGTTTACCATGATCATATTTCATGAGTATTTGTTTGCTGTCAAACATAATGAAAACTAAACTATGGTTAAAATGCAGCTACTTAACTAGGTATCAAGATATTGCACAGAAATTATATATATCTTTACAGTTCTATCTGGCTGTATATTGACTTAAGAATCCTTTGTGCTCATATAGGTGAACATGTGTTTGTATAGTTTTATTGAATTTGTTTTTTTTTTTCCTAATAGGGGGCATCTGAGAAAGACATCGTGCACTCTGGTTTAGCTTACACTATGGAGCGCTCAGCCAGGGTACGTGCACACATGCTGTTTGTATTTCTGCTAATGACAAGAAGGGAAGCTCAACTGTGTGTCATTTCGGCCACCAGATGGTGTGTGCGCAAGCACAGATTGTGATTATGCATGTGGCTATAGAAAACAGCAATTTATTTACATATTCCTCATTTGTGTGTAGCAAAACGCAATCTTTTTCGGTCATAAATGATAAGCAGTGTTTTTAGAGTCTTAAGTGTTTAACTAGGCTTATGGAAATAAACAATAATACCAGGTTAGGAGAGAGTAATGTTTATAGTGGTTAGCTAAATATCAAGTAGTCAGCCAAACTAGATTGCCGATCAGTGTACCACTCCATTCTAGCTACAGGAAGCTACTTCACTATAGAATTTGGTATATAAATAAAAGGCTTTTTCACCATTAGATCCTTATTTCAATGCCTTAAACACAGTTTGAGTCCAGTTTTCCTAATTTCTTCTTGAGTTCAGATTCTATCCACTTGGCTTTAAATCGAAATAGCACAAACATATTAAAAAGGAAGATGGTGGTGTTAATTTTTTTTTTATTGAGATATAATTGACATACCATAAAGTATACCATTTAGGAACCTTAAGTATATTCACACGGCTTTATAGCCATCACCACTAACTCCAGGACGTTTTTGTCACTCCATTTTTAGTTCTTTTAAATTATTACAAAGTATATCAAGTGGACTCACTCTAAATAACAGGAGGTCTAAAGGTCACAGAGACAGCTCACACCTAAAATTCTAAAGAGTGACTTCTTACCACTGCCTAGACAGTGTTTTGTTTAATTCCAGAGAATTAATCCATCCTGGCTAGAGGTTATTCTATTGCCCAAGTCATTTCTC
The DNA here is from genome assembly GCF_000325575.1 of Pteropus alecto. NCBI lineage: Eukaryota > Metazoa > Chordata > Mammalia > Chiroptera > Pteropodidae > Pteropus > Pteropus alecto. The sequence continues at coordinate 407,272 of NW_006438113.1, forward strand.
TTTGGCTGACCAAGTCCTGCACTGAAATGGTAACAGGTAACTTGTACCAGCTCCATATGTGCCTTGTGTGTTCATGGCCTAGATACTTGAGTTGTGGTGTTCTTTACTGTTTTCTCCTTCATTTCAGCAAATCATGCGCACAGCCATGAAGTATAACCTGGGACTGGACCTGAGAACAGCTGCCTATGTCAACGCCATTGAGAAAGTCTTCAAGGTGTACCATGAAGCTGGCGTGACCTTTACATAGATGGATTATAGCTTCTTCACTACCCTCTTCACCTCTTCATCTGTAGACCTATCAGAAGTTTACATGTAACCACAGAAATTTCTTTCTCTCATGACTTATTAGATAATGGACACCATTCTCAACAAGTCAACCTAAATCAGCCCCTTAAGAAAAAAGATAATAAGGTTAGGGGATCATGTACAAAGGTCGATGAGAATGAAAGTTGAAATTACCTGTGTCAGAGAGCCATTTGGGTATTTTGCCTTTAAATAAAAAAGTCTGTTCTATCTGGCTGTGCTGCCTTGCTCCGTGGCTGCTTCTCAACAGAGCTGTAGCCCAGGAAAATACCTGTTGTCCAAGGGCAGTCACTTGCTGCCTCAGCTCTAGACAAGTCTAAGATCTGGTATAAGTTTGACACATTTAAGAAGCAGGTATGTGGCATTTTCAGAAGATGGCAGGGTCCTCAGGTGAGTTACTGGTATTTTATTTCAGCAAAAGAACTCAATTTTACAGATTTCAAACTTTCCTTTATGCATTTTATTCTTTTAGAATAAAATAAGTACGTGCTGCTGTAATAAAATTGCCTTTAATCAGTTAATAAGCCTAACCTTGACACAAGCAGTGAATTGCTATAAACATAATGAATGAAAAAAGCTAGTATTTTTATAACAAAACAGTATCATTTATAGCTTTTCAATAGTATATTGTCCAGCAAAACAAAAAGCCTAATGAGAGTTATCTTCATACATATCATTCAATAGCAAATGACAGAGGTTATTTTTATTAACACTGTTAGAATTTACTAACAGTTTATCACAATCATGACATATAGTCCAAAGAATGCAGTAACTTCCTTATCATGTTAATTGACCTCTTTGGGAAATCTGTTGTGTTGACTGATTGAACAATAATTCAAATAGAGTGTCCCAGGGGGGAGAAAAAAAAAAACACTTGGGCTCCCTCTTTGGAGTCTGGCTGGCGGCTCTGAGCATTGCCAATGGCCCCAACTCGCCCTGACATTGTGTCCTCTTTCAGAGGCTTTGCATTCTATGCACAGCTTCATTCAACAGCGGCCTGAAGACAACCTGGGGTTGAGTGTTGTGTTTGGGAGTTATTTTGCCAGGGCCTTTTGAACAGTAGTGTCCCAATGAAGTGCTAGATATTATTTATGTAAAAATGAGCTTTTTTCTTTTTTTAACAATAATATCCTTTCAGAAATTTCTAACTACTTTGTAACTGCATGACTTAACCTGGTGATAAAAGCAGTTATTAAAAGTCTACCTTTTCCAAAGTTTATGTTTCTTTTTTGTGTCTTTATATTTAATAGTGACTCTTTTACTACATGATAAAAGTACAGTTGGGTTTCTGAAATTTTTGAAACAATCGCCAATATAACATTACTTTCCACTATATTGTGAGCTGCCTAAGTTTTATTCTTGAATTCTTTTGTGTTTCATTTGTTGGACAATATCAATGCAATTCTTAGAGAAGAGTTTCTAATGTTTAAAGCTAATGTACTGAAGTAGTTTTTTTAGTAGTGCCTTTTTTTTTTTATGAAGGAAGGTTTCATTGATTAGGGATTTGTTTTTAATCATTTAGCCACAAAATGTATCAATTTAAAAAGATAGATTACTAACTATAATCAGCAGAACTGGATTCTAGACCTCATTCCACCAATTAGCTGCCAAACCAGGAGCATAACTTTCAGCTGCACTCTTTAGTCCTCATTCTGCCTCTCCATGGTTCTGAGCATCACAAAAGGCAGTAAACAAGACCCATGGACAGTGAGCCCTTCCTGAGCTGCTGAGATCTACTTGCACTCCATGTGGAGCACTAAAATATGTTGGGAAAGTCATATAAAAACAAGTTCCAGAATATTTTGGAACAGATCTGGGTGGAGCAGTAGCTTCCAGTCATATGAAAGCAAAATGATAAGTCTTAGTCTTGGCTTTTAGCTAACATACTGGGAATATTTATCGTAATTCTTTAAAGATTTGATAAAAGTTGATATGTTATTGATACTAATATTGGAAAATTGATATTGTCCATGCTAGCTATATAAAGACAACATAGCACTAGTATCAACTTTGGTTCCTGGAGCTTTGAGTTAGAAAATTCTGGTCGATAACTTTAACTGTGTCCTCGTGAACCCCTACACTAGAATGTGTTTTTACCTTGCTTGATGAATGAAGTTGAGGTAAATGAGAAGTGAAAGATTGATTTTTTTTTTTTTTTTTTTAAACAGTGCTTCTGACAACTCTTACTAAGATTGGTGATTTAATTGAAAAAAAGAAAGCCTGGCATCTTAACTCAGCAAGCTTTAAGTAAATTTCCTAAACATCCCTGGCAGGCTTTCTTAGCCCTCCTATGCATTAAGGCAGTCAAGGCATGGCATATTAAATAAACTATATCTGGGAACTTTGCACAGAAAACTGCAGAAGAATTTTTTTTTTGCTTTGTAATATGAATATTATGATTTTGTTTTTTTCACACACCAAAAAAGATGGCTTCTTTGTGTTTGTCTTGTTATCAAACCTTACATGTAGTTTAGAAAGTTTCTCACCTTAAACACTGTTGACATTTTTGGGCCAAGTAAGTTTTGGGAACTATTCTGTGCACTGTAGGATGTTTAACACCCCTCAGTTGTGACAATCAAAAATGTGCAAAGATAGCCAAATGTCCCCTGAGGGGCAGTTACCTCATATTGAGAATTACTGGTGTAGACAGCCAAATAGTTCTGTGAACAACAGCTTCTCCCCTTCAATTCATAGAACCACCTCACCATTTTCTACTCCCTAGAGATAACCACTTCCAATAAATTGAAATATTTTTATTCTATTCAAATCTTCTGCCCATTTTCAATTAGTTGTCTTTTTATTGTTGAGTTTTAAGAGTTCTTTATATAGTCTGGATAAATGACTCAAATGGGATTGCAAATATTTCCTCATTCTATTGGTTTCTTTTCACTTTCTTGATGTCCTTTAACACAAAGTTTTTCATTCTAATAGAATCCAATTTTTTCTTTGGTTGCTATGCTTTGGGTATCATCTTAAATCCTTGCTTAATCCAAGGTCACAGAAGTCTGACGAATTTGTTGGGTTTTTTTTTTTTTCACACAAAAAAATGATGGCTTCTTTGTGTTTGTCTTGTTATCAAACCTTACATGTAGTTTAGAAAGTTTCTCACCTTAAACACTATTGACATTTTTGGGCCAATTGAGGAATTAACCCAATTCTATTCAAATTGATCCAAAAATAGAAGATGAGGGAACACTTCCTAGCACCTTTTATGAGGCCAATATTACTCGGATACCAAAGCCAAACACCTCACAGGAAACCTATACACCAATATTTCTTAAGAATGTAGACATACAAATACACAAAATACTAACAAAATCCAACAGCTCATAAGTATTACACATTGCCAGGTAGGATTTATCGTAGGAATGCAAGGGTGCTTCAACAAAATCAAAGTAATAACACCCCATTAATAGAACAAAAGGGAAAGAAAACCGCTCATCTCAATAGATGTGGAAAAAGCAATTGATAAAATTCAAGATCTTTTTCACAATAAACCACTGAGGACTAGAAGGGACTTCCTAAACATAATAAACAGCATTTGTGAGAAAACCATAGCTAACATACTGGTGAAAACTGGTGAAAACAGAAAGCTGCTCAAGAGGAACAAGACAAGGATTTTTCTGTTACTCAACATTGTACTAAGTCCTAGCCAGAGCAATTAGGCAAGAAGAATAAAGTCACCCGGATTGAAAAGGAAGAAGTGAAACAATCTTTATTTGCAGATGACATGATATATAAAATCCCATAGAATAAACACATAACTAAAAAATAACTACCAGAGCTAATGAATTAAGCAAAGTTGCAGGGTACAGGATCAGTACACAAATATCAGTTGTTTTCTATATACAAATAATCTGTAAAGGAAATTAAGAAAATTCTATTTACAGTAGCATCCAAAAGAATAAAATATTTAGGAATAAATTTAACTAAGAAAGTGAAAGACTTCACCAAAACCCACAAAGCAATTTAAAAGAAAGAATACCTCAATAAATAAAAAGATTTTGCGTCTATAGGTTGAAAACCTTAATACTGCTAAGATGGCATTACTCCTCAAAGCAATCTATAGATTCAAAATTGCTATCAAAATTCTAATGGCCTTATTTGCAAAAATAGAAAATCTGATCTTAAAATTAATATAAAACTGCAAATGATCCCAAATAACCAAAACAATGTTGAAAAAGTTGGAGGACTCACATTTTTAGTTTCAAAACAATACAAAGCTACTGTGATTAAAATGGTGTGGTACTGGCATACAAACATAAACCAATAGAATAAACTTGAGAGTCCAGAACATCTATGGTCAATTGATTTTCAATCCTGGTGCCAAGACGGTATTTCCTATGGCTGTCTTAACAAAAGTACCAGAAATTGGATGGCTTAAAACAACAGCACTTTATTGTCCTACAGATTTGGGGGATACTTGAGCTGTCAGAAGGGCCATGCTTCCTTCAAAACCTATAGGGGAGAATTTCTCGACTTTTCCTCTGGTGGTGGCTATCGATCTTTGGCATTCTTTGACTTGCAGCTGCATCACTTCCATCTCTGACTCTGACATTAGATAGCTGTCATCCTTCTGTGTGTCCATGTCTCATAGGGACACCAATCATACTGGATTAAGGCCCACCCTACACCAGTATGACCCCTTCTTAACTAGTTACATCTTCAGTGACCCAATGTCCAAATGAGGTCACATTCTGAGATTCTAGAGGTTAAGACTTCAATATATCTTTTTGGGAGACACAATTCAATGCATTACACTATCCAATGAGGAAAGAATAGTCTTCAACAAAAGACACTAAGATAACTAGATATCCACAAAGGAATGAAGTTTGACCTCTCTCATATACAAAAATTAACTCGAAATGAATCAAAGACCTAAATATTAGAAATAAAACTATTATCTCGTCTGATCTTGGAAGCTAAGCAGGGTCGGTCCTGGTTAGTACTTGGATGCGAGACCACCTAGGAAGACCAGGTGCTATAAGCGTAAAAAATAAAATAAAAAAATAAGGGATTGTAAGCTGACAAGGTCCTTGCAATCTGTGAGGTCAACCAAGGGTTGTCTCGCCTAAAAAAATAATAATAATAAAAATAGAAATAAAACTATTAGAAGAAAATATAGGGATAAATTTCATGGCCTCAGATTTGGTAATGGATTCTTAGATTTGACATTAAAGCAAAATTTTTTTAAATTATAAATTGGAATTCATTAAAATTAAAAGCTTTTCTTCAACAAAGGACATTATTAACGTGAAAAGATAACCTACAGAATAAAAGAAAATATTCAAAAATCATAAATGTGACAAGGGTTTAACAACCACTTAAAGGACTTTTAAAACTCAATGACAAACATCTAATTAAAAATGGCAAAGCACTTGAATAGACATTTCTTCAAAGAATACAAAATAGATTTACAAATTTTCCAACAAGCACATGAAAAGTTCAACAACATTGGTCAGTAAGAAAATGCAAATCAGAACCATAATGAGATACCATTTCACACCCACTAGGATGACTGGTGAGGCACTAGAGACATACAGGAAGAGAATGAGTTGTTTGGCTTCAGGGCAAGGGCTGGAGGGACAGCCACCATTCTCCCTGTATTGAGCCCTACTTTCATGCAGCCTGCAGGTGGGCACTATCTTTCCTATGTTGAGCACTCCCCCATTATGAAAAAATCTGAATGTGCATTGGCACGGTGAACTCTGCTTGCTTCACCCTGGAGACTCCCTAGGACTCAGCTCCACCAAACTCACTCTCTGCCTGAGGCTCTTTCAGTGGTGGACAGCCAGCCCCAGCCCACACTGTAGACTTTCTTGGATATCTCTCAGGGATCTGCGGGCCACAGCCGGGCAGTGGCTGGCCTCAATGGGTTCCGTTCCTTTTGCTGAGTGGCCCTAAGCTCAGCACTGGTGCCAAATCTGAATCCATATTAATTTGGTGAACACCACTTACCCTACCCTGATGACTCCCTGAGACCCTACTTCACACAACTCACATTCTACCTGAGGATCTTTCAGCAGCTGAGCCTTATGGGCAGCTGGCAGGCAGCAGTAGGCCTCAGGGTACCCTGGGCATTTTGCTGAAACACGTCAGGCCCAGTACAGGTAGCAGCTGGCCTCAGTTCCCAGTGTAGCCTCTCCCATGCACCTCCATGTCCAGCACAGGCAACAATCAACAGAAGATCACTTCTTTAGCTCCTCCAGGTAGCCCCAGGCTGGTCATAAGTAGCAGCTGACCTAGGCCTGCACTGAAGCACCTCCCAAGAGGCCCCAAAACCAACACACCCAGTAGCTTGCTTCAGACCACAATAGAGCACCACCTGATTAGCCTCACAAGCAGCATACCCAAAGGGTGATATTAATAGGCACCAGAGCCCACTGGGGTCAGCCCCAAAACAGCAGCTCATATGCTATGGTCACAGCCAGTACCCATAGCCAGTCAGCCTGAGGGTCAATCCCACCATTGATGTACCAACAGCAATCAAGGCTAACTACAACAGGAGGGCACACACAACACACACAAGGGACATTCCTGAAGCATCCAGTTAGGTGATGAAGGAGACTGTGACACTGGGCCCCACAGCACACCCACTACATAAGGCCACCCAGCCAAGACTGGGAGATTATGTATTAAGTTGATCTGCTACATTGGTTTGGAACATTTTCCAAAGAAACACAGAGAGGCTGCCAAAGTAGAGAGACAAAGAAACATGTCTTAAATGAAAGAACAGGACAACACTCCAGAAAAAGAACTAAACAAAATAGAGGCAAACAATCTAGCAGATGCAGAGTTCAAAACAGTGGTTAAAAGTATGCTTAGTAAACTTAGTGATAAAAAACAATAAGTGTTAGCAAGAATGTGGAGAAAATTAGTGCAGCCACTATAGAAAAGTTTGGAGAGTCCTCCAAAAATTAAAAATAGAACTACTTTATGACACTTCTAGGTATCTATCTGCAGAAAACCAAAATACTAGTTCGTAAAGATCTGTACAAACCTGTGTGCATGGCAGCATTATACACAATAGCCAAGATATGGAAGCAACCTATGTGCCCATCAATAGACACTTGGATAAAGAAGTACAAATATACAATGGACTATTACTCAGCTATGAAAAAAAGAATAAAATCTTACCATTTGTGACAACATGGATGGGCCTAGAGGGTATTAAGCTGAGTGAAATAATTAACACAGAGAAAGACAAATATCACATAATCTCAGATTTCAAACCTAAAGAACAGAGTGAACAAATAAACTAAACAGAAACAGACTTAAATACTGAGAACAAACTGAAAGTTGCCAGATGGGAGGGGGTATGGGGGGCTGGGTGAAAAAGGTGAAGGGATTAAAAAGTACAAATTGGTAGTTTTAAAATAGTCACAGGACTGTAAAGTACAGCATAGAGAATATAGTCAATAATGTAATAACCATGTATAGTGCCACGTGGGTACTAGACTAATTGGGGAATCACTTTATAAATTATATAAATGTCTAACACGTATGCAATACACCTGAAACTAATATAAAATAATACTGAAGGTCAATTATAATTGAAAAATAAAAAATAAAAATAAAGAAATAAATTCAGTTTAGACCAAATTAAAAATAAATATACACACAATGAAAAATCAGAAAATATTTATTGATGATGATGTGGAGAAATAGGAACCCTCATATATTGTTGCTGGGATTGTAAAATGATATAGCCACTGTGGACAACAGTTTGGCAGTTCCTCAAAATGTTAAAAGTAGAATTACCACATGACCCAGCAATTCCAACCCTAGGTATAAACACAACAGAAATGTAAACCTATGTCCACATAGGAGCTTGGATTGTACATGGATGTGTGTAGCAGCATTGTTCACAATAACCAAAAGATGGATACAACCCAAAATGCCCATTAACAGATGAATAGATAAATAAATTGTGGTATATACATAAAATGGGATATTATTTAGCCACAAACAGAAAAGAAATACCAATACATGCTATGACTTGGATGAACCTCAAAAACATACTAAGTGAAGGAAGCTAGATGTAAAAGCTCACATAATTGTATTATTCCTTTTATATGATATATCCAGAATAGGTAAATCCACAGAAACAGAGAGCAGATTAGTGATTACCAGGATATGGAGTAGTAGATGAGGAATGATTACCTTTTTTAAAAAAATTAATTTATTTTTATTATGGTGACACTGGTTAACGAACTCCAGTAAGTTTCATGTGTACAGTTCGACAGTAAGGCATATATATATTGCATTGTGTACACTGTCGATATTTAGATTTCTTTCCGTCACCACATATTTGACTCCTTTTACCACATCAAACTCCCTTCTACCCTCTGATAACCACTAATCTATTGTACATGTCCATAAGTCTCTGCTTGTTTGTCCTGTTCGTTTGTTCCTTTTAGGTTTATATCCCACATGTAAGTGATATGTGGTTTTCAACTTTTTCTGTCTGGCTTATTTTGCTTAGCATGATTATCTCAAGATCCATCCATGTTGTAGTAAATGGCAGTATTTCATCTCTTCTTATGGCTGAGTAATGTTCCAATGTATATATATACCACAGCTTCTTTACCCAATCATCTATCTTAAAACACTTCAGTTGCTTCTATGTCCTGGCCACCATGAATAATGCTGCTACGAACATCGGTGTGAAAATATCTTTTTGGAAAACTGACTTTCTAGCTTACCCAGTACCATTTATTGAAGAGGCTTTCCTTTCTATGCTATATGGTTTTGGCTCTTTTGTTCAAAATTATTTGCCCATATAAACATGGGTTTACTTCTGGACTCTAGATTCTGTTCCACTGGTCTGTGTTTCTATTTTGCTGCCAATACCATGTCGTTTTGATTACTTTCGCTTTGTAGTCTCATTTGAGGTCTGGCAGAGTGTTGCCTCCAGCCTTGTTCTTTTTTCTCGGAATAGCTTTGGCAATTCGGGGTCTTTTGTGCTTCCATACAAATCTGATGATTTTTTGTTCTATTTCTTTAAAAAATGCTGATGGGATTTTGATGGAGATTGCACTAAATCTGTATAATGCTTTAGGTAATAAGGTGATTTTAATTATGTTGATTCTTCCAATCCAAAAACACGGAATATCTTTCCATTTCTTTGTATCTTCTTCTATTTCTTTTAACAGGGTCTTATAGTTTTCATTATATAGGTCCTTCACATATTTTGTTAGAGTTATTCTTAGGTATTTTATTCTTTTTGGTGCAATTGCAAAAGGAATTTTTTTTCTACTTCTTTTTCTGACACTTCATTATTAGAGTATAGGAACGCTATGAATTTTTGAACATTGATTTTGTATCCAGATACTTTACTGTATTTGCTATTATTTCTAGTAGTGTTCTTGTGGAGTCTTTAGGGTTTTCTGTATAGAGAATCATGTCATCTGCAAATACTGACAGTTCGACTTCTTCATTTCCTATTTGGATGCCTTTCATATCTTTCTCTTGTCTGATTGCACTCACTAGGACCTCCAATGTTATATTGAATAACAGTGGCAATAGCGAACAGCCTTGTCTTGTTCCTGATCTTAGAGGAAAGGTTTTTAGTTTTTCACTTATAAGCTGGCTGAGAGTTTGTCATATATGGCCTTTATTATGTTAAAGTACTTTTCTTCTATACCGATTTTGTGAAGTGTTTTGATCATAAATGGATGCTGTATCTTGTTGAAGGCTTTTTCTGCATCTATTGATATGATCATATGATTCTTATTTTTTAATTTGTTAATGTGGCGTGTCACATTGATTGATTTGAATATGCTGAACCATCTCTGTGCCTCTGGGATAAAGCCCACTGTCGTGGTGTGTAATCATTTTAATATGTTGCTAGTATCTTATTTAGGATTTTTGCATCTGTGTTCATGAGAGATATTGGTCTGGAGTTTTCTTTTTTTGTGTTATCTTTACCAGGTTTTGGTATCAGGGTAATACTGGCCTCATAACATGAGTTGGGAAGAATTGCCTCCTCTTCGATTTTTTTGGAAGAGTTTGAGGAGAATTAGTATTAAATCTTCTTTGAATGTTCAGTAGAATTCACTGGTGAAGCCATCTGGTCCTGGACTTTTAGTAGGTTTTTTGATGATTGTTTCAATTTCCACTGCTGATCAGTCTATTTTAATTTCTAGTTCTTGATTCATCCTAGGAAGGTTGTATCTTTTTAAGTATTTGTCCATTTCTTCTAGGTTATTAAATTTGGTGTTATATACTATTTTATAGTATTCTGGTATGATCCTTTGTATTTCTGTGGTGTATGTCATAATTTCTCCTCTTTCATCCCTGATTTTGTTTACTTGTATCCTTTCTCTTTTTTCTTTAGTGAGTCTAGCCAGGAGTTTGTCAATTTTATTAACCTTCTCAAAGAACCAGCTCTTTGCTGCATTTATCTTTTCTATTTTTTTGTTTCGTTTTGTTTTCAATTTCACTTAATTCTGCTCTAATTTTAATTATTTCTTGAGGAGTGATTACTTAATAGGTATGGGGTGTTTTTCTGAGGTGGTGACAAAGTTTTGAAACTAGAGAGAAGTGATGCTTGCACAACAATGTGGATACACTAAATATCACTGGATTGCATACTTTTAAATGGTTAACTGTATGTTATGTAAATTTCACCTCGATTAATAAGAAAAAAACAAAAACAAAAACACAGCAACTTAAAGTTGTACCTCAGAAACCACCCAGGGAGTCTAGTTGCAAAATGGCTAAATTTTATGAGAAAAAAAGATGTGTACAGCAATTTTATCCTGTGAGCTGAGTGGAGATGGGTTCTGTTCTAAGCCACCCACTCCTGGGAAGCCTACAGTAGAGAGTGCTAGCACAGAGCAATGTTCTCTGAGAGTCGCAGGAACCTGGGGATTTGGGGGCCTTTACAATCCTGCAGCAGGTCATGAAGCTGGTGGGATAGGCCAAGGCCTGAGTCCTTCAGGTCTCCCCTGATGACAGCAGGGTCAACAGCATGGAGTAGTGATTCCATAGGTTAAGTGTACTATGCAAATGTGAGGTGAGGAGGCTGTGATGTCTGGACATAGAATTTTTGGTTGACGGTCTTTTTTTCCCCAGCACTTTTAATAGGTCATCTTATTGTCTTCTGGCCTCTATGGTTGCTGGTGAGATGTCACCTGTTAAGTTTATTAAGGCTCTCTTTTATGTGATGACTTGTTTTTCTCTTTCTGTTTCAGGATTCTCTCTTTGTCTTTGTATCTCAAAATTTTGATTAGAATTTACCTACGCGTGCCTCTATTTGAGTATAAGCTTCTTGGAAGTATAGATTAATTTTTGTCATCAAATTTGTTGTTGTCAGCCATTATTTCTTTGAATAATCTTTCTGCCTTCCTTTCTTTGCTTCCTCTAGTACTCTCATTATGCATAAGGTAATTTTCTTGATAGTGACTTACAGGTCTCTAAGTCTCTCTTTGTTTAAATTCGTTTTGCTTTCTGGTCATCAAGTTGAATAATCTCATTTGACTTAATGTTCATGGATTTTTCCATATGCCTGCTCCAATCCGTTGTTGAGCCTCTCTAATAATTTTTTTTATTTCAGTTGTACTTTTAACTCTAGAATTTCTGTTCTGTTCTTTATTATAACTTCTATCTTTTTATTTGTATTCTGTACTTGATATTGATCTCATATTTTCTTTAATTCTTTACATGTGCTTTCCTTTAGTTCTTTGAACATGTTTAAAATAGTTGATTTAAAGTTTTTGTCTAGTTAATCCAATTTCTGGGCTTCTTCAGGCACAGTTTCTCTTTTTTCCCCCTTTAAAGTGGGTCATAATTTCTTTCCTTGTACATCTTGTGATTCTTTGGCCGAAAACAGGACATGTTAAATAATATAATATGGGAACTCTGGAAATCAGATTCCATACTCCTCCCCCCACCCCGATTTATTGTTACTGCTGTTTAGTGACCTTTCTGAACTAATTCCATAGTCTGTTTTCTTTGTTGTGTGTAGCCCCTGAAGTTCTGCTCAGCTTAGTGGTCAGCTAATGATTGGAGATTTCTTTAAGTATCTAGAACCAGTAAGCCTTCCATTTTTGCCAAGAGACTTTATGTACATGTTGTGCCTCACCTTCAACACTCAGTCAGGCAGTTCACATTTCCACCAAAGCTTTTAATTCCTTGCACAGAGCCTCAAGATTAGTGAGGGATGAGAGCTTTGAGTCTTCTCAGATCTTTACTGAGCATGTGTGCAATCCTACACATGTGCAATGGCCTTCTAGATTCCTAGGAATATGTTTGCATTTTCAAAGCATCCATGGACATTTTATTCCCCAGTTTTTCCTTTTAAGCTTTTTGGTTAGCCTATTGTTTGCCCAAATTGTTATGCACCACCTCATGTAGCCACCAACTTTACAAACTGCCTAAATGTTTCATGACAAACAGCCCCAGGGCTTTTTGCAGAGGTGAGCTCCTAGTCAGGCCAAATAAAGGCAGCCTCGCAGTAGGGTCTTCCAGTTAAGTCAAATAATGACAGTTCTCTGAGAATGAGGCTTTGAAGGAACTCCAGCTCTGTTCTGCTCTTTCTAGTAACTAGCGGGCTGTTATTTTCAAGGTTCCAGTGGAACTGGAGAAGGGGGGTGCAAGTGGAGATGAGAATAGAGCAAGTTAAGAACATCAGAAATCTTTCTGTTCTTGACAAGATTTTGTCTGTTTGTTTGTTTGTTTGTTTTTAATTTGTTTTACATAAATGCTCCGTTGATTGCTGTAAGACTTTGGTTAATTTCCAGAGTTCTGAAAAAAGTTCATTCTGACTATATTTTTACCAGTTTTCTCATTACTTTGAAGAGAATGTTTGGAGGTCCTTGCTGCACCATTTTCTCTGATATCACTCTCTTTTGCTTTTTATAACACATTTAGAGTTTGTATGAGGTAGGTGCCATGCCTCTCACTGCACAACATACACGTTAAAAAGAAAACGAGAGGTGGAAGTACTCATTCCAGAACAGCACATTGCGAGGTGAATTTAAGAAAACATGGGCAGTACTTCTCCAACTCTGTGATGAAGGACTAGTTTTTTGGGATTTTTTTTTTGCTTGTTTCTTACTTTAATTCATTGTGTTATGTGGTCCTACTTCATGTGACTATTCATGTACAACTTGCAGTGCAAGTTAAACAATGTGAGCTGGCCTATACCCTGCAACAAGAATTGTCCACTGATCACATTCCTGGAGGGCCAGGCAATGTTTAAGAGTTTCTAAATGCTCTCAGTTTCTTTACTTATCTTGTTGCCAGTGCTAACAAACCAGCAAACTTTGAGTAGCACTTAACTAGGAAACAATCTTGAATAAGCTAGTAGGTGCCCTCCATGACCACATTTTAAAATATATCTGTATTGATTTTCTCTTAAATTCAAGCGTCATGGAAATGTGTACTGTAGAAAATGAAGATTCCTCATATTCTCACAGACACAGAAATGAGCACTGTTAATGTTTGCTATATACATACTACCAGTTTTTTTTCTATTTTTATGCAATTATGTTTTTGCTTTGCTTTGTAAAATTGAACTTATTGTACATATATATTTTACATCTTATTGACTTGTTTGACATGTACATTTCCTCATTCTTCTTAACACCCATAGAGTATTCCAGAGTTTGTTCTTATTGGTGGCCATCTAGACATAGGCCCATTTTTCAAGCATAGGCATTATAATATGTTAGAAATAATAGGTATCATCTCTATATTGTATCTCAAACCAAATAAGCAGAGCAAAACTTGCCATCTAAGCAATTTCTGATTAGCATTTTAAGATGTTTCCAAACTCTTGCTGTTACAGACATGCCCTGATGAATCTATCCGCCCTTTGAGCATCTGCATGTACCTGTGCACACCTGAAGATTAAAGTCTGGTAAGAGGAACTGCTGTCCAAAGAAGGCGTTCCAGTTTACACTACCACCAACAGTGCTCTCATCCTTTTAGAACTGAGTTTGGATTGGAGGAATTCAAAACTTATCAGAAGCCAAACTAAAATATGAGGTCCAAATATGGCTAGACAGTGGCAGATACCGCAATCCAGGACATTGGATTCCTGGGCTGTTCAGAAACTTATGAAGCCAATTCTAAAAGAAAACCAGAAATATGGTGCGCAACTAACTTGTTCTTTAAAACATCTTTTCTTCTAATTTCTGCTAAGAACAAATATGCTATATCTTTAGAAATCATTTTCTTTTTTAAAATCCAAAATGTTAAGCTAAATATTACTTAAACGTATGTTTAACCTTTATTGTACTGACTTATTCATGGCAGGAAGGAGAGAAGGCCAAACATTCTTGCCCACTACTACCAGTTAGGCCTAACACAAGTATCAGAGGGGAGGTCTGACAGTGGCTTCAACAGCCAATGAGCAGTGGACTCAGTGCCTCCTTGACCCGATTTTGTGACCATCCAGCAGAAACGTTTCCCAGAAACCTCTTTCAGAATATGGAGCATCTCAAGCTGTCTGAGCCTGTCCAGCCAACTTGTCAATCAGGTTCATCTGTTATCTTCCCTGAATCCTGTAAGAGCATGTCAAGGAAAATCCAAAGAACTTGTAAGCTGAATTATGGTCCTCCCTTGGGGTGTCCTTGGAGTATTGAGGTATCTGAAAGCTATAGATAGTTTCTGGGAAAATAAGGTTTTAAGAAATGTAGCATAGATACTAATAATTCTTCAAGAGGTCTTTGCTGACAAGAGAAATCTTAATGTGAGAGCAGCACATCTGATTAATCAGGGGGACCTACCTGACCCCCAGCAATGACAATGTATGTCAGCAAGTGACAAGACATAGACAGTGTTTCCATTCAAATAAGAATAAATCCAGGACTCAGTGTACACATTTCACATCTTTTTATTGAGATTCAGGAAGAGTTTGCCAGTGGCAGGCGTGCTCACTGTCCCAATTTACCCAGGCCTTCCGCTGCATGGGTAACAGCATTTGTGACTGTATTGGTCACTGTCTCAGTGACTTCCTTCACCACTTGGTCCCCTGTTTGCTGGGCCTTCTTGAAGGCTTCAGCAATAGCTGTCAAGGAGAAAGAGGAATAATATTCGGGTGAGCAAAGTAAATATTTCAAGCCGTTCGCTGAGCTAGTGTCACCTGGAGAGGCCTGTGGGATGTGGCAGTCATACTGGATCATGCCCTGGAGGAGCCCCAATGAGACAGAGTGTAGCAGAGCTCCTGGAGCAATGTGTTCAAATTTTGTTTTATTTTCCTCAGTGACCTGCATTTCTTAGATTATGAGGGAGACTGAGTATTTGCTCATGGGCGTATTACCTACTCATTTTTCATTTTTCTGTGAATTGCCTGTTTGGTCATTTGGTCATTTGGTCATTTTTGTATTAGGTTATTATTACTGTCCTCAGTTTGTGATTTTTCTTTTGGCTTAGGTTGTAATTTGTTTGTTTGTTTTACTATGTAAAATTTGAAGGTCAATATTGTCAAATCTACCTAATATTTCCTTTATGGCTGTTGGGTTTTCTGTCAAAGTTAAAAGATCCTTCCATCTCTGAAATTTTGCAAAAACTCCTCTGTTTTCTTCTAACAATTTAATAATTCTATGTATTTATATTTAAGTCCTTGTTCTATCAGGAGTCTATTTTGTTGTAGGAATGAGGTGTATGTGTGCTGAATTATGGTCCTTCCTCACACACATACACATACAAACATTTATGTAAATATGTATTTATATAAATATATTTTCTATCTTAAACATTTTGTCCCAGCATGCTGCCGCATAGTCTTTTGTAATATCGTCCTTTTTTTTGTTTTTTTGTTTTTTTGTTTTGTTTTATTTTTTATTTGTGACATCGTCTTCTTAAAAGTCCACAGAGAAGACTATCTAGTTGGATCCTGCCTTAGCAAAGTTTGGTCTGTGGCCTCAGCGTAGATAATTGCCTACCAACTGAAAGGGTATACATCTGAGTCAGGGTTTGACCTGGTTAATCAAAGTACAGGTTTGCCTCCTTCATTCCTCCCCGCTTGCCTCCTTCATTCCTTCCCCAGCCCTAGCATACCTTTCTCTCCAGCCTCCTTGGCATGTTCCACCACCTCCTTCACCACTCCTTCCACAGCATGAACTGAAAAGATGAGACAAGCCCAGGGTGAGAGCACAATGTAAACAAGCTTCTCCTTACGGCAGAGCCCAGACAGCTCTGGATATCCTGAATAGGGCTCTGGGATGCTGTCCCAGCCAGGACAAGCTGGCTCACAAGAAGGAACCCCGCTGGCTTCCTTCAGAGACTCAAGTGAGGCCAGACTGCCGGGGGAAAAAAGCTGAGTAAGCCACACAAGAGCTCAGGGCCCTCCATGCCCCACAGCCTGTCGTGGCCTAGATGCTGATGAGCAGGCCTTTCTGTCAGCTGGGAACCTGGCACCAAGGCTGAACCTGTTTCCCAGATCACCGAGGTGTGCTGCTATCCTGCCTCAAGCCAGATGACGGCTGCATCTAGGTGATGAAGCTTCCTCCAGCAAAACCAGTTCCCCAAAGCCATCCTCCAATAGCAGGGGACTCTGCCCACCTAGGAGTTGTTTAAAGTTTGGTGATAGTGTGCTAGAACCGGCAGTGTCAGAAGAACTGGTTCTGATTCTAACTCCTTTCTTTACTGCTTGGTTCCTTCATCTGTGGAATGGGAATAATACAGAACTCAGAGAGCTAGTGAAAGAGGAAAGAGGGCAGTCAACACCAGTTACAGTTAACCAATGAAATACAGACATGTTTGCAGCCATTTCGAAAGAGGACAGCAAATTTACATGTCAGACAGATGGAACCTGGATTAGCCTCCCTGAACACAGTTGCTGATGTCTGCATACAGAAAAGGGCTTCTGGGGACTTTGAAGATCTTGCAAACATTCTTTTTATAAACCCCTGGGGCTGACTTTGAACAGAATCAAATTTGATGGTTTCTTAATAAATAAATCTTTGAAGTTTTAAAGTTATGGTGAAAATAAAATTCCACCTTCCTTTTTCTGTATCGGATATTTGCAATAGGCTGTTTGGATATGGAAGGGATCCCAGGTTCCAGAGGGAAGGATTCAAGCCACCAGCACCCAGCACCCGGCACCCACGCTCCCCACTGGCCTCCTGGGGCCTCCTCTAAGCTGGTCTCCCTCTTGCCTCTAGCCACACAAAGTGAGGGTTGTTTGGGGCAGCTGACCCCTCCTGGCTGCACCCTGAGCTGCCCGCCTCAGTTTCCTCACACCACCCCTTCTATTCTATCTTTGTGGGGCTGATCATGGGGCTAAGGCCTGCCTCAAACCTGCTGGGATCAGCTTCGCACAGGCTGAGTCAAGCCTCTAGCCTGAGAGAATGGCCCGGGTTGAAAAGAGCCTTAGGTTCTTACCAGCTTCCTCAGTGGCCTTCTCAGTGCGGTGGGCCAGGCCTTCAGCGGCAAGTTTCCCCAGGCCTCCCAGCATTGTGTAGTGACAGGCGGCAATCAAGCAGGATGCTAGGGCCTGGAACAGTGTGCTTTTATAGATGCCTCTGATGCCTGGCTGGGCTCTGGGGTACCACCCCTTGCCACAGTCAAGTAGGAAGTCAGGCAGTGAGTCAGCACAGGTGATGGCAGAAGGAAAAGGCTGGGTGGGACCACCCTAGGGCTCTGGCACTGCCCCTCTAGCAGCACGAGACCCACTCACCCTATATCCTGAGACCCTGTGAGGGGCAGGGACAGGGAGGCGGACTGAGGCTGGACATGGAGGTCAGTTCTGGGACATGCTGCTCCCCCAAGGCCGGAGGCCTGAATGCCCTGTGGGATGAGAGGGACTTGGAGACAGCAGCCCTACCAGCCCCCTAGGCTTTGAGTTCTCCACAGCCTGGGCACGGGTATGTACCCAGACAAGGCCTAGGACTTCTAGCCTACTGTCCAGGGTCCCCATGGTGGCATAGCTGGTGTTTAGGGGTTCTGTGGGTCATGTGGACCTGGATAACCCCTCAGGCCAGGAACACAACTCCCCATTCCCAAGAACCTCAGCTCTGCAGGATGGCTTTGCAGCCTCCATTGGACAGGTATTGGAGGGTTGGGGGGATTCAAGGCGGTGCTTTGCCCAAGGTGGAGGAGACACAGCCTAGTAATCCCTGGCTTGCAGGCAGCTGGTTCTTACTCACAGGAGAACATGAGTGACCCAGCACTGAGAAAGCCAGCATATGAAGAAACTCGACCCTCCCTGCACATTGGGGCCTGGCCCCTCGGAGAGACCCTGTAAGGTCAGCAGTGCCCCTCAAGAGGGTCCTAGAGGAGTAGATGGAGGACTCCACCACCATCTGGGGAGGTGCTTATGGCCTTAGCAAGAAATCCCAGAAAGCTGCTCTACCAGCCTGACACATCACGTGTTTAGAGGGCCACACTGCCTCCCTAGTTACTCAGAATGGAGAGAGATGCCTCAAGCACCATGCCACATGCTCCTTCCCTTAGTCACTAGCCCAGCCTGAGCCTCAGTTTCCTCATCTGTAATTGAGAACAGCCATGCCTTCCTGGCCATGCCACTGATAGTCTGTGGGATCATGCATGCAAACTTAGTAAATTTCTGCTCCCTCTCTCTTGTTACTTATGTGCCAGGGAGGGGCCACTTGGCAGTGAGTCCTGACCAACAAGTGGGTGGACCAAAGAGTGGTAGGAGTATGAGGCTGCCTCGGAGCCAGAGGGCTGGGGAATGAGAACCCACTAGGCAGGTGTCATGGAGGGAAGACCCACTGAGTCCCTGTTCCTGCAGTCCAGGCCTGGATCAGGAGTCTGAGACCCCCTTCCCCGTGCAGTCTCCCACAACCCTCAGAGCTTCCCAGGAGGGTATGTTGGGACCTAATTAGTGTTGACCCAACCATAGGCCTTCATAGCTTGGGTCCTACAGGGCTGATGCCCTCCTACATTCGTGAGTGGTGTTGGGAGTCTCCCCAGGCTGTGGCCGGCACCCCTAGGGTAGGCAGTGGGTATTGTGGACAACAGTAACTCTGAGTCACAAGGCCACAGCACCACATGTGCTATCTCCATTTGGCAGGAGTGGTTGAGTCTTAAACAATTTAGAGAAGTCTTCTTAAGAAAAAGCATACAATAATACTACTCTTCCAAGTTTTATGTATATACACATGTATGACCCTGTGGACTCAGAGAGGCTGTTAAAGTGAGGGCCCTGGAGCTTAAGCAGATCTGGATGATTCTGTTCTCCCCTGTGACAGACAAATACCAGAATGTTCTGCTCAGGGCATCAGGGCCACGTTGCCGAGGATGGGACTACTTCTGGGACACAGCTGGTGGGAACTGGGCTGAGCGACCCATAGAGACGTTCCCTGGACCCATCAAAGCCCCTTCTCTGTTTCCTCTGAGGTTTTGTGTGTCTCCCACCCACCCCTACAGGGTCTTCTCTTTGCCTGCTCCCTTGACAGGATGACAGTGTCATCCACCAGTTCTGGGATGGCTTCCAGACCCCACCTTGGGATACTCTTCACAGTCCCTTCCTCCTCAGGAGCTCACCAGCCCCTTGACAGGCCCTTGTCAAGACTAGGCCATTCAGCAGAACTCTGGACCCAGTGTCAGTCCAGAGCCAGGCCCACTATAGCCACTGGCTATGCTTTCCCCTCACTGTCAGGCTACTGCTGCCCTTGCCATATCATTCCCCTGTCCACGAGACACTACTTCTCTTTAGTGCACTGCCCTGCTGTGAGCACCTTGACTTCAGTGACAACACACGATGGTCCCAGATTTCCTGGCAAAGTTGGGCTCAAACATTGATCCCAAATGTACAACAGAGAGAAAGCAAGAAGCCTCAAGAGACCAAGCTGCCCAGGACCAGACTCGGGACCCAGACCTTGGTGTTCTGGCCCAGGTCCAGGCCCACTTGGCCTTCCAGCTGTGACCAGAAACCTGTCCTCTCAGCCCAGCCTTTGGCTCCCTGAGGGTGAGCTCCTTTCCAGCCAAAGAACCTGGTGTAGCTCAAGGCCCTCCTAACCAGGGCTGGATTCCAGCCTGAGGGATTAGGCTTGGATGACTCCTGCAAGGAACACTACTTGTGTGGATGAGGTTGAGGATGACTCAGGTGGGAACCGCTCCATCTTGGAAGAGGCCTGGCCCATGCTGAGCCCCAAGGGAGCAGCCTTTGAACTCAGGCACCCATGTCAGCCCGTCCTGAGTCAGAAGGTCAAGTCCAGCCCTTGACAGGAACCAAGTAATTCTCCAAGTGGAATTTGCTCAACAACCCAGTTTGGCAAAGGGCTGCCTCAAGTCAAGCTGCCTGCATCAAGTTAAGGAGAGCCAATTTTTCAAAAAGAAATTTGCCAACTTAGTAATTAACAATTCTTTTTAAAAAATCATTTATTTTAAGTACTTAAATACTTAGAGCTGTCTTACGTCTGAAGCATGACAATTTCTTGTGTGATTTGAACTGGAGATGTCACGAATGTCCTGAGTTTCATGATCGTCCATCCTGCCTATACTTTCTCCACTTCTGTTTCATGGATTTGAGTTCATAGTATATACTAAACTCTTGTCTCCTACACACACCAACCCCTTCCAGCCACAGGAGAGCCAAACCCAGACTCCTGGAGACTTGGTGTGTCGGTCACCAAAGGAGGACTTCTCCAGCATGTCAACAACCACACATCCATGGGTGTCAGTCAGGGTCCTGGTGGAAATCAGAGGGCACATCAAAGGGGGATCTGAGGAGAGAGACTGTTCATAAAGGTGTGGACAGGCTTAAGGGAAACCATGAGGTATGGTAAGGTGCTCAGAGACCAGCAGTAGTGGGAGTTCTTACCTCCCTGGGCCTGGAGGAGCAGGGAAGGGACTGCACCAATGCTGAGGAGAGCTGCAACTATAGGAGAAGTTCATTGGACAGGAGCTGCAGCCATTAGCAGAGGAACATGGCCACAGCTATGCCATGCCTAGCAAGGAGGGTGCAGGGGGATATATATTGCTCTTCTTCCTCTCCAATCTCCTACTGATATCCCCAATGGCTGAACCCAAGGGGCTGAGGCTGAGGGAGCCTGGGTAATATAGTTCAAGAGGGCAGATTCCTAGGGCTAGGGCAGGGAGGAGCAGGTGGGTGTGGATTCCAGGTAAACAGACAATACCAGCTCATCCTGCCAGACTTCCAGGTTTGGGAGTAACATGGCAGCTTAATTCTAAATGGTCCCATTTCATTTTCTTAAAACTGTGTGGAACAACAAGGAGCACAAGAAGAAGAAGGGGGGAGAGGGAAGAAGGGATGGGAGAAGAAGAATATCCATCACCAACACACACATCAAACTTCTGAGAAACTAGGAGACTGAGAAACCATTGGGGCGGGCAAGTCAGTCTCAGATGTTGTCCTTAACACTCACTAGCAGGAAGAGAGGACCCTCTGAGTGAAAACTCCGTGGGACAGAACTAAGACCTGGGGAGATGAAGAAAGAAGAGGAAGGTAACCAAAGAGGTCTAGAAGTGTCAGATCTGAGAGTATCACCTTCCAAGAGAGAAGGTAGAGTTTAGGAAGGCAAGGACTGACTGAACTCCTGGAGGCTGCAGCTGGGGAAAGAGGGCTGCTCGTAGAATCTTCCTGAAGCCAGCTGGTTTCTGAGAGGCAATGGGATAACAGCCACACAGGTGAGTTCGATACTTTTGTAAAAGAAGTACAAGCTCCTCAGCAAGGACCCCTCTTCTTGGGAATTTGCTATTGATATCTGGGAAATTGCACTTCAGATTTGAACTTCATATTCCTGACAGCCTCTACTACATCATGAATACAAGAGTTGTATGAATGATAGGGTAGGTTTCTCTCTTTCCTCTCAATGTTAATCGAGTTGCAAAAAATCATGTAATTTCCATATCTCCCTCACCTAGCTTCCCCAAATGTTCACATCTTACGGAACCACCGTACAATGATCAGAACCAGTGAATTAACATTAGCATATTTAGCTAAATTAAATGCAAAATTATTTAATTAAATAATACATTTAAATAAATTTAAGTTATTTACATTATTTAACTAAGTTAAATATTAACATATTAGCTAAAGACCTTATTGGAATTTCACCAGTTTTTCCACTAATGTTCTTTTCCTGTCCCATAATTCTATCCAGGATCACAGATTGCATTTAGTTATTTCTCCTTAGTCTCTTGCAGTTTTGTAGGACTTCAATAACAGTTCTTCCGCCTTTCTTTGTCTTTCCTAACCTTGACACCTTTAAGCAGGACTGATCAGTTATTTTGTCAAATGTTTCTTATTTGGGTTTGTCTGATGTTTTATGATTAGACTAAGGTTATGCATTTAGGGCAAGAATACCACAAAAATGATGTATCCTTTCTAAAGCATCATATCACAGGGTTCCTGGTGTTGAAATGTCTTATTACTAATGATGTTGAGCTTGATCATTTGGTTAAGTTGGTCTCTGCTGGCTTTCTCCATAGTAAAGCTACTATCTTTTCTTTGTAGTTAATAAACATCTATGGAGAGATATTTTGAGACTGTGCAAATTCTGTTTCTCTTCAAACTTAAATATTAAATTATGGTAAAATACACATAACATAAAATTTACCATTTAAACTATTTCTAAGTGTACAGTTGAGTAGTGTTAAGTATTCACATTGTTGTGCAACTAATCTCCAGAACTTTTCAATTTCAAAAACTGAAACTCTATACCCGTTAAATAACTCCCCATTCACTCTCTCCCCAGCCCCTGGCAAACACCATTCTATTTTCTGTTTCTATGAGTTTGATTATTCAAATAAGTGATATCAAATAGTATTTGTCTTTTGATAACTGGCTTATTTCACTTAGCATAATGTTCTCAAGGTTCATCCTTATTGTAGTATGTGTTAAAATTCCTTCTTTTTAAAGGCTGAACAATATCCCATTGTATGCATATACTACGTTTTGTTTATCCATTCATCCATCAATGGACATTTGGGTTGTTTTTACTTTTTGGCTATTGTGAATAATGCTGCTATGAACATGGGTTACAAACATTTTTTCAAGACCCTGCTTTCGGTTCTTTTGGATATATACCCAGGAATGCTATTGCTGAATCCTATAGTAATTCTGTTTTTAATTTTTTGAGGAACTGCCATACTGTTTTCCATAATGGCTACATCATTTTACATTCCCACCAACAACGCACAAAGTTTCCAATTTCTCCACATCCTCACCAACACTTGTTATTTTCTGGTTTTTTTGCTGTTGTTGTTGTTGTTGTTGTTGTTGTCGTCGTCGTTCTTGTTGTTTAGATAGCAGCAATTCTAATGAGTGTAAGGTGATATCTTAATATAGTTTTGATTTGCATTTTCCTAATGATTAGTGATATTGAGCATCTTTTTATATACCTATCAGGCATTTGTATATCTTCTTTGAAGAAATGTCTATTCAAGTTCTTTATTTTTAATTGGATTATTATTTTTTATTATTAAGTTGTAGGGGTTCTTTTGATATTCTGGGTATTAATCCCTTCTCAGATATGACTTGCAAATGTTTTTCCCATTCCATAGGTTGCCTTTGTGCTTGTTGGTTTTGTCCTTTGATGCACAGAAGTTTTTAATTTTGAGGTAGTCCAATTTATCTAGTTTTTCTTTTATTGCCTATGCCTCCAGTGTCATATTCAAGATAGTATTGCCAAATCCAATGTCATCAAGATTTCTCCCTATGTTTTCTTATAAAAGTTTTATAGTTTTAGGTTTTACATTTATGTCTTTGATCCATTTTGAGTTAATTTTTGTATATGGTACAGGTAAGAGTTCAACTTCATTCTTTTGCATGTGAATATCTAGTTTTCCCAGCAAAATTTGTTGAAAAAACAGTTCTTTCCCACTGAATGGCAGCCTTGTCAAAAATCATTTGACCTCTGCTCAAACTTTTGCACACTAATTTTAGCATCCATCAGTGGATCTTATCTGCAATAATTATTTCTGATGATGATTCACTATTTCCCTTTTCCTTCTACATTAATTAATTAGTTAATTAGAATTCTACTGTAAGAGTTGCCCCTTCTCCACTTTTATTTAATCCATTATTAACTCATATCAGTGTGGATTCATGAATAGAATATTTATCTTATTCTGTGGGTTAAAACTCAATAGTACCATTGTTTATTTTGTTGCTCCAATTAGTCTACCTTTAGTCATTAGAAGCTCCTTCAGGTTGGCTTCTATGTTCTTTCAAAAAGCCCTCATCTTTACTTACTTACTATCTATCTATCATCTATTATTTATCTATCTACCTATCTATCATCTATCATCTATCTATCATCTATCATCATCATCTTTTTATCTATCTATCTATCTATCTATCTATCTATCTATCTATCTATCTATTTATCATCTATCTATGTATCTATGTACTTATCTATGTATCTATCTATCAACCTACCTATCAGTATTTCCTTGCTTTCTGGCACTATGAGGATGTTCCGGGCTGACCTTATATTTTTCCCACCCCAGCCCTACAATCAACTACTTCTCCTCAGAGACCTGGTTCCTTATATTAGAGGATGGTATTTAGAGATCAAGATCTGGGTGATAGCTATGCTAATTGCTACCAGTATGTCATTGCTTCTAGGAACTCTCAGCAGATAGATCTAGGAAGTATATGTATGTATTTACTTACCTATTCACACACACACACATATATTTCTATATTTATCAACATATATAATTAAAAAAACATGAGTATATAGTGATAACTGATTCTAGTCCAACACCACAGGGTTCATTTTAGTGTTCATCATTCTTTATTTGTAATTTCTTTTATCAACAATGATAAATTAGTTCTTATTATCTATAATATATTTACTTATGCATTTAATTCTAGTATAGATAGTAGTCTCCCACCTTATCCATGGTTTTGCTTTACATGGTTTCAGTTAACTTTGGTCCAAAATAGTAAATTGCAGAAATAAACAATTCACAAGTTTTAAATTGCATGTCGTTCTGTGTGATGAAATTTCCACCATCTCACTCCATCCTATTTGGACGTGAATCATCTATTTGTCCAGCATTCCAAAAAAAGAGTACTGATGCTGGCAATTCAGATATGCCAAAGAGAAGCCATAAAGTGCTTCTGTAAGTGAAGAGGTATGCATATATAGAAAAAACATAGTATGCATAGAGTTCAATATTCTCTGCAGTTTCAGGCATCCACTGGGGTCTTGAAACATATCCCCCATGGATAAGGGGGGACTATTGTACATAAATTTCTAGTATATATATTTATTTTGAACTGCAAACCCATAATCTTGTGAAAATCACATTTTCTGACTAGATTACAGAATTTATGTACAGTTTTTTTGTTTGTTTGTTTTGTTTTTTGCCTTTAGCCTTACAGAATCCAGTCAATACAATCATATGCCACATAATGACATTTTAGTCAATGACAGTCCACATATACAATGATAGTCCCATAAGATTATAATGGAGCTTAAAAATACCTGTCACCTAGTGACATCATAGTCATTATAATGCCATAGTACAACACATTACTCATGTATTTGTGGTGATAATGGTGTAAACAAACCTACTGTGCCAGTTATATAAAAGTATAACACATACAATTATGTACAGTACATACTACTTGATAATGAAAATAAATGACTGTTACTTATTTATGTATTTACTATATTATACTTTTTATCATTATTTAGAGTGTACTTTTTCTACTTATAAAAAAGTTTGCTGTAAAACGGCATGCCATATTACGCCAGCAGCAGCCTCATACATCTCGTGTTTACCTTGTCTCTTGATTGCATCATTTTCTCTTGTGCTTGATTTAATGTCCTGTTGTTTTGTACAGTAACATGCCATACAGGCTTGTGGCATAAGAGCAAAAGGCTATACCAGATAGCCTAAGTGTGTAGTAGGCTAATCTTATATTTTATACCATTATATTATAATTATACCATCTGGGTTTGTGTAAGAACACTCTAAGATGTTCACACAAAGACAAAATCACCTAATAGTCCATTTGTCACAATTTATCCTCATCATTAAGTGACATGTAATTGTATACTATTTTCTAAAGCTACTTAGATTTTTTTCTTTCCTTTCCCATCCCTTCCACTGTGGTCATTTTCTTCATATGTAATAGAGATAGCATCATTTGCTACTGTTTGTATTTCACTTTGGGATCAACCTATACTACATTTTAGTTGGTTTTAGTACTTTATTTTGGGGGTATGAGAAGTATTACTATGATTCTTCAAGTCAGAACTACACAAAAAGATATTTTCAGAGAAGCGTGACTTTCTTTTCATCTCTGCTACCCTGTTCCCATTCTCCCTTTTTATCTACCACCTTTCTACCTGCCCCCTGTAGGTAACCAATCTCTTTGGATTCTGGTTTATCCTTCCTGCTTTTTCTTTCAACAAATATACAGAAATATGTATTTTCTTACATCCTCCTTTCTTTACCGGAAAGATAGCATACCATGGATGTGCTGTTTTACACTTCACTTTTTTCTACTTAACAGTAAAAACATACTATTTTTAAACATGAAAAATAACACCAAAACTACATTGCATATGAAGAAATCCCATGAGAAAATTTTAACTCAAAGAAGGCCCATGAAGACTTCTGGTCAAGATGGTATAGAAGGTAGATGCTGTGCTTGCCTCCTCCCACAAACACATCAAAATTACAACTAAACTACAGAACAATCATCATTGGGAGTCACCTGAGGCCTGACTGAACAGAAGTCTTACAACTGGCGACATACATAAGAGGCCACCTCAAGATTGGTAGGAGGGGCAGAGATGTGAAATGGGCTGATTCTACAACTGCATGTGGTGATTGAGAATTGAGAGGAATATCTCGGCTGCAGAGTTCCCGCTGGAGGAGCAAGGGATCCTGGACCCATACTGGGCTCCCCAACCCAGGGTTCCAGTGCCAAGAAGAAAAGTTCCCACAACTTCTGGCTGTGAAAACCAGCAGAGATATAGCTGAGTGAGACAGAAGACTGTAGGAATCACAGACATTCCTCTTAAAGGGCCCATACACAGACTTACTCACTGACGAACTCACTCGCTCTAAGCTCTAGCTCTGGGGCATCTACTCAAAAAGCTACAGGGACATACAAGGAGGAATGGAATTGTCTGGCTTCAGGTTGAAGACTGGAAGGCAGCTTTCTCCCAGACGGAAGTGCTGGCAAAATCCATTGTTACTTTGTTGAGCCCTCCCCACTTCCACTGTGCAGACACAGAAAGCCATCATATCTGAATCAACCCAGCTAACACAG
>NW_006438113.1:435102-455185 GCF_000325575.1 Pteropus alecto
TATTTACGATATTATACTTTTTATCATTATTTAGAGTGTACTTGTTCTACTTATAAAGAAGTTTGCTGTAAAACGGCATGCCATATTACGCCAGCAGCAGCCTCATACATCTCGTGTTTACCTTGTCTCTTGATTGCATCATTTTCTCTTGTGCTTGATTTAATGTCCTGTTGTTTTGTACAGTAACATGCCATACAGGCTTGTGGCATAAGAGCAAAAGGCTATACCAGATAGCCTAAGTGTGTAGTAGGCTAATCTTATATTTTATACCATTATATTATAATTATACCATCTGGGTTTGTGTAAGAACACTCTAAGATGTTCACACAAAGACAAAATCACCTAATAGTCCATTTGTCACAATTTATCCTCATCATTAAGTGACATGTAATTGTATACTATTTTCTAAAGCTACTTAGATTTTTTTCTTTCCTTTCCCATCCCTTCCACTGTGGTCATTTTCTTCATATGTAATAGAGATAGCATCATTTGCTACTGTTTGTATTTCACTTTGGGATCAACCTATACTACATTTTAGTTGGTTTTAGTACTTTATTTTGGGGGTATGAGAAGTATTACTATGATTCTTCAAGTCAGAACTACACAAAAAGATATTTTCAGAGAAGCGTGACTTTCTTTTCATCTCTGCTACCCTGTTCCCATTCTCCCTTTTTATCTACCACCTTTCTACCTGCCCCCTGTAGGTAACCAATCTCTTTGGATTCTGGTTTATCCTTCCTGCTTTTTCTTTCAACAAATATACAGAAATATGTATTTTCTTACATCCTCCTTTCTTTACCGGAAAGATAGCATACCATGGATGTGCTGTTTTACACTTCACTTTTTTCTACTTAACAGTAAAAACATACTATTTTTAAACATGAAAAATAACACCAAAACTACATTGCATATGAAGAAATCCCATGAGAAAATTTTAACTCAAAGAAGGCCCATGAAGACTTCTGGTCAAGATGGTATAGAAGGTAGATGCTGTGCTTGCCTCCTCCCACAAACACATCAAAATTACAACTAAACTACAGAACAATCATCATTGGGAGTCACCTGAGGCCTGACTGAACAGAAGTCTTACAACTGGCGACATACATAAGAGGCCACCTCAAGATTGGTAGGAGGGGCAGAGATGTGAAATGGGCTGATTCTACAACTGCATGTGGTGATTGAGAATTGAGAGGAATATCTCGGCTGCAGAGTTCCCGCTGGAGGAGCAAGGGATCCTGGACCCATACTGGGCTCCCCAACCCAGGGTTCCAGTGCCAAGAAGAAAAGTTCCCACAACTTCTGGCTGTGAAAACCAGCAGAGATATAGCTGAGTGAGACAGAAGACTGTAGGAATCACAGACATTCCTCTTAAAGGGCCCATACACAGACTTACTCACTGACGAACTCACTCGCTCTAAGCTCCAGCTCTGGGGCATCTACTCAAAAAGCTACAGGGACATACAAGGAGGAATGGAATTGTCTGGCTTCAGGTTGAAGACTGGAAGGCAGCTTTCTCCCAGACGGAAGTGCTGGCAAAATCCATTGTTACTTTGTTGAGCCCTCCCCACTTCCACTGTGCAGACACAGAAAGCCATCATATCTGAATCAACCCAGCTAACACAGATCACCCCGCCAAAGTGATTCCCAGAGACTCCACCCTTCCCAACTTGTGGGCCCGCCCAAACCACCTCCAATGACTTTTCCACACAAATAGCCTATCTTGGCTCATGCTGTGAACTTTCCTAAAATCATTCAAAGTTTCACAAAACTCAAAAAAGCAGCATCTGGCCTCAATGTGCCCCATACCTCTTACTGAGCAGCCCCAAACCCAGCACTAGCAGCACCTGGCCTCAGTTCACGGCTTGGCCTCTTGAGGCACCTCTAAGTCCAACATGGGTGGCAGCCATCTGCAGATTGTTTAGGGATTCTTGCCAGGTGGCCCCAGGCAGTGTACAGACTGCAGCTCAACTTGGCCTGAGGTGAAGCCCCTCACAGGAGGCCCTGGGGGTAGCAAACCCAGTGGCCAGCTTCGACCAGCTTCAAGCTGGAGAACCACCATGGCAGTATCTGAGGATGACACACCCAAAGGGCAGACTGGGAAGGCACCAAAGCACCGCTAAAGTGAATCCATCTCAGTAGTGTCAGCCCTTCACCAGCCAGTCCTCATAACCAAACAGCCTGAAGGTCAGTCCTTCCCACTGACATGCAAATAGCAACCAAAGCTCAACTACAACGGGAGAGCACACACAACTCATATAAGGTTTGTCCCTTATATGAGTTGTGTGTGCTCTCCCGTTGTAGTTGAGCTTTGGTATAAGGGCTCAGATAACTAGGGAAAACTGTACTACTGGGCCCCATAGGACACCTACTAAGGCCACTCTACTAAGACCTAGAGACTTAGGAGCCCTACCTACTATATAAAAACAAACACAGGGAGGCAGCCAAAATGGGGAGACAAAGAAACATGTCTTAAATGAAAGAACAGAACAAAGCTCCAGAAAAACAAAATGGAGAAAAGCAATCTACCAGATGCAGAGTTCAAAACACTAGTTATAAGGATGCTCAAGGAACTTAGGAGAAGAGTAGATGAACTCAGTGAGAACATTAACAAAAAGATAGAAACTTAAAAAAGACCCATTCAGAAATGAGAAATGAGCATACAATAACTGAAATGAAGAATACATTAGAGGGAATCAATTTGATTTAATATATTAGATCAAATCAGAGGATCATATCAGAAATTTAGAACATAAGGTAGCAGAAAACGCCCAATCAGAACAGCAAAAAAAAAAAAAAAAAATGAAGCTAGTTTAAGGGGTCTCTGGGACAATATTAAGCATACCAACATTTACACATAGGGACACCAGAAAATAAAGAGCAAAGAATTGAAAACTTATTTGAAGAAATAATGATGGAAAACTTCCCTAACCTGGCCAAGCCCAGGAGGCACAGAGAGTCTCAAACAAGATGAACCCAAAAAGGCCCATACCAAGACACATCATAATTAAAATGCCAAAGGTTAAATACAAAGGGAGAATCTTAAAAGCAGAAAGAAAAAAAGCATCTAGTTACCTATAAGGGAGTTACCTATAAGGGAGTTCTCATAAGACTGATTTCTCAACAGAAACCTTGCAGGCCAGAAGGGATGGGCATGAAATAGTCAAAGTGATGGAAGACAAGGACCTACAACCAAGATGACTCTGTGCAGCGAAGCTATCATTTAGAATTGAAGGACAGATCAAGAGCTTCTTAGAAAGGAAAAAGTTAAAGAAGTTCATCACTACGAAACCAGTATTACAAGAAATGTTAAAGAGACTTCTTTAAGAAGAAGAAGAAGAAAAAAATATCAAAAATATGAATAATAAAATGATAATAACTACACATATAGCAACAATTACTTCCAAGATAAAGGGATTAAACACTCCAATCAAAAGGTAAGGTGATTGAATAAATAAAAAAACAAGACCCTTACGTGTGCTGCCTATAAGCAACTCACTTCAGATCACAAGAGACACAGACGGGGGGTGAGAGAACAAAGAAAGATATTTCAGGAAAATGGAAACAAACAAAAAGCCTGCGTTGGCAATACTTATACCAGACAAGATAGACTTTAAAACATAGACCATAACAAGAGACAGAGAAGGACTCATTAATCCCACTTTTGCATATTTATCTGAATAAACCCAAAACACTACTTCGAAGGGACATGTACATCTATATGTCCATTTTAGCAATATTGACACTAACTAAGATATAGACGTAACCTGGGTGTCTACCAATGAATGAATGGATAAAGAAGAAGTGAGATATATGTATATTCCATATATATAATGGAATATTAGCCATTAAGAGAGAATGAAATCTTCCCCTCTGCAACAGCATAGATAGACCTAGAGGGTACTGTGCTGAGGAGAATAAGTCAGACAGAGAAAGACAAAATGCCATACGATTTCACTTACGTGTGGAATCCAAAGAACGAAACAAAAAAACAAAACAGAAACAAACTCATAGATACAGAGAACATTTTGATGGTTGCCAGATGGGAGGACCTTTGGGGGTTGGGTGAAAAAGGGGAAGGTATTAAGAAGCATAAATTGATAGTTACAAAATAATCTTGGGGATGTAAAGCATAGCATAAGAAATATAGTCAATTATATTGTAATAACTGTAATGTCAAATGGGTACTAGATTTATCAGGATGATCACTTCATAAGTTATATAAATGTCTAATTACAATGTTGTATACTTAAAAATAATATAATATTGTATGCCAACTATAATTGGGAAATTTAAAAAATTATTTAAAAACTAAAGGTACGCGAAAATTATTACTTACCATGAATTAAATTCCAACACAAATATTCAAAAGAAGACTCTTAATAAAGCATTAGTAATTATAAAGGAAAATTGTAAAACAGAAATACCAGAATTCTAGGATAAGATAGCCAACAATAAATCTAGGCAGAACAGAAATTTGCATATCTTAGAAATAAAAGAAAAAAGACAAAATAAGCCATTACAGAATTGAAGAGTAAACAATAAGGAGCCACAGTAGGTACCTATAGAATAAAAATTAAAAAAGAAAACAAAAGGAATTATATTAAAGAGATATACAGCATCTAGGAAACAATGACAGATGTGGAAACTAGGTAGAAAAAAACTTCATGCCCATAACTGGAATTCCCAAAAAAGAAAGCTAAGTAATGGAATAGAGCAAATATTCAAAAGAACAATGAAGAAATTGTTCCTGAAGTAAAAGAGATCTAGAATCTATATCGAATGGGCAAATTGCATACTTGAGAAAACTGACCCAGAGTAATCATCACTGAGATAAACCCCAGAAAAATCATTGTACTTTAAAGATAAAAAAAGCCAGCCAGCCAGAAAGATCAAATCTCTTTTTAGAAATTCCAGTGAATTAGAAATCAGACTTCTAGGGACTGCTTAATCTTCTGTGCCAGAGCAAGTACAGAAACATCTAGAAGACACTCATATAAAATAGAATGAACTGTAAATTTCAAGTCCAGCCAAGGATAGAGCATAAAGGCTATAGACCAACAATACCACATACTTAAGAACTCAGAATATGGTTCATATGAGCCCATCTTTGTTTTTATTTTAACTTTTTAACCTTTTTAAAATAGAAAATGCCATACACGAAAATAGAAAACGATGAATTTTCATGACCACATTACAATAACCCAAAAGGCCTACCTATAACAATTATCAAATTAATCCCATATGTCTTCTCAGCCCATCTGTAAATATTTCATTCTTGAGGAAATTTCTAGAGGACTAACTCCAACCACTCAAGAGATAGCAGAAAATATTTCAGCAAAAGAAATGGCAGAAAGCTTTTTTATTTTTAGTTATAGATCTAAGACAAAACAGGTGTGGTTTGGAGCAGTGGAATGGAATATAAATTCTACACATTTTCATAAAGTAAAAATGAGACAACCAAGCAAAAAAAGGAAGGAGGGGTCTTTTTATTCCTAAGGAGAAAAAAACAGAAAACTCTAAGCCATGAAAATTCAGTCATTCCATTTTACAAATATAAATGCTGAATATGTTTGTTAAATAAAATGCAAGAGCAGAGATAATAAATTATAACCAATTTTCAATTTCCTGTTAATTAAGGGAGACTGTTGTGGGTAATCAAACACAGTGAGTAATTTAAAAAAAAACAAACAAACAAACAGAAAAAAAGAGACGGGGAGAGGAGAGAAGGTGGAAAGTAAAAAACTCTGCCCTTTGTCTCATATAATTTGATGTAATTGCAACTGAGAAGTCAAGTGGAACCAAAATATAATGCTAATGACTGTGTTTGGCTAGTTGGAGAATTGGAATTTGGAGAATTAGGAATTATTTGGGGAATTGCTAATGAAAGAATTGATCTTTGGAGACTTGACTGAAACTCCACAGGTGTAGTAATCGCAGCCTTCTCCTCCTCAGTCAGTCTAGGCTCAACTAGCTCCCCGAAATTCGTGGAGATAGGCCTGGGCTCCTATAGGCTCCCATGGGCTCCTCTGGCACCATGCCCACTGTGTCCCAGACATGGGGCAAAAGTCAAGTCCAATCTGGCCTTGCTCCTCAGGACTCACAATGTTAGGGGAACAGAGGCACACAGTGCCATGGGAGCACCAGCATGGGGGTAGAGGGTAGTGTGGAAGGGGCCACACTGAAGAGGTGGCACCATGGTAAACCCAACGATATGTGAACACGTTGTTATGCGGTAGGAGTACCAAAGGACAGACATTTCCGCATTCGTTTAGCAGATGTTGGCAGAGCACCACTCTAGGAAGGGCATGCACCAAGTAGTACATGGACAACCATCACAGAGATGCATACAGAAAAGTAACTGATTAGTATGACTGTAGAAAAGAGGTATAGGGGGTGTGAGAATGAATCAGCGGTGACCAGACCCATTCTAAGTGTGTGTGTGTGTGTGTGTGCGTGCGTGTGTGCGTGCGCGCGCGCACGCTGGTCAGGGGTGGTCAGGGAAGCTGAGACCTGAAGGATGAGAAAGCTGGAGCCACCTGGACAAGGGTGGTTTGTGGGGGCAGATGGAGAGCATTCTAGGCAGAAGAAATGGCATATGCAAAGATTCTAAGGGGAGCAGGAGCATGATGTCAAGAGAAATGAAAAGGTTCCACATGGCTGAGGCAGAGAGGAGAGGGTGTTATGAGAGGAGGCTGGGGAGGTGGGTAAGGCCCGCAAATGCAGGACATTCGGGTAACATTGGGAGGATTTAAGCTTTTGTTCAGCACAGAAGACCTAATACACAGTGGCTCAAACAATGGGGAAACTGCATCCTCTCACCAAGCATGTGGCAGCTGCAGGATTGATTTAGGGACTGAATAAAGTAGCCCCTAACCCAGGTTCTTTCTGTATTTCTGCCTTTACCCTTATCAGCGAGTTGGCTTTCCCTTAGGCTTATTCCTCCTGTTTACTACAAACAGCTGCCGCAAAATTAAGTATCATTTCCAGTCACAAAAATGTCCAATGGAAGAGGAGGTCTCCTCCCCCTCCCCTTCCTCCTCTCTCTCTCTTTTTTTTTTTTTTAGGATGAAAAACCTATCCCAGAAGCCCCCTAGCCCTCAGACCCGACTGCTCCTCTCCCCTTGGCCAGGGCTGGGTCACACGTCCATCCCTAAGACAATCACTCAGGAGAACAGGATGAAGACATTGTTGGGCCAATTGAGATTTCTCTCCGAGACATGCAAGGAAAGGACGCACACCAGAAAAAAACGTAGCGTCTTTGCCAGTCCAGCCCCATTGGCCTCCCAGCGTGGTCCCAGGTGGTCTCTCTCCGCTTTAGCATCTGCTCCTGGAGATGCTGGAAGCTCCCCTCAGACTGCCCCAGGTGTTTTTTCAAGGGCCTTCCCTTGGCCTATTTTGCAGACTAGAGGAGGCCTTCTTTGGGGGACAGCAACGAGGAACCAAGCACGTAAGTGGGCTCTGCCATAAGGTGAGGGTGGGAGATGCTGAGGATGAGAGGGAGGAACCTGTTAGGCACTTGGGAGGGAATCTCAGATTGGAGAAGGAGCAGATCCTCACCCACAGGCGTGGTGGAGTGGAGGGCATGGGGTGGTGGAGGGAGAGCTACACTGCCCCCTGCTGACAGACTATGAAAGTCCTCCCCGAAAGCCGGCCTTGAATCTGCGTACGAAGGAAGACGACGCTTTTTCGTCAGAATCTCTCCAGAACTGGGAAGTGCCATGTAAACAATATTGTGAATTGAAACGGCATGACTACTTATGTACTCGTCCAGAAGCGAACTAGGTCATTATAGTGGAGGGAATAACGTATGCGAAGACGTTGAAGTGGGGAAGGGGCACAGGGCATCACCAGCCGAGGTGTGGCAGGGGTTCGGATAAGGGCGGCTGCAGGAGCCCGGGCTGAGCTTTATCCTGTGGCAACTGTGAGTCACGCATCAGCAGGGCGTACCCAGGGTTGGTGTCACATGCGTGGACCCGTGTTGGGGAGATGGGAAGGAATTAAGTTTGCCAGACCCAGGAGACCTGCCAGACGAAAATGCAGGCCTGCGTCGGAAGCCAGAGATACCGGTGCACCCGGGAGGGAAAGGGTGCTTGAGGGAGGGGCCTCACGCACACGTGCGCAAGCACACTGTTCCATCCCGCGCTTCATGCCTAAGTGCTCGGCTCCGTGCGCAGCAGACCCCTCCCCTGGGGCCGTGTCGTGGGCGGGGCCCCTGGCGGGCCGGCGGAAAAATGCAAGACCATCGGGCGGGGCCAAGTCTTCCCCGCGCGTCTTCGCCTTGCTGGGTGACTCACCGCCGGATGAGGTCCGGACGCAAACACTTCGCGGGATGGGCGGTGTCGGATCCGCTCCTGCTACTCTACGTCGTTCCCGCGAATTCCCGCCGCCTGAAGTCCTCGCGGGCGCCGGGTTGATGGGTGTTATGAGCTTCCCCACTTAGCTTGCGTGTTACAGTTCCCGAGGCCCCAGTCCTTGGAGCTCCGCCCCCAGCCGAGAGCTGAACCCCTCGAGGATCTGGGAACTGAGTATCCCCCTCCTAAGTAGGATGGGGTTCCTGGAGTTGGGGAAGTGGAGTTGGCTTCTAAATTGAGCTACCGAGGGGTACGTACCTAGATGGGGGTTGAACTTTGGATATAAGGGAGCATCTGGATACGCGGTTG
Organism: Pteropus alecto; assembly: GCF_000325575.1. Classification (NCBI taxonomy): domain Eukaryota; kingdom Metazoa; phylum Chordata; class Mammalia; order Chiroptera; family Pteropodidae; genus Pteropus; species Pteropus alecto. The sequence goes on from NW_006438113.1 coordinate 443,763, forward strand.
AGACAATGGGAAACAAATTCTTATGGGTTTCCAAATTTGGAATGCCAGGATTCAATGTGGGGGCTGGATTTCTGGATATGGGGGCTCTGTTCTTGGCGAAGGAGGACTGGGCCCAGCTTGGGGGTAGATACGAAGTAGACACAGGGTAGTAACATGTGCTTTAATGAGGCATGAGGCCAAGGGGGCAGCCGCTGACCAGATCAGGGCCTGGAGGGGAGTCACCCATGGCTCGCTTCTGTCATTTCAGGAGACCTAATTTTTTCCCAAAACCGGAGAAAGTCTCCGAGGCCTGGTTAGCAGTCTTGTCCACGGTTTCCTGAGTAGATTTAACCACCTGGTCCATGGCTGGGGAAGAAAAGGAGAGATCAAGTAAGGGTAGGGCCCTGGCGAACCAGAACCATGCAGGGTTAGCCTGGCCTGGGTCTCCCTTCCCAGGAAGCAGTGTGGGGCAGAGGGGTTGCAGAAGAGAGAGTGTGCCTGGTCAAGGGCCAGGTGGGGTGAGAAGTATGGCAGATGGAGTGGGAAGTCCGCAGAGGCTACCCCACCCTCCTGCTCTCCTGTTGCTCCTCAGCCCCACCAGACCTTTCTGCCCTGCATCTGTGGCTTGATCCACCACTTGCTGAACTGCTGCTCCAGCTGCAGTCACTGAAAAAGAGAGATTTAGCCTTTAGCCCCTGTTGAGGCACCATGGACCACAGGGCCGCGCCATTGCCACCCCTCTCATGTTTTCTAGAGTAGTTTGTTCTATAGTCCATAGGGACAGATGCCATCAAGGTAAAGTCTCTTGACCAAGGCCACCCAGCCAGTAAGGGGCATGAGTCCTTTTTGAGCCTCTGGGGTGTTCTTGTTTATTTATAACTTTGGGCCCCTCCCTTCTGGCCCGCTTCCCATTCCATCACCAGGACAGCTGAGAAAATGTCTGACTGGAAGGCAGGCAGGGCAGGGCCAAGCCGAAGCTGGTATCTGGGCAGTGGCTGCTGCTGCTGGGCATGGTCCAGAAAGAACTCTGCCTCCTTTAACAACTTCTCCCCCAGGTACCTGAATTCCCACCTTTAGTGCACCCTCAGTGCACTGGGGCCTCTACTTTTGCAAGGTCCTCTCACCACCTCCTCTTTCCTGTGCCTCACCCCAGAGGGCACACAGCAATGATGCCAATGCCATGGACAAGCAGCTTAAGGCATTAGAAACGAAGTGCAGAAAGGAGGCGGAACTTTCAAAGTCAGGCCATCTCCTCTGGACCAGAGTCTGTGCCCGTGGTGAACAGCATTTCCAGGGCCCTCCGGTGGGCAGACAGGTGACTCCGGCCACCAGATATCTGACTCATCCTTGCTGCTGTACAGGAAAGAGCCTGCCTTACCCACATCCTGGAGTCCTTGTCTTATGTAGCCAGGACCACAAAGAAGGAGCCTTTGCATCCAGCTTACACATAGAGAAAGTGAGGTCCAGAAGGAAGGGTCCTATACATAGAGGCTTCCTGGTAACATGTTAGTCTTGAAAGCAACTGTGGGCTTTCCTTGGGACACTGGTGAAGAAGGGGGTTGGTTTGGGTGGTCTGTTGATTGGGACATGTACAGGACAGATTGGGAGCTACGTTCCCAAGGGACCATAAGCTGGGACTGGAAGAGCTGACACTGGGGTCCCTTCACATCCCTTTCCCCGCATTCTACCTGCTCCAAACTGTGTAACCTCTGATCAGAGGAGGACAGAGCTGGAGGTGGAGGAACTAAGGCTGGGAATCTGCCCTGCTGGGGTGAGAGTGGGAAGGCTCTGGCTGAGGAGTTAAAAGTAAAAAAATATATATATATATTTTTCAGGGGGAGGAGTGCTCAAAACAAAGCCCATTGCTGGTCTGGAGTCTGGAGCCACTTCCCCTACCCCATCTGGCCCTGTGTGCTGAGACCGGGGTGAGCAGAGGACACTCTCAGAGTGGCAGAGCCTGCTCTCTCTGTGGACCTTAACTCTTCCTTAAGGACCTGGGTGGGGCAGCTCCTCGCCTGCGCAGCCTTCTCACATTGGCTCTAGCAATGCCCAAAATGCAGCCCGGGCTCCTATAGCACTGCTCTCCCCCACCCTCACCCAGGATAATCTTCGGGGTGGGTGGGGGTGAGCGTCCTGCTCAGTCCCTGCATCTCAAGGGAGGGAGGGCTCCCTCCAAGCCTGAGCCAGTTGCCAACTTTCGGGTTTCGCAGACCCGCGGCTTCTGCCCCCGACTGTCCAGCTGGGTGCCCTTGCAAAGGCCTCAGGTTCTCACCTGCATCCTGGGCCGCCCCTTCTACTTGCTGCTTCAGGTCCTGCAAACCCTTGCTGGCCATGGCTGGGGGTGGTCTGCGAGGTCGTCAAGGGTAGCTGCAGCGACGTTGGGTCTTACTCACAGGGGCGGCGATCTGAGCACCAGCTCTGGTTTTTAAGTCGCCCTAGGGCCGGCCCGCCCCGCGTGGGGCGGGGGTGAGGGGGTGCGGGGCGGTTCCCAGCAGACCCGGCTCTGCTGTCACGGGAGGACATCCTGGCTTCAAACGGGCCGCGTAGGGAAGGCGGCGTCCTCAATCAGGGTCGGAAGAGGGACTAGGAGCTGCAGAGGGACTGGGTCAGGGGTCCAAAGAGGGGCTGGGGGCAGGACGGGATGCACACACCTCCTGGATCCCAACAGCTTGCTCCGTCCTTCCCCTACCGGGAGGATTTACCAACCTGTGAGCGTAGGGTCAGCGCCAGATCAGGATCTCAAGACTGTAATTGAAATTAATAGCAGTTGCCTTTTATTGAGGGTTTACCTTGTGCCGGGCTCTGCCCCAACGCTTTCCAGCCTCTTGTATAATCTTTACAACTTCGTGAAATGGGTATTATCAATTTATAGGAAGAAACTGAGACAAGCCACTGGCCAGCCGCCACTGGGACCCGGAGGACAGAGGGGTAGGGTGGGTGGGGTAAATAACTCCGTACCCCCGTAGAGGGCGAGTCACTGGCATGCTCCCCTGGGGTTAGTCAGCTAGGCGCTGGAAGAGGGATTAGAGACCTGCTCGTGAGTGGCGGAGCCAAATTCCTGAGTCTAGCAAAACAAACTCCTCGCACTCAAGGGCGCAAGTCCAGCCCCAACCCCGCCCCACATCCGCCCACTCTGGAGTCAGCTTCGGAGCCTGCAGGCCACTGCCGCACTCCCCCGCCCTGTGTCTCCGTGGGGCATCGCGACCTTCTCCAGTGCTACTCTGATTCTTCCTCTCCAAGCCTGTCTGCACCTCTGTGGGAGTCTCTTCTATTCTGAAGCTCTGGGAAGCCCCGTCTACCCGGGTCCACTCTATTAAAGGATGCCCTACCTCTAATGGGGGTGGCAGAAAGAGCGAGGAGGGAGACTTGGGATTAGCTGGTATGGGGTATCTGGAAGCGCGTACACACACACACACACACACACACACACACACACACACACACACACACACACACACACTCTATTGATTGCAGAGAGGCAGGGGAGCGCGCCCACACACACACACACACACACACACACACACACACACACACACTATTGATGGCGTAGAGGAAGGGGCAAGAGCTGAGATTAGGTAGAGGGAGGGGACACCAAGCGCAGACTAAGCGGCAGCCACGCCCGTCCGCTTCTTTCTCCGCCCCTCAGGGCTGAGAGCCTGGGCGGGCCCAGAGCGCAAAGGCGCTGCCGGGAGCCGTCTAATGGTGGGTTTGAGGACTCTTGGAGACCTGCCTGATCATCGCCCCAGACCTGTCGCTCTCCTAAAATCCCACCTGAAGCATCAGTACCTTTAGCCTAGAAGTCCTTTTACACTGCTCCAGTTAGCTCCTCGCTGGGCTGCTGAGGCTACATAGCATCAGGCCCAGTGGGCAAGGAGCAAGACAGGGAGACTGCAGCCGTCCTTAGCAGGTGATAATAGAGACAGCTCTGAGTGGCCCTGGAGTCAAACCTTTTGGGTTCAACTACCCGGTAGGGCAAGTCCTTTCATCTCTCTGTCCCTATCCTTGATGATGGGAGGGTAATAACAATTTCCCCAAAGCGTTACTGAGAAGATTAAATGCCCCACACTCAGTAGAGGCCTTTTAAGAGCAGACAGGGCACCTGGGGCTTCTCTGATAAGGAGGAGGAAAGACGGAAGGAAGTTCCTCCTCTAGGGAACTCATATGAAGCCTCAGAGTTGAGAGCACATATAGGGTTTAAAGGCAAAGTAGACTGCCCATGCCATAGGTGGGGAGGGTCTTCCTGGACTGGGCAGACCTTGATGTTTGGCATTTAACTCCAGGAACAGGCCCTGAGAATATGTCTAGGATGAGAACAAGCATCAGAGACCCTTGCAAGCTCCTTTAGATGAGGCAGAGGGCACTGAAAGCATGGTGAAATACTGTCCCCAGGAGCCAGGTCTATATGTCCCCTTCCCCCAGTCACCTGAGTAGCCCAGCTCCTCCTCACTTTCTCTTACAGTTCAAAGAATTCTCTGGCACACCCAGGTCCCAGGTGGCCTCCTCCTAAGGCAAGCACAGGCCTGCTGATGTGCAAATGTCTGAGCCAGGGCTTGGGGGAAGGAACACCCCTGACAGCCTGAGCCTCTTCCACACCCTTTGCTCCTCCCATCGCAGGGTTTGAGGGCCTGGGGCTAGCAGCCCCCTGCTCCTTTCTGCCTCCTAAGCAGTGGATGTCCATGATCAGCAGACTGGGATACAACCCAGCTCAGCTGTGCTTGACTGGGTTCCCAGTCCCTGGGGCTGCCCCTTACTCCTGCTCCCCACTATAAAGGCAGGATAAGAAGGTGGTGTGGACCTGGTGATGCAGGACAGAGCAAATTTCTCCGAGGAACTGAGGGAGAAATTCTTGACTGAGCATAAGAAATAATCCAAATGGACGCCATAGTTAGAGTCAAAAGGAAAGTTTATTAGAAAACTAATAATGCTCCATAGAACGTCGTCTACCCTCAGAGGCAGAGAGTGAGAGAGCCTGGGAGAGCCTCAGAGGGACAGAGAGAGATAGAGACAATGAGAGGATTTAGCGCACAGGACCAGAGAAAAAGAGACACCGAGAGGGATCCCAAGTGTTTGGGGAACTTGGAGGCAGGATGGGAAGGTAGTATGGACTTAGTAGCATCAGAAGGTGGCTGTGGTGTGGACTCAAGTTCTAGCTTTGACACCCAGGGCTGGAAGCCTGGGACAAGTCACTTAGATGCTCTGAGCCCAAACTGTCTGGGTGTCAAAAGGAAGGGAACCTTGGTCTCTGTTCAGCTACCTCTGAAAGAGCCTCCAGGGTGTGATGCCAACAGCCCTTCAGGCAGGACACTAACCAGCCCAGTCCCAAGACGTTTGAAAACCTGGGGTGTGGCAGCATCTGCCATAAGTTCACTGGATCCCACACAGCCAGAATCGCCATAGTAGAGCATGATGAGATTGAAGAGAAAACCACAAGCCCAAAATGGCATCACTTGTGCTAAAAGCCCATGATACCAAACCTAGATTTAATACCTGATCAACCTCTCCCAGAAGCATAATCTTAACCAATATGAATTTTCTGTTCAGGTACCCATAAGGTAATCTGTCACATGGTCCCTCTATGTCTGTCCCCCATAAAAGAAGAGGCAATCTGCATGATAAAAACCCTTCAATCTCTTCCCCCAAAGAAAAAAAGTCCCTGCCCAGAAACAATCCTTTCTTTTCTTTTGTCAATAGCTCCCTTGCCTTACTCTTCCTCCTATAAAAAATCTTCCATTTTGTACCACCCCTCAGAGTGCCTTTATAGTTGCTAAATGAGATGCTGCCCTATTCATGAATTGCTTAATTAAGCCAATTAGATCTTGAAGATTACTTGGTTGAATTTTTTTTTTTTTTTTTACAATCAACTGGGTGGCTCTGGGGCCAGGCCACCTGGGCTTCTGCCCAGTCCTGAGCTTCTTAGCTTTGTGCCCTTGGGCAAGTTATTTTAACCTCTCTGTTCCTCATTTTATTCTCAGTGAAACTGGAATTAGACCAACTATTTATTCTGAGAATTAAATGAGGCAAAGCACTCAGACCTGTCTGACACCTGGGAGGAGCTCAACAAATGTTCATTTTTACCAGTTTTCTCTCAGGGTGTAGGTTTGTTTCTTCTGCATCTCAGCTGTCGTGTTTTCTAACGATACTTGACAGACTCCTTGATGAAGGGAGAGCCCAGTTCCAACCCTTGTGGGAGCTTGATGCTTGATGCAGTTGGAAGAGCCTGTGGTCATGTCCTTCTCTCCAGTGAGGAAGACTAAGGAAGACTCCTGGCTATGAGTTTAGACTTCACATTTTTGAAAGATACCATCTGCTCCAGGGAGGGATGTTAGGTGTCCCTTTTTCCACAGGACATGAGTGAAGGACACATAGCAGGATGGCCCAGGAGGCTCATCCTCACCTCTTGCTGTCATGGGCCCATCCCTGGAGGGTAAGCCACAGTTCTAACCTGCAGGCATGGTCATGCGCTCCTGAGGACAGCCTGTCCTGTTGGTTTTCCTGGGAGCCCAAAGCATGGCCATCGCCACCATATTAAAAGGCAATGATGGCTGAGTTGGGGTTGGGAAGAGTTCCCTGAAGTCAGTGCCTACTCTCAGCAGGTTTCAGAAATGCCCAAGGTGTCCCAGTAGGACACCTGGTCCCAGATAATGCTTCAACAGGCTGACTCAACTTCTGTTCCCGCAAGGGACCAGGGGACTTATTCACTATACAGAGGAAGCATGGGCAAGTATGACCAGGGTTGGGGACTTGAATTTTATTTGAAATCATTAAAAAAAAAAATCACAGCAGCATCTGTGGAGTCAGAAGGACCACAAACTGGGAAAGGTCAAGGGAGAGAGGTGAAAATAGCAGCAGCATGAAAGGACAGGCCTGTGGTGGCTGGGTACTGGCATGGGAAGCATGGGCCACATCGAAGGTCACACTCCAGGACCGGCACTCCTGTGCCAGGAGAAGATGGGTCCAAGGCAGAGGGGTGTTCTTCTGGGTCTCCAAGGCTGACTTGCAGCCCTTTAGTCTCCCCCACTTTTGGCCTAGGAGAGGGAGTGACCTTCACACACAGTTCTGGGCCCCCACCTGTCAGTGGCCACCCTGAGTGGGGTGGGGACAGGAGTCATCTATACCCCTCTGCCCTGAGGGGGTCATTCATGAGAGGACCTCACACTTAAGCTCAGGAGTCTCCCCTGACGGCTCTGGGACCCCAGGAGGGAAGTGGCTTGTCTGTAAAGGATGGGAGGCTTGCCCAGGGACCCCTGGTGTAGCTTGGGAGCCTAGCTCCTACCTCTTCAGCCGCTTCCTCTTCCACTTTGGCTGCCTCGTCCTCCTGTGTGGGAGCAGGCTGCTTCAGTTCCTCCTGTGGGGAACAAAGGGGAATGTGGGACCACGCAGAGGGCACAGAGCCCCTAGCTGCCCTACGACGAGGGCCTTGTCTACCCTGGCCTCAAAGATGAGCAGAAGCCCTCATCATCTTGTTGGAGACGGTGGGCCAAGGTGAGAGAGGTATGAGGGCCAGACTGACTGTGGAGGTGACAGAGGATCATATAAGGGCCCACAGCAGGGGCTCTGTCCGATGATGCCAAGGCCTTCTGAGGGTACCAAGTACCCTGGACCTCAGCTTCACCTCTACAAGCTGATGCTGAGTCACCTGGCAGCCCCTGGTTGGGCCTTGATGAGGAAGCATGGTAGGGTGGTATGGGTGGGGATGAGCAGTGGCCCCTGAAACCCTAGGCCTGACCTCACCCTCCGTGTCCCTGAATCACATGATCACACACCCTCGTTCTCCTGAGCCCCCCAAAAGCCCCAGGGAAAGGATCATGTTATCACGGGGACCCTGAGGCCAGGGAGGCCAAATATCAAGCTTGAGGCCTCAGAGCTCAAAGCAGCAGGGCTTGTAGGGATCCGGTCTGGCTTTCTCCAGAGCTACCTCTATCCCCAGTAACATGAGTGCCTCCCTCTTTCCTTCTCCCTGCCTCCTGGATAAGCTGGTTCTAGGTTCAGGCTGGTCTGGTTGGGACCATCTGGGGTTATACAATCCTCTCCCGTTTCCTGTCTCCTACTCTCCCCTACGTCCATCTAGATGCTTGCCTGAAATGGGGGCCTGCTTGGGGGTGATCATGTGACAGCTAGTGGGCAGGGCCAGACTGGGTGATCAGCACCAACTTCCGGAGGGTCTGTCACCTCCATGCTACCACAGGGTCATTTTGCTCCTTTGTGGACTGAGGCATAAAAAGGCACCGAACTCTGTCAGCCAGAGTTGGGGCAGGCTCTCCAGGAGAAGGGTATGTGGCCACCTGCCTAGTCCTGCAGCCCCAAGGAGGGCTCATGAGGCCAGTGGCTTGAGTGGTCTGACATACAGGCAGTGCTGCATCCTTCTACAGTTCACTGGAAGGTGAGTCGTGACTGGCTTTGGGTGTCACCAGGAAATGTCTCCCTTGGGGCAGCTACCCCCACCCCAGGACCTGGGGTGGCTCCAAGGGCTCACCAGCCCTCCTCCAAGGTAGAGAGGAATGCAAAAGCAGCCTGGCCCCACCCCAAGGCCTCTTTGCTGGAGGCTGGGGGAAGGAGGGGCCTGGTGTCTCCTGGAGCACATGTGGGTCCTGCCCAGGGGCACTGACGATAATGACATAGACACCTCCCTTTGTTGGTTGGTCTCTACGAGCCAGGTGTGACCACTTCATGGGGGCCATTTCCTTGCATCATCACACAGCCCAGTGAGACAGATATTCTCATCCTCCTCCTAATTTTAAAGATGAGGAAATGGAGGTCTAGAGACCTTGAATAGCTTCCCAAGGTCGTACAGCTAGGAAGGGGCAGAGGTGGGGACAGGCAGAGTGAGCAGCTAGCTGCCTCTCCAAGGACAGGTAGACCCAGTGCTGGCCCTGGAAGCAGATGCCGAGGTGCTGCTCCCAAAGCTAGGGGCAGGAAGGCTGGCCTCCTCCCCTGCCACCCACCCACTCCCAAAGCAGAGATTCTGAGTGCTAGGTGCCCCAGGCAGCCTGTACCAGGTAGGAGAGCTTTCTAGAGGACAGCCTCAGACAGAACTGGAGACAGCCCTTCTGGAATGGGAACACCTCCTGCCCCCATTATGGATCCCGCTCCCCACCGAGACCTTACACTCATACAGAGGCTCTTTGTCAGAGCACAGGCTTGCAGCCCAGCTCTTGCAGCAGGCTCATACAGACTAGCTGTGGGAATTTACACACAATACTTAATCTCTCTGGGCCACATTGCCACACCCTGTCTCATGGGATTTTGTGCTGATTAAATAAGTTAATAGGTATAAAATGCTTCAAGCAGAGCCTGCTGTGTGGTGGGTGCTGGGATGGCTCACCTAGCCAGCATCCGCCTCCTGGGAGTGCCCCAGTGCCCCTGTGTCCTCTACTGCCAGACAGCACAGAGGCACACACACATGCACACATGTACACACACACACTCGCACATTCACAGGCACACTGTCGACACACACAAAGGCAGAGGCGGAGAGTGGGGTCAGAACTTCACTGTTTTCCCATCACTAGGGAGTCTGCTCCCCTGCTCCTGGGAGGAGGAAGCTACCCATAGGAATGTGGCGGTGGGGGTGAGGCTGGACACTGGGTGAGTGTGACTCCCCGGTGTCCACTGGCTGGGAGGCTGCCTGTCACCATGTGGGGCCCACAGGATTCTGCCTTTATTAGTCAAATGCAGTATCTCCCAAATGCTGAGCACCAGCAATAGGGAGTGGTTCTGAGCCTCACTTTCTGGTTGGTCCCCAAACTGTCTCCCTCACAGGAGTGGCTGTGAGGATTCCAGGAGATTGAGTATGAAAACACCAAGCACAGACCATCACAGCCCCTAAGTCTCTATTTCCTTTTATATCAGTGGGGTGATAATGCCTCTTTCCCAGGTGGCCTCTTTGGGGTCCAGGGGAAAGTATGGAACTGGTCTGAGAACCAGGACCAGGAACCAGGTCTCACCTTGCGCACCACTCCAGTGGTGACCGCGATGTTCTCTGCCTCCTCCACGGTCTTGGTGGCCACAGTGTTGACGCTGGTGACCACGGCCTCACTCACTGCATTGGCCTGCTCCTTGGTCTTCTCAGCCACTGTGGGAGGACTCTGGCTGGCCTTGGCCCTGACCCCTCCCCACTCAGGCCTGGCCTGCCCAAGTCAGGCCTGAGCAGCCCCTTTCCCAGGCCAACCCTGGGTCTAACCTCAGGTTTCGAGGGTTCTGGGTCCATGTGCAGTTTGGAACCCCAGCTGGGGGGTAAGGAGAACCTTGGGCATGGGCCTTTAGTACAGGGTGCAGAAGTCCCTGGAGGTCCTAACCCCCATGTTCCCTGGTCCTAGGCTCCTCACCTGAGGTCACGCTCTGCACGACACCCTCCTTGGTCTTCGCTCCTGGGGAGGAAATGGAGGCATCAGCCCAGGCCCACTCCTCTTAGTGTTGGGAGGGGAGTGGTCAGGGCAACAGAACAGCTAGACACGCTTTGGGGCTGGTGTCGGATAAGGATGGTGTCTGGAGGCCAGCAGTCCCTTCAAAAGCCACTTCCTGCCATGTCTGGGGGAAGGGATCGGATGGGAAGTGAACAGGACAGGATGGGGCATGAGAGAGATAGGGCCTGAGGTGGGGTCTGGATCCCCCTCAGGCGTGGCCTGAGCTTCAGAAGCAGCAGCAAGACAGGGCTGACAAGAGCTGAGTCATCATCTTGGCTTCCTCTTCGGGGGAGCTGATGGGGGATGGGGCTAGACAGGACACTGAGTCTGGGTCTCATCTCCCTAGCCCCACCCCTTCCCTCTGAGTAGGGTGGGGTCCTGTGGCCTGGTTGCTGAGCACCTGGTTGCTAGCTCAGCTGCGGAGACTCCAGGCTCAGTGTGGCTTTTTATCTGAGTCAAGGGGCCCTGGAGGAGGGGAGTTGTGTGTGCATAAACAGGTGTATCTCAGAGCCAAGTACCTCTCCTGCTTTCCTGCCCCAGTGATCCCTGGAGTCCTGAGGAGGCACAAACGGACACTGGTGTGTGCGGAGAGTAGGGGTGCCCTGGGCCCAGAGACCCTGACCCAACACCCAGGTCCTCATACCCTCCCAAAATGCCACCCAGGGGGTATGGGATAAGGTCAGACCCAAAGTAACTGGGCATTCTGGGCTCTGGCCACCAAGCTGTTCCTCCCTGCCCCACCCAAACTCACCCACATACATCACACCCTCCTTGGTCTTCTCAGCCGCTTCTGTCACCCCCTGCTTGGTCTTTTCCACAGCGCCCACCACACCCTCCTTGGCGATGGAGAAGCCCTTCTTGAAGACATCCATGGTGGTGGCAGGAACAGAAGCCTGATTCTCCCTGTAAGCTGTGGCTGGAGCTGGCGCAAGTGCTGCCGCAGCCAGTGTCCCCACTGCTGCCTCTTATTGACGCCGATGAAATATTGATGATGCAGCAGCGGCTGGCCTGTGGGAGCCCAGCCAGCCTAGGAGGCGGGGC
>NW_006438113.1:455238-470020 GCF_000325575.1 Pteropus alecto
AGGGGCTGGCAGCAGAGTCTGGACACATCCTTATCCATCACTGCCCCTCATTAATTCACTGCCCTGTCCACCCGCAGGGACAGCCCTGGCTAGGGACTCTTATGTCTGGGGCTGTTGTGTCTGTGACATCTAGGGCAGAGAGGGAAGGCACTTTCATTACCAGTGTCCCAGGTAGGGTAGGGGTCAGGGCCACGCAGGCCTGTCAGGCAGGAGTGGCCAACCTCCCAGACTGGCCTGGGCTGCCCAGCCACTTACTGTGAAGCCCACATCCAGGGGTGCAGTAAGGCCAGGTGGAGAATCCAAGGTAGAGCCCGCAAAGGCTTCCCCACGCCCTAGCCTTTGGCTACACATTATGTGGCCCTTAGACAGCTCCCTTCTCCCTCTGAGCCTCCACCCACCTGCTGGCTCCCACAGCGCAGCTATGACAGGTGCTGAGTAGGCATGAAATGTCCCCCACTTCCTGGCCACCAGCATGGATGGGTACCAGTTTCCCTGAGACTGACCAACCACTTCCTGCAACCCCACCTCAACCCTTGTGCTCATCTCCTGACTCCCATGCATACATGTTCACTGGGGCCACCTCCCTGAGTTTCCCACACCACCAGGGTCCCTGACCCAAGTCTTTCCAGGGCACAGGAACCAACTGGGTTGTGGGCTGCCTCTGTGGGGGCCTGAGGTGGGGGTTGGGGGTGTGTGTGTGTGAGGGGGCTGGACTAGACGCGGGTGGGCCGGCCCAGGCCATTTCCTCTCTTTGTTGTCCCTGTGTTTTCTTTTCCTTTCAGACTTAACTTGAAGCAGTTTCTGGAATCACTGGCAGAGGCTGAGTGTGCCCACTGCCAAGATGATCCTGACACTGCTGCTCAGCCTCGGGGGAACCCTGGGCTGGGGGCTGCTGTGGGCCCAGGCCCAGGCCCCCAGTAACAGGTTCTCTGATCCACACAGCCCCGGGCTGCCTGGGGTCTGGAGGGCAGAGGTTGAGGACATCGGCAGGGACCCATTCAGTCGGTAAGAAGGGGCCTGGGCCTTGGGGTGGGGTCATGGTGATGGATCTGAGTCCCAGGTCAGCCAGATCAGGGGCTTTCTGGACATCAGTTACCCATCTGTGAATGGGCTAATATTATCTATTCGCTGGGCAGCTGTGAAGCTGAATGAGGTGCTAGGTGCCAGGCTTCCCTTCAAGAGATTACCTCCAGCCAGCCAGGGCTGGGCACCCTAGGGCTCAGCCATAGGACCACAGGAAATTCCCTGTTTGACTTGTAGCAGAGAATGGGCCTGGGGGTTGGGTAGGGCAGGAACACTTCTTGTCATCAACCATTCAGCATGGGGTGTCGAGGGGTCTGTGGTTCCGGAAATTTCCAGCTGGCCTGACAGAAGTTCATATTTTTTGAACTAAGTCAGTCTTGAAAGCCGAGCCAAGGTGAGGCTGGCCCATAAGCCGTAGAGGACAGATACTTCTGGGGACTGGATTTTGATCCGCATGCCCAGGACGACTGGTGTAGGTCCTTAGCCTGAGTCTGAGAGTGAGCAGTGATCAGAGAGGGTGCCCTGTTCCCCCTCCCAAATAAAAAGATGTGACATCCAGCAAGCTCTGCTTCAGCTCCCCTCTGGGAGTGGGCGGAATGGCCTTGCCACTGGACCAGGACACTATTTTTAGGCCTTTTGTTTGTCCAGGGCCAGGATCCTCCTGCTGATAAGTTGCTGGGCCTGCAGGTCCCTCCTCACAGTACCCCACAGTCAGAGCAGCAGGTGCCATTTACTGGGCCAGGCACCTTGCCAAGTGTTATCTCAGTTAATCCTCCCAATAGCCTCAGTTACAGAGGAACCTGAGGCTCAGAGAGGCTAAGCAGCTGGCCCAAGGCCACACAGTTAAGAAGAGCTTGAGCCAGGTCCAGATTCTGACTCCAGAGCTCATGCCATGATCCCTGGAGTACTCAAAAGCAGCCCTGGCCCCCAAATGTGCCTATTCCCTTACCCACTGCCAACACACACACACACACACACACACACACACACACACACACACACACACTTCATTGAGGACATACATATAGATTTGGAGAATGGCCAACTCACATCTACCCAGTCTCCCTGTCTGAGATTGATCATCACGTAAACTTACAGAATGCATCTGCCTGGGACAGTTCTACACAGCTCTGACATTTCAAGGTGAATATATTTGTTGGACACTTTCCTTGAAGTAGATTTGAATATGGAGAGGCAGTAAGTGAGTGCACGCTGACCCCCCAGAGAAGGAGGGGATGGCTGTGTGGGGAGGAGTGGCCCCAAGGTAGACCTAGAGATATCCCATTCCTGCCTGCCCCCAATTCTACTCAGGGCTGGGAGGCACAGGTGATTTTTGGTGGGGAACCTACCCACCCCGCTCTGAACTAAGCACCAACCCTCCTCTCCCCAAATCATTAGCTCCATGCTCCTGTCTCTAGGCCTCCTGACCCCGTTGATGAAAAGGAGGATGGGGGACCCGGGTGAATGGGAAGGAAATAGGAGACACTTCTTTTTCTCCTCACTTATGGGCTGCCCTGCAGGGGTCACTCAGCCATTATCTGAGTGGCCCCCGGTGTGTGCAGAGTGTGTGTGGGTGTGTGCACAAGGATACCTTGGCCCAGCAATATCCAGAGAGGTGTCCCAAGCCCTAGTCCCAGGGGTATCCAGGGGGTCCCAGCAGGCCCGCTGGGTCTCCTTCCCACAATCAGGAAGCTTTGGTCCCCTCTGGCCAAGCCCAGGTTGTCAAGGCCTCCAGAGGGGCTGGTGAGAAAGGAAGGAAATGCTGCTCCGGCTTCCTTGGGCTGATGGCTTCCCGTGCTCCTGTGAAGAGACAGGCGGAAACACTGCTCCAGCCTTCCTCCTGCAACAGGGGAAGGGGAGGTGGAACAGGCACTCCTACTCAAGCAGAGGTGCCAACACTATCAGCCACAAGCCTGGTGGACTCACCACCCCTGGCTACCAAAACCAGACTTCCTGCTCTGCATTTGCCTCTCATACCTATTTCTGTGGCCAGGGGCCAGGGCAGGCCCTGGACACAGACTCAGATAAGACCCTCTGTAAGGAGAAGTTTAAACGGAATAACTTGGTGCCTGATGCCAGATTCTGAGGTGGAGGAGGGATGTAGTTGAGAGCTTCCTAGGTCCCCGGGGACTCTGCCCAGCAGGGCCCAGTGAGCAAGCTAGCTACTTGGGTATTGGACTCTGGAAGAGGAGGCTCTTTTGTGCTCCCTGGCTTTGGTGAGTGTGGTGAGAGCAGCAAGATGTGGGCTCCTCGGGCGCAGGAAACACAGGACTGAGCCTGTGGAGGGGACTGAACTGAGCCCCAGGCAAGATGCCTCATGTGCATATTGTTGTGACAGTGCTGAGGTCACCACTATTCTCTCCACTTTGCACGTTGTGAGGCTTGTGTGAGGGGCACTACCCAGAGCCACACAGTTACTAAGTGACAGGTCAGAGCCTGGGCCCACCTTTGCTGGGCTGCCAATCCTAGGTGTCCTCCGTCCTGTCTCCCCCAAGATGAGTGGGAGTGTAGGAGATGCTGCTCTCAGCATCCCAGCTGGCCCCGGCCCCCAGCATCATCTTCCCCTTACCCACATTCAAGGCACATTTGTGATTTTCGCAGCTGAGGCTCAGAGGAGTCACATGTATCGCACGTATTGCTGGGAGTCACACAGGAGCCTGGTGGAGCCGAGGCACGCAGCTGTACCTCTTGCACTGGTTCTTGCTCTCTGAGGCACAGGACCCTAGGCACAATGAGGGAAGACCCCCACTTGTTGTGATTCTCACAACAAGAAGGGTGGAGGTGCTACTGGCATCTGGTGGGATGCTGCTCAACACCCTACAATACACACAGCACAGTCCTGCACCCCCACAACAAAGAATCAGTCAATCCCAAATGGAAGACCCCCAGAGTCACACTCAGAGAACCCTGGCTCTGGGCTGGATGTCGAGTAGGCCGCAGGCTCCTCTGCCAAGGCCCCTTTCTGGCTCAAAGCTCTGCAAAATTCACCCCTGGAGTGATCGCATTCTAGGTCGCATTCAGGGCCTCAGAGAACAAGGATGCTGAGAACGTGCCCTCCTCCCCAAGAAGACTTCAAGGGCAGCTAGAGGTGGGTTTTACTGGCCGATTATGAGGCACTTATGTGTCCCAGGGGGCAGTGGCAGCAGCACATTCATAATTCAGAAGGCTCTAGCTAACAGCCTTTTCCCTGCTAGAAACTCTCTGCCTTCCCCATAGCCCCTCCCTCTGCCCCCAGGGAGAGGCCAGTAGTGGGAATCTTCTCCCTTTCCAGGACTGTGGGAAGTGTGTGTATGTGGTGGGGTGCAATGCTGAAGGTCACCCTGAGTCCAGGGACAGAGAGGGGAGGAGAGCCCAGGTCTCCCAGCTTCCATTAGAAGCTACAAGGGATTTAGCCACCTCTCTCCTGCCTGGGGCTGGGCATCAGGTTCGGGCCATGTTGGAGGTCCAGGGCAGGCCCAAAAGTGGTTGGAGGAACCCCACACTCATTTCTAGGCTGGCGCCTGTCTCTCAATAAAACACTGTGAGATGAGGGTACAAGGAGGGTGCGGGCCTGAGACCAGGAGGCAGTGAGAACAATGGGGCACCTCAGCAAGCTGGGCTTGGGGGTGCCGGCTCAGAGGGCCAGCAAGAAGCTGCCAAGAGCTGGAGGAAACCAAAGCAAAGGTCAGGAATGTTCCCAGGGCTTCTGGGCCAGCAGCCTGTACTGTGCCAAGGGGACAGGGCTGCCAAGGGAGGGGGAGCGTGGGCAGAGAGAACAGAGGCTGCTGGAGCCTGATATTTGGGCAGGTCAGAAGAGAAAGTTCCTGGGCAGGAAGGGTGGACAGCACTGTTCCCAGTTCCAGGAGCTCGAGGTGGAAAGTCCCAGTCAGTCCCTGGCAGGCTGGACCAGCATCAGCATGCCCAGGACCCAAGCCTCTGGACCCTTTGGAGCAGTTCCGAGGGTATGCAAGGAGTAAACTTTATTTCAAGCAGCTGTTTCTCAACCTCAGACCTATTGACATTTGGGATTGACTGATTCTTTGTTGTGGGGGTGCAGGACTGTGCTGTGTGTATTGTAGGGTGTTGAGCAGCATCCCACCAGATGCCAGTAGCAACCCCACCCTTCTTGTTGTGAGAACCATAAATGTCTTCAGAAGTTGCCAAATACACCTGGGGGAAAGTCTCCTCTCCCCAGTTGAGAATTACTGGTTCAGAGAAACACTTACTCCAGGGCTGGGCCCATATTCCAGGAATTTCCACAGGGCCCAGTGTGGGGATGGGTGGGGCTGAAGTTTCTGGTCCTTGAAACAGTCTGTGCAGGCTGAGACCTGGGCCCAGCACTCCCACAGTCCACTGTTTCAGTGTTGAATAAAAATTCTCTGCTTAAAATCAGGGCCAGCTTCGTGGGCATGCAACCTAAGCAGTCTACATAGCACTTAGCACTCAGAAGAGCCCCACACTTAGTTGAATCTCTATTATTGACTCTCATTTCATTTTGCACTGGATCCTACAGATGATATAGTTGGTCTTGTGTAAAATATATACTATCTGTCCCTTTCTAGAAAAATTTTGCTGAACTTCTGGGTAGAGTCCAACCTATAAGGTTTGTTGAGACAATCAAAAGCCCCGGCTCCTTCTAGTCCCCCAAAGCAATGACTTCCATCACTTCAGGTGATTGTTTTGGCATTTACCTCTGGATCCCTAATGATATGCTCATATGGCTACTTCTTGGTAAGCAGCATTATCTATGATTCAGCTCTTATTCCACTGCCATACCTCCACCCCAACACGCATTCACATATGTGCATGAGCACACATCCATGTGCACACACGGGCACACGCGCTTCCCATCTATCATTCTCCCATGGTCATTTTGAGTATTTACATTCATATGACTACATATACTACTTGGAGTTGAGACTTGAAAAAACTATGAATCCTCCCACCCCGTGCACTTTTGGTTTTCCCTGGAGGAAACAATTATCTTTTTTTCTTTTGCTTAGTTTTCTGTGCCTTTGTCATATTCTAAATCTCAGTCAGTTGCACACATCTGAGCTCACCTTTCATCTGTGTCAGGTGTTTGACCACCTTTATCCTTAGAAACACCTCCTCTCTCAGAGCTGCAGCTGTGCTCTAGTCTGGACTGGGCCCCTTGCCCACTGCCCATCATTGTCCTGGGCTCTCCATGCACCATCTCCCTGGGCACTCCCTGCTGGAACTCCTGTTTCCTGATGCCATGCTTTCCTCCTTCTTGGTGCTATCTCTTGTTTTGATGGAGCACCTCTGGCACAATGATGCTCAGTCTCTGGCAGTGTTTTAGAATGACCCAGAGGTCTTTAAAATGCTGATGCCCAGGCCTCAAACCCAGAAACAAAATCTCATTTAACTTGCCTGGGCTCTTTTTTTGGCGGGGGAGGGGGGTATTCTTATTTTTAAAGTACCACGTGGTGGTTTTGATGTGAAGATTTAGTGGTAAGATTGAGAACCACTATTCTAGTAGCTCCCTGATGAGAGATTCTGGGGAGGAAAATGTTTTGAAACCTGGCATGCTGAAAGTGTCTTTATTCTGCTCTCCTTACCTTGACTGATGGTTAGGCTGGGTATTGGATTCTAAATTGGAAATCATTTTCCTTCAGTAATTTGAAGGTAATTCCCTGTTGTATTCTAGTTTTTAGTATTGCTGTTGAGAAGATCAAGGCTATTCTAATTGCTGATGTGTATGTGTATGTGTGTGTGTGTCTTGGTTTTTCTCTCTGGAAAGTGTAGACTCACTTTGATTCCCAGAATTCTAAAATGTCATAATGATGTTTTATTTTCATAGTAATGTGGGTAATTAGTGGGCCTTTTGACTCTGAAAATCCAAGTCCTTAACCTCTGAAACATTTGGTTCTTTTTCATTGATGATTCTGTCCTTCTGGTCTCTTTCTTTTCTCTCTCTCTGGAACTCCTGTTGTTTGTATGTTGGATTTCTAGCACGGGTCCTTTATTTTTCTGATCTTTTCTCTCCTATTTTTCATCTCTCAGTTTGCTCTTCTTTCAGGGAAATTTCTTTAACATTACCCTCTAACGTTTTTATTATATTTCTTTTGCATTTCTACTGTTATGTTTTTAATTCCCAAGGGTTCTTTTTGTTCTCTTTTTATATAACTTCCTGTTCTTATTTCTTGGATGCACTAGGTTCTCTTGTCATCTAGGACCCTTTGTCTCCAAGGACTTTTTTTTTTTTTTTTTTACAGTAGAAAAGTTTTATTAGAAGGGAAAGTACACTTCCAGATGTGGAAACAGGCCTGAGCAAGAGAAGCGTGGCTCAAAAAGTCTCGTCTGGTACTATTAATGCAAACTTGCGAGAAGTTCTCTTCTTCCTGCATAGTCTTGGATTTTAGCAAGTTGAGTTTTTTCCATTTGCTTGTTTTGACTTCCTTCTTTTATAATAGAGATTTTCCTCAAGGATCATCCTTGAATGTCTTCTTAAGAGTAGAGAGACTGAGAAGCTGATCGGAAGCTGGGTATCCGGATGGTGCTTTCTGATCTGTTTTGTTATAGGTTGCTTTGCTGGGCTATTTCATTGGTGGGACCCATGATGTCAGTGTCTTTAGGTCTTTCTCTTGAGCAGGGTCATTTCCCTGACAAGCTTTTGCAGTTTGCTGTCAAGAGTATAAAGCCTGGCTGCCAAGCTTCTTGAAGCTGAGTGGAAAAGCAGGCTGGGGCATGTGTGTGTATGTGTGTGTGTGAGTGTGTGTGTGTGTGTGTGTGTGTGTGTGTATTTGTGTGTGTGCTGGTTGGGGGGGTGGGGAGTCTCTGCACTCAAAATAGATATAATCACTCAGTCCACCTCAATTCTTCTCATCCCTCCCTGGCAGCATCCCTATGTGAGTGTGCCTGATAGCCCCAGATCAGAGATCAGCTCCAGAGAATAAAAGCTCAGGCCCAATAGCCACTCCCTGAACATTGCTTCCTAACTTCTCACAAATGTGGCCATGTCTCTCCATAACCTCCACCATCATTCAGTGCAAGCTGTCTGTGTCTCTGACCTAGATTCCTAACAAAACCACCTATGTCTTGTCCCATTCTGTCCTTGTTGAACCAATTAATGAGTGAGGGTGGCTCGTTCATGTCACTTCCCTGCTTAAACTTCCCATGCCTTCAAGACACAGTTTAGTGCCTTAGCTGGCACTCAAGGCCTCCGTAGTCTACCTTCTTACCTCTGCATTCTCTCCTCCGCAGCCCCCACCCTCTGCACCTCTGAAGGGTCACACACTTCTGTTATAGCTCTTGCTGCTTCAGGCAGCCCAATTATCACCTCCTCCTGAAAGTCTCCTCAGGTCCTAACACCTGTCACACCATCTAAGATTGCCTGCTCTCCCTTGGGACACTGAAGGGAAGGTCTGCACTTCTATATCAGCACTGAATGCTGTTGAGCTTGGGCTCAGCACCTGGTACCCATGAGGTGTTGAGCTAAACTGAGCTATGGGATCATTGCCACTAGCAGCTCTGGAGAGCTCTGCTCTGGGAGCTGACTGCTGGGGAAGGGCCTTCTTCTAAGCCTGTCAAGTCTGCCACTGGATCAGTGAGCTTGGGCTCTATCAGCAGTGAGCATCTCCACACTCCTGGACCTACAAAGCATGCAGAAGGAGAAGCTCCCTCCTGGTATTCCGAATGCTGAGCGTGATCCCCAAATCACCCTGTAGGACCTCAGCGTTGGTGACCTTTCTCAGAGAAGGGAGTGTATGACCTAGCTACTTACCCCTACAACTATTTGAAAGTCCATTTCCATAATGGCCATAATGGGGCATGACCAGGGAGCGGTGCTCTTCCTGCAGCTAGGTCTCCGGTGAAAAAAGAAGTGAGTGGTAATTGGGGAGGCTGCTGGGGCAGTGATTCAGGGTTCCCTGAGCACTTTTAAGGAGCCAGGCACTGAATACTCATCCACCCACTTAGAGGAGGGTATTGCAATCTCCTTTGGATAGATGGAGAATGGAAACTCCCTAAGTGCCTCACTCAAGGTCACACAACCAGAAAATATGAAAGATTTAAACCCAGGTCTCTCTAGGCCCAGTGGCACCGTGCTGCCTCCCTGGCACCAGGAGAAACAGCGAGAGCCCTTCCTGCCTCTGTGGTTAGTTTTGCTATGACTTTTGGGGGTCTCCTCGGCCTCCCTGTGCTGTCCCTGAGGAGGCTTTCTGGAAATTGACGGAACAGGTGCCTTTGCAGGCAGGTTTTATGGTGCTCCTGCTCTGGAGCTGAGAAATGAATAATGCAGAACACTACCTTCTCAGGTTAATGGATTCCAGAATCCCTGGCATTGGGTGGGGCAGGGAAGTGGGGGTGGGGTACTCTGCACTGGCACCCCCTGTTAACCTCTAGGAAGGGTTGTGGGATGGGAGCCTTGGCATGGCTCAGCAGCCCTCTCTTCTGGCTCGATTTTTCCAGTAACTGGTGCCCCTACCAGAAGTCCAGGCTGGTCACCTTCGTAGCCGCTTGCAAAACAGAGAAATTCCTCGTCCACTCGCAGCAGCCATGTCCTCAGGGGGCTCCGGACTGCCAGAAAATCAAAGTCATGTGAGTGGGGGCAGGGCAGGGTAGGCCATTGGTCCGGTTCCCACCTTGGTTCACCCCGGAGTCACTGAGCTAGCCCTCTTCCCCCAGGTACCGTATGGCCCACAAGCCAGTGTACCAGGTCAAGCAGAAGGTGCTGGCCTCCGTGGCCTGGAGGTGCTGCCCGGGCTTTGCTGGCTCCAACTGCCAGTACCATGGTAGGTCGCACTGTGGTCCCCTCCCCCCTCAACCTGTGACCCCAGAGGTTGTGCAGCTCCTTTGATTTCTTGGGGTAAACATCTGATGCCTCTTCTCTGCAGATCCCACTGGGATCCCTGAGCCTGCAGATCTAGCTGATGGCCTCCAGGAGACTTGGGATGAGCCAGTTAGCTTTGAATCTGGTATGTTGCTTTCCTGGATGATGCAGGAGGGGAGACAGGCAGAAAGAACCCATGTACCTAAACCCTATCCTCTGATTGGGTGGTGCCAATTTTGGAAAACTTTGCCCCCGGAATCAGCAGAGGCCCCTCTGAGGGCATCGCCCTGCCCCATAACCAAGCAGGCTAGGTTCACAGGGCCCTCTGTGACCTGTCTGCTGGTAAAGCACACACACCCTTTTCCTTGACCTCATTTTCTAGGAAGGACAATTCATCTGGCACCTTCCTTGCCCCCTGAGCTACACAAGCTCCCATGACCTGGAAGAAGCCTTCCAACACCCCTGCCCCACAACCAGGGTCAGGAAGTCATGCTGTCTCTGTTCTTGAGTCAGCATAGGAGAACTACCACAGATCCCATTTCAAGGCAGGGCCAATGATGAGATGGTGAATGACTTTTATTATGTGATAAACTCCTATCTATTGACAAGGGCTGTCTAAAATGATGTTGAGAGGCCACATCTATGTTGCTGAGGAGGAAAATGTGCCATGATTGATGAATCATATCTGCTATGGGTGTGGGTGGCAGGGTAAGAACTTACCATGTATTTGCCCTTCTGGGACTAAAGGCTTCTAAGCTCCAGCTCAGAGGCCATCAGCATACACTTCTTTGCTCTGAACTCTGAAATCTTCTCTGAACCTTATGATTTGCCCAGGCCTGGGGAGTTAGCCCTCAACACTATTTCTTATGTATCTTCAGGCCACCCAGTTACAGAGACCAGTAACATTCTGGTACAGCAGGAACACCCACTGAGAGATCTCCAGAATGACATTCACCACATGGCAGACAGCCTTCCAGGCCTGTGGAAGGCCCTGGAAAGCAACCTCACAGCTGCAATGACTGAGGCAAATCAGACAGAGCTTGGTGAGTGTCAGGCTCCATGGGCTGAGGTAGAACCTGATCACGCCCAGGAGGATGAGTGGGAGGGGAGTCAGGAAGGCCCAAACCTCAGAGGACCCCCCTCTCTAGTCCCAACCTGGGGAGGGTATCTGCTCTGTCAGGGCTTGTGTCAAAATGTACATCTGTTGCAGAGTCTCCTGTCAGATCCTTGGAGCAAGTGCTGCATTTCAGCCCCATTTGGAAGAGCTTTAACCAAAGTCTGCACAGCCTCTCCCAGGCCATAAGAAACCTATCTGTTGATGTGGAGACCAATCGACAGGCCATCAAGATGGTTCAGGGGAGTGCTGTGCCCAGGGCTGACTTCCAGGAACTTGGTGCCAAATTTGACACCAAGATCCAGGAGAATGTCCAGAGAGTGGGTCAGCTGCAGCAAGACGTGGAGGACCGCCTGCACGCCCAGCAACTTTCCCTGAGCCACTCCCTCTCTGAGGTTCAGGCCGATGTGGACACCAAGCTGAAGAGGCTCCTTAAGGCTCAGGAGCACCTGGGGTCCAATGGCAGCCTGGTGGTGGCAGCAGTAGGGGCTGCAGCAAGGCCGGAGCCAGAGAGCCTGCAGGCCAGGCTGGGCCAGCTGCAGAGGAACCTCTCCGCACTGCATCTGGTCACCAGCCGCAAGGAAGAGGAGTTACAGAACACCCTGGCAGACATGAGAGCAACCCTAGCGAGGCACGTGGATGAGATCAGGGAGCTGTATTCTGAATCCGATGAGACCTTTGATCAGATCAGCAAAGTGGAGCGGCAAGTGGAGGAGCTGCAAGTGAATCACACGGCACTGCGCGAGCTGCGTGTGATCTTGATGGAGAAATCACTGATCATGGAGGAGAACAAGGAGGAGGTTGAGAGGCAGCTCCTGGAGCTTAACCTCACCCTCCAGCACCTGCAGGGCAGCCACGCAGACCTCATCAAGTACGTCAAGGACTGCAACTGCCAGAAGCTCTATTTCGACCTGGACGTCATCCGGGAGGGCCAGAGGGACACCACACGCGCCCTGGAAGAGGCTCAAGTAAACCTGGATGAGCGGCACCAGCGGGATGGCTCCTCCCTGCAGGCCTTGAGCAGCACAGTGGCCACCTTGTCGCTGGCGGTGGAAGCACACCAGGCGGACGACGAGCGGGCGCGGGCCGACCGGGCGCGGCTCCGGAGCCAGGTTCAGGCGCTGGGCGGCGAAGCCAGTGCGCTGAGGACCGCCGAGGGTGAGCTCCGCGGTGAGATCCGCCAGCTGCACAGCTCCTTCGCGGCGCTGCTGGAGGATGCGCTGCGGCACGAGGCCGTGCTGGCTGCCCTCTTCGGGGAGGAGGTGATGGAGGAGATGTCCGAGGAGGCACCAGGACCGCTACCCCTGCGCTATGAACAGATCCGCACCAGCCTCCAGGATGCGGCCAACGGGCTGCGCGAGCAGGCGCTGGGCTGGGCCGCGCTGGCCGCCAGAGTGACAGCTCTGGAGCAGGCTGCAGGAGGTGGCCGGCAGGGCCCCGAGCGTCTGGAGTCCAGCCACGACACAATGGGGCTGGCACAGCAGCTCCAGCGCATAGGCTCCGACATAAAGCGGCTGGAGCAGTGCTGTGAGGCTTCCTGGGCCACTGCCCTCAACAGCTCCCTGGAGGATCTCCACGGAGCGCTTTCCACGACCCAGCGTGGCCTAGAGCAGCACCAAGAGCTTTTCCACAGCCTCTTTGGGAACTTCCAAGGACTTGTGGCAACCAACGTCAGCCTGGACCTGGGGAAACTGCAGGTCATGTTGAGCAGGAAAGGGAAGAAGCAGCAGAAAGGACTGGAAGTTCCCCGGAGGAGGGACAAGAAACAAGTAGAGCCTTTGGCCTATGCCCATTTCAGAGGGCCAGTGCTGGGTGCCCTGGGAGCAGAGCTCCATGAGGCAGGTGAGTTCCTGGCCCCCGGAGACTGGGCAAATCTAGGAGGACAGGGCTGTCTGCAAGCAGCTCTTCTGCCTCAGAGGAGGACTGGGGTGAAAGAGAACAGGATGGCAGTCATGACTACACGGGGCTTGGCCTTGCCTTTGACCCACTTTCCATTCAGGGTGAGGGACATCTTAAGTTCCCTGGAGTATAAAGAGGTACCAGTCACAAGAACCAGCCCTCAGTGAGCAGGCAGAGCCACTCCATGTAAACCTTTGAGGCTCATGTATACACAGCTGGCTGATGCCACTCTCTATAGAGCAGGGAGGGGAATGCCTCCTTTTCTTCTATGCCATACCTCAGATCTCTCTACCTCAGCTATTCATCAACCCCACTTCACCACCCCCCACCCCACTCATGTGTCTAACCAGTGTGTGGATGGGGCTGGTGTCACTTGCCATGGGCAGCATCTCATTAAGAGATGAATACAGCAAAAGACCTTGGGCCTTGAAAAGAGCTCATTCTGCTAACTGGCTAGTTGGGGGCTCCCTCTAAAACTCAACCCAAGCCACAGTCAGGTTAGCTCAAATGGGTGCAGAAGAAAGATAGATGGGAAGACCCATCTTTCTTCCCTGCACTAGATCTCCTGCAATGCCCTTCTTGGGCTTTGCCATGTTGAATCATCACAGCAGCTCAAGAATGCATCAACTGCCATCTTTCCTAAAACTGAGGCTCTGCCAGGGATAGTGTCCTATTGAAACAGCTAGTGAGAGGCACAGAGGAGCCCTGAACCCAGTCCAGCTGTCTCTAGGGTGCTGGCTCTTCCCCAGGGAAAGGCCTGCAATGGCTGGTCCCTGCAGGGCCCTAGGAACCTGGGCCTGGGAACCCAGTTCTGAGGCTGAAGTAATGTCAGCCAGCCTTCCCATTCCCCTTCTTGAGTATGGCCTTGGGAAGGGGATCACTAGTTTCTTCAAGTGACTCTCCTCTGACAGAAGCTGGCCTTGGGGCTATGGCCACCTCCTTGCCCAGACATGGGGCTAGATACAAGGCCACCATCTGGGCTATCTGTACCCTGAGTTAGCCTGGCATGTGGGACATCGTTACCGAAGGTCCCACCCCAAGCCTGCTCTGCTCCCACTGACCCTCCATTATGGCCCCAAAGGCTGTGTCTCACTGGGGGCAGTGAACAGAGCACAGGCTCTAGCACCACTTGTCTCAGTTTCTGCCTCTGTAAAATGGAAGAATCACACCTATATCAAAGAGTTGTATGAAGATGAACAGATACATTTACCAAATGCCTAGCACAAGGCTTAACATTTAGTAGAAACCAGTTAATGTTTTCCTGTTTCCCCAGCATTCTCAGGGTTAACTCTTCCATCGTTTTCCCACTTGTGAGTGCAAGGCCTCAACTGCTGATAGTTTAGGAATTTCAATTTACCACTACAATAATTTGTTATTTGAAAAGAATTTTTTCCCCTTAGAATTAAAAATTCCCCCTTATTTGTCTTGCAGGAAGGAAAGCCACAGGGCTTGAATTTGCCTACTAGCAAATCAGGAAGCATAACCCTCCCTCCTTCTGAGGACAGTTAGGCCCACTGGCTAGTTGGCCTAAAACTCAACCCCAAGCCACAGTCAGATTGGCTCGAATGGGTGCAAGAGGGACCAAGCACCGGTAGAGGGCGTCTAGGCTGGCTTTCCTTCGGCTGGCAGAACGCCCCACCTCCTGGGTGCTGCGGGAACTGCAGGGCCAGCAGTAGGCCTTCGATGTGACACAATCTTACATAAATGAGAAAGTTTTCTGAACTCTAATTCTCAGAAAATCTTCTAGAACTAGAAAGGAACAAAATTTTATCATTCACAAGGCTATTGCTGGGCCTGAAGCCAAATTACTAAGACTCTAGTTCTGAGACCTAAATCACTAACTACTATGCAGATTTTCCTCTTTTAGGTAGGCCTTGGTTTCATCCCTGAGGAATGGGGAGTTTGGTCTTAACAGAGAGACAGAGAAAGAGGGAAGGAGAGAGAGAAGAGGGAAAGCAGCAGAGAGAGAGAGGGAA
>NW_006438113.1:470084-470631 GCF_000325575.1 Pteropus alecto
TGAGGGAGCACTACAGAGGAATGACCCCGTGAGTGCCAAGGCCAGTGTCATGGCTAGAACCTCAGTAGGACTCACCCTTCCTGTCCGATCTTCTGTCCCTGTCCCTGTCCCTGTCCCTGTCTGGGCATCTTGGCCAGACAGCCCAGCCTGTTCCTTCCTCACTGTACCTTCACTCTCTACACAGAAGGCTTCTTCTGGCTTCATGCTTGTGTTCTCTTACTTATTCTAAGGCTGGCTAAAGTGCTTCTTCAAGTGGGAAGAGCACCAGAAATCAGGAGATCCAAAGACAGTTCCCAGTTTGGTCATTAGTTAGTGCCATCTGGAGCAAGCTTTCCCTTTCTAGGTCTGTTTCCCCATCTGTAACCCCAAGGCTCTGTGCAACATTTTGAAAACATTAAGATGACCAACTTGAAAGCTTTTCTTCCTTGGTCCCACCTGCTCTTCTCTAAGGTCCTGTGTCAAACATCTGGTAGGAACCATCCTTCACTGTTCCTTAGTTATCTTACCAGTGTTAGCATTGTTACCTAGAGGATAGGTACACTTTCTC
>NW_006438113.1:470660-533781 GCF_000325575.1 Pteropus alecto
CCCTTGGGTACCTCAAGATCCCTAGCAGTACCGACAGTAATATGAGAGTCAAGAGTGCGGGGTTCCTGTCTCAGTCTGCCATTGATAAGCCATGTTAAGCATTGGACCAGTTAGGCTCAAGACTCAAAGTGTCCTCAGTCAGGGGTACTTATGTCTCAAGGATGTTGGAAGGAAAAGGGATCAAACAAGAAAGTGCTTTTAAAAAACTACACCAGTAGAAACAACAGACTTGTATTTTCCTTTCTCTCAATTAATGAAATACTAAGAATTGGCCTGTTAGCCCCCACTCTGAGATATATTGCTCTTGGGGATATCTAGGTTATCTAGCAATAGTGAGCTGTTTCTAATGTTAATAAAGGGAGGAAGATAGGTCTCAGGGTTTAATTTCCCGTCCAAGGAAGTGAGGAACCGAGTCACTGAGCACTTTCTTCCTGCGTTCCAGGCTCCCCTGTGGCCTTCTATGCCAGCTTTTCAGAAGGGACAGCTGCCCTACAGACAGTGAAGTTCAACACTACTTACATCAACATTGGCAGCAGCTACTTCCCTGAAGATGGCTACTTCCAAGCCCCCGAGCGTGGGGTCTACCTATTTGCAGTGAGCATTGAATTTGGCCCGGGGCCAGGCACCGGGCAACTGGTGTTTGGAGGTCACCATCGGACCCCTGTCTGTGCCACTGAGGAGCAGAGGAGTGGAAGCACGGCGACAACCTTTGCTATGGCGGAGCTGCAAAAGGGTGAGAGAGTGTGGTTTGAGTTAACCCAGGGATCAGTAATAAAGAGAAGCCCACCAGGGACTGCATTTGGGGGCTTCCTGATGTTCAAGACCTGAATACTGGGGCCCAGCTCTGACCAGACGTTGTGGACTTGCCCAGCTCTCCTTGAGACTCTGGCCAGGGTTGGTCTGGAGACCATCAGGTTGCTCTGGCTCTTCCCTAGAAACCTTCTGCAAAGAGCGGGCCTCCCTCTAGATGCACTGTTTGGGTATTTCTTAATGATGAGGACTGGAATGCTTCTCTCTGGGCGAGACCTTCTCTCCGGGGAAGTGTGAACCTCGGCGCGGGTGCCTTCTGAGGAGCATGACTTGGGCTCCAGCAACTTGATGCACCCTGTATTCTTCAGCTTCTTCGGTGTTTTGCTCCGCCTGTGACTGGAAACTTCCATACAACACTAAACTGTTCTCTCACTTCAGTCTCCCTGATCTTATGCTAGAAAATCATTCTTTCCTGGAAGGAATATGTTTAAAATAGAGGTGACATTTTCAACAATGTTGGAAACTAGTCTCCAACCACTAAAGGGCAGTAGGAGAAAACCAACCTGTTTGCTCTCTGTCAGTCAGAAATGGAGATAGTACTGGTGGAGTTAACCAAGGAAAACACAATTAGTATTTTTTCCTTAGTCTCAGTCCTTCCTTGAATTTATCCGTAACTTTAGTTTCCCTTCTTTTTCTCCTACCCTCATACAGGATAAAGGCCAAGAGATGCCAACCATGAACTAAAATATATAGAGATTTCACCCTTTTACTTCCTCCAATAGCTTATGAGCAGCCTAATTCTTATTAGCCTCTCTACCAGGAAGGGAGCTGAGAGAGGGAGGGAAAGAAAGATTGTAAAAATATCCATCAATTTCATCGACTTTGGAATAAAGCAATGTCCTTCAAATCTCTGCCTGGTTTACTTATGGAGAGCAAAAAGATTTGGTAAAGTAGGTGGAAATGTGGGACAAAATGAAACTATTTGGGATAAATGTGACTTTCATTATTCAGGGCCCTATCTTACTTCACAATTTTAGTTAATTCTACATAAAACACTCTGAGGCCTCCAAAGTAGGCCTTGACATTAATATTGGATTAGACAGTACATACAGCTTAGAGTTGCAATTACTGCAGTATCAACATACGGTTTTAAAAAAACTGGATTCTAGAGCAACAGGCTTGAGAAAGCAGTCATCTAGTTGTCAGAAAATGTTTATGTTTTGTAGTTAGTATTCAATATTTGTTGAATATACTCTTCTTCATAAGAAAATCAAATGGGCTGGGTAGTGAAAAAGGACAGGAGTTGGTTGTCAGGGTTAACAGGGTGCCAGCCCTTCTCATATTTTCTGGAGGTCATTAATTCAAGTAATTATCCCTCAGGATTTAGTTACCACTAAACTTGGTGTGCTCAATGTGCTTAGACATCAGCATTAAAAGGAACAGTATTCCAGGCCACTCTGCCACTGACAGTTTGACATTGGAGTGAATCACAACCTGTAGCATGAGGTGGTTTACTTGACAACTCTTATTAAGTATTCTTGTATTTTATTATCTTGACTGCACTTTCAACTCTCACCTACCTGCCTTTCCAAACTCTTGCCAGGGGTTCTCACCGGGTGCAGGTCTGTTACCAAGACCAATCCTGACCCAAAGCATGACGTATGTGGCCCATTCCAGACCAAAGACTGGAAAGCCAGTACCAGGTCACCCTTGCTGCTAAGAAGACCACACCATGTGTTCTTTCTGCTCAGTATTGCTATTATTGTTCAGGCCATGCTGATGACTAAGTGGAAACATCAGGGTGATGCAGTCTTATTTAAAATTTTCATTTGGAATTTATTGCACATAGAGTAAATTGATCTTCCCCATAAAGGGCACATGTCCTCCAAACCTCATATGGCTGGTGCTCTTCAAGAGAGAAGTTATACATAGAAGTGCTAACTGATAAGCTCTGCCAGCAGCATGAAAGTTGCTCCAGAAGTTTCTGGGATGAGAATTAGAGAAACAATGAGTTTTAGACAGAGTGCTTTGCCTGCAAATTTCACAAAACCTTAATATAAAGTTTAAGTGCAAATTTTCTATTTTAATACTTCTATAATTGGGACTCCAGATCAGAATGAATTCTAAAGTTCATTTGATAGATTTCTTATCTCCACTAAGGCATCTAATATCTCCGGTGGAATCTTTTTCACTGTCTTCCAAGTAGATGCCCTGTTACCCCAGGTCAATGTTAAAACACCCTTCACTTGTGGCATCCTAAACAAGAGAGCTCACTGAGTACACAGTAGTATCATACCTTCTCAAACCTGATAGAAAAAAAAAATAATAACAAAATACCACTGAAAAACAAAAAAGGGTACCATAAGCAGATCAGAAAATTTTAGTAATTCCTAAAAAGTAGGAAGAAGGGAAACAACAACATGAAATCATAACCCCAAACTCTGAGACTGTTAGAGGGATGGGAGTGATTTCAGGGGACCCCAAATTCAAACCCAGCCCCTCACACACTTGGGAGAAGGGCCCAGTCAGTCCCTTTGTCCCTTGCCTGTGCAAAGCAGCCAGCAGGCAGCAGCAGTGGTCTCTGCTTTGAGTTAAGTAGTGCAGGTCAATCCTGAGCCTCAAGTTGGGGTAGCTACTAACTCTCTGGAGACAGGAAGGTCCCACACCCAGATGACACTTATAACCTTACTGAGATCAAACCCGAGGGAGTCAATCCAAAGATGAGTTTCCACAAACCACAACATAATGTCGAAATAACTCCTGACCTTTATTTCAGAAAACACCATGGAGGGGATATATGGTCTTAAAGCTCTTCTCTCATCCCCTGAAGCTCCTCTGGTATCCCATGATGTTTATCTTGAGATAAACATCAAAAACTCCTCTGGGAGCTCTAGTCCCACTACCCTACCCTTCTCCATGAAGAACCTCCCCCAAACCTGGCCTGGCAATGACAAACTCTTTGGGGCAGGAGAGTAAAGGAGGTAAATAAATGGAGTGGGGGAAAGCCTGAATCCTGTTGAGTAGGCAGAGAAGAAAGGATTACTTACGTTTGCTCTAACAAATAGCTATTATTCCACACTCTCTAATAAAAACAGGAAGCTGAGGAACATGGAACTGAGATGAACAAGGATTCACTAATACAAAAATGAGCAACTAGCCCCAAATTGCCAAACATTTGTAGAAAAGCAGCGTCATGAATAAGATTTTGGAATATATAAATCTCTCAAAAAACACAAAAAATTGTAAACATAAATGTTGATTATTTGCAACCCAGATCCTGGTCGCTCCCCTAAAAGGAACCAGGGTGCCCTGGAAAAATGGCTGGGGTAAGGAAAGTACCAGATGAGCCTGGAACATCTTAATGTGACAAAAAGCAACACGTGCTTTAAAAATGATGAGCACCGGTCAAAAGCACTCAGGAGCTAGTTTGAACTCCCAGTAGCCAAGTCTGGGTCAATTTGAACGTCAAAATAAATAATGATCTAATAAGACTATAACTCATTGAAAAAAATAAGAATCCATGAGTCCATAATGGTGATATCTACATCATGGCCTCCTGATGGGATGCCCTGAGAAGGATAGACATCATGTCCACAAATTCACTAACCTTTACTCCAGAAAATGTCAGTATCACAAAAGACAAGAGCTGGAGAAGTGTTTCAGATTGAAGGTGAATAGGGAGACAACTGAATGTAAGATACTAGATAGATTCTGGACCAGAAAAACATGCTCTCAAAGACTTTAACAAAATGACTGGCAAAACTTAAAAGGTCTTCAGATTATGGTATTGCTGGTGATTGTTATGGTATCGATGTAAACTTTCCTGATTTTGAGAACTGTACATAAATGGTTATATAATAGATTATCCCTGAAGTATTTAGGGATAAAGAGGCGTGGGCTCTGCAAATTTAGTACAAGTAGTTCAGAAAAAAGTATGTGTATATATGTGTGTACACAAATTCTAAGATGAGCCTTTGTGATTTTTGTATACATTCACAGAATGAAAAAGCGATTGTGGCAAAATGTAAATTTATAAATCTGGGTGAAGGGTAAATGGCATTGTTTATACTATTTTTGCAACTTTTCTGGAAGTTTGAAATTCTTTCAAAATAGAAGTTAAAATTTGGTTGCTGAAATAAAAAACTCAGTAGATGGGCTGAAAAGCAAACAGTAGGATGTAACATAAAAGAGACGTTATGAAATCTGTTAGAAACATATGGGCATCCTAGTATTTGTCTAATAGTTTTAGAATAAGAAAAGTGAAAGAAGGGATGAAATAAATAATGGAAGTTCCCAAATCCAAGGAAAAATTAAAAGGACCCATTTACTACTGAGTAACAGAATGTTTGTAACTAGACATACAAGTTAAACTTCAAAAATTGTTTCTTGTATGAAAAATTAAGTTAAATTACAAAGAAGTTAATTAGATACATGTCACACTTCTCACTGGCAGTAAGGGATGCTGGAAGACCATGGAGTAAGTATCTTCAGAGTTAGATTCTATCTCCAGCCAAAATACTAGCAAAGTATGACAGAATCAAATATAAAAATGGCTTTGTGTTTGACTGAAATGTATTCCACAACAGTAGTCTTTTCTGTCACAGCTTGTCTTTTACCATTTTCAACACTTACTTGGATTTTAGTACAGGAGAGTAATAGAGAACAAAGCAATAGATGTACTTTATCAACCCAAGTCAGCAATCTGATTCTAAATTTGCTTTAAAAAAATGGCTCCTCCCTCAAAAAAAAAAAAAAAAAAAAAAGGCCCAAGTTCTTTCTTCTTTTACCTTGAAAATATTTTCAGTATAAGAATTTCATATTGACTTTTAAATATTGGTAACATTTCAAGTTGCCTGTGCAAAATTTAGGATGAGTAGTGAAGTGGATGTAAGGGACACCAGGTTATCTGGAATTGCCTTGAATTTCATTTTGAGCATACATGGGATACTCTGAGTGAAAGTAACTGGACAAAGACCAGGAAGATGAAGTTCAGAGGAGTAAGAGGTAAGCCACACATAATGCACCTAAAAATGAGAATAGCAGTTCCTACCTCAAAGGGTGATTATGAATTAGCCTTTCAGCCCTAGTCTCTGCGTCTGAAATATTTTTTCTACGTACCTGTGCACTTGAATTGTTTCCTCTTCCTGTTCTCAGCCTCAGGGTGACTTGCCCATTTTGGCTTGTACCCTGAGCTCACAGTATTTAACTCCCCGTGACTAGAACAGTATCACCACCATTAGGTAGTCTCTGCCTACACTACTGGCTGGCCACTTTCAGTGAACCATGTCCACCAAGTCAAGACTGTATTGCTTCAAGGTCTCAAGCAAGTCTTCATAGGAATATGCATATAATTTAATAAAGTCTGAAATGCCAGAAATGGTCCATGCACTAGCAACAAGTAGATAAACATTTCTCCAAGTGAATGAAGATTGAATTAGCATCTCTTGAAACTACTAAAAGGATTAGACTATTTTGAGAACTGTATCATTTCTTAATGTCTACTCATATTAATACAATTAATATTAAAGAAACCTTGAAAATAGTTACTCTTCCAACTGACCAGTGAGAGTAACAGATTATGCTGGAAGGAAAAATGAATGCATTTATCTAGGCTTTTACAAGGAATGAAAGCCTGCAAGTATTTAACAGGCCCAGAAAAACCCTGATTCTACATTAAGCTGCATGAGTGCATGCTATTGTTTCAAGAAACTATCTCACAGATACTAAAGAAGATTCTTGTGAAGAATGTGTAATTGGCTATCTCCAAACATTTTATTTTTTTTTAGGCGAAGCAACCCTTGGTTGACCTCACAGACTGCAAGGACCTTGTTAACTTACAATGCTTTATTTTTTTATTTTTTACGCCTACGGCACCTGGTCTTCCTACGTGGTCTCCCATCCAAGTACTAACCAGGCCCGACTCTGCTTAGCTTCTGAGATCAGACGGGATCAGGCGTGTTCAGGGTAGCATGGCCGTAGACTCTCCAAACATTTACTTTTGTGGGCAGACATCAACTAGTCCCAAATCTTTTTGATGATTTAACACGTTCAACTGCCTAAGAAAAGGCATCACTAGGAATGAATTTACAGACAACTGAAAACAGCTGACAGGTGGTGAGACTAAGTGCAGGAAGGAAAATGGTATTGTTGCAGAACAAAAAGAAAGCTACCTTTACTTCCCTGAAGTTTAAGCTTTCCAAAAAGCACTGACACAGCAGGAACACCATAAGGCCAGATAAATGGATTCCATTATTTGAAAAAGCCAGTTACAGGACAAGAGACCAGGCATGATGCTAGCAAAAAGATAAAACCTTGGAAGAAATGCCCTGCGCATGTAGTGAGATGAGTACTCTTTTACACTGTGAGTAGCTGTGTAAATGAAAATTCTCTGGGCAGCAATATGGCAATATTTATAAAAAACCTAAGATTTTTTTCCATCTTAAATAATCTTTTAAAAGTTCATATTCACTAGGCCCATTTTTAGAAAGGTAATCTAAGAAAATGTACAAAGATTTATATATAATGATGTTCAATGCCTTGGTTATATTTTCCAAAACGATGTAAAATAATCCAAATATTCAATAGGGAATTGAAAAAAATAAATATTCCATCAAGCAGATGGAATATTAGTCACTTTTTTAAAAACTGTTTTCAATGGCTATATGTGACATAACATCTTAATACTGTAAGAATATATGTAGCAGAAAAAAGATTAAAAAGAAACATTTGAATGTAAATAGTGGTAACATCTGACAATAGAATTTTGAATGATTTTATTTGCTTTTTAGATTCTTTCCTATGTTTTCCAAAATTTCTGTAATTACACATCTTTAAAACTAGAAAAAAATGTGTGTATGTTTTAAGAACAACCTTTACTATAATAGGTTTATGAATTCTCTATCTACACAAAGAATATATGGTTCCATGTCACTTACCTGCCCCGTGCTCCGTACTGGGTTTCCGGAAGCTGAAATGCACATCTCAGGGACAAATGTATGTACACTAACTTATTTGTTATAAAATCTCACCAGGCACATGTGGCTTCTGATACACAATACAATCCAAGTAGAGTATCATAAAACACATCACTAAAGTATACTAAAATAAGGTTATTTACTTAAAAATGATACATTAGACGTAATTTATACATAGAACAAAGCAGTTAATGGTAAACTTAATAAGGCACCTTTTAAGCTAGATGCTGTATAAAATACATTTAGTGTGTTACATACCAAAGATGAATCTGTATTTTTGGTGTTTTACAACTGCATAATGAAACTGCTTGTTTTTTTAACCCTTCTTTCAAGGTCTCTGTACAACTTCTCTAATTAAGCTATAATGATATTTTCATTTTATACAATATATACTATATTTTAGTTTTTAAATGGGCAAGGACAACAGTCATTAGAAGAGCTTAAATAATTCCACTGAAAGCATAGTACAAAGCACAAGCTAAAATTACAATATATTTAATCCTTTTCAAAAGCAGTATTCACATACTTTCCTTGTGGGATGATCATTACATGTGGCTCCATTTGATGCTGCTCTAGATTTATTTTGGTTTTTATGAATATGTCAGCTGTCTGCAATTTTCACTGTGACACTCATAACAGTACGGAGGCAAGAACTGCTACACTGCTATTTTAACATCTGACCTAAGCAAATAACATTACCATACTTTTGAATGGTACAAGAGGTGCGATAATCCTTTTAAAAATCAGTATTTCTGTTGTTGAAATTATTTTAGATATTTAGAAACATTTCAAAACAACATGTACGAAAAGAAATATAAGTGATTTAATTCATAAAATCTTCTCTGGAATAAATTATTCATCAATATCAAATGTGACTTTGGGCTAACTTAGAGATTCATGATTCTTTAAAACTGTATTGTATTTTTGTTTTAAACAGAAACAAAAAATCTGGGGGAGAAAGGCACTATATTTCTGAGTGAATAAATAATAAATCTGGCACATTGTAGAAAAACGATTTTCAAAAACTATAGGTCACTTTCTAAGTTTAGAAATACTTCTAGACATTGAAAAGGCAACATGATATATTGATTGGAATAGCTTTTGTGAAAATATTTCCAGAGAAATAAGATTCAAATTTTATGCTTTGGAAACTTGTTCAATAAAAAGGCACAAGGAAAGCTCAGAATACATTGAAGCCAATTCTAATGTGCCTTTAATTCTAGAGATATTTACTAGTATAAAAAGAATTCATAAGAAAAATTCTCTTTGAGGGTTAACTTTTGTTATATCCAGGTAGCTCTGAGTTTTTTGATTTTATGTTTTAATTATTTAAAGGAATGACAGACAGAAGCCATACATTTTTTAAAATGCTAAATTGTGATACCAAATAATGGCTTTTAGGGTTTTATGACTATTAACTATAGTACTATGTAATACTTCCTTCCTCTTCCTCTTTAAATATTTCACTTATTGAGTGAACTCAGAAATTTAAGAGTAAGATGGAGGAAGAAAATAAATATCATGCAACTTTTTTTAGACTTTAAGATTTCAAATATTTTGAAATCTTAAAAAGCATCGTTTGCTTTTTAAAAACAGGTTATACTAGAAAATATTTTTACTGAACAAGTCTCTAACATTAATTCTTGATATCATGTTTAACGGATCAATTTAATTTAAAAGAATCATTACAGTTGTCTTGTACTTATATACTATTTGCAATGTTTTGCTTCCACATACTATTTTAACATTTCTAAGACTAGAGCTTGCCTTTCCTTACATATTTTATTATTAACATAACAAGTGATTTTCAAGATTTGTAGTTTATCAAATAAAAAATAAATCAAGGTTAATCTTAGACTAAAGAGATTTGAACTCATAAGTGTTCTTAAATCACATGGCAATTTAGATAAAAATATCTATAAATTTCAGTATAGACATGGGGAAAACATTTAGAAAAAGCAAGTTATTGGGTACTATCAAATGTCAATTTACTTACCTTGATGAACATTTCTAACTTGAGTTGTTAGGTGAAAATTATTAAACTTAGCCAAAATTGTTAAAGCAAGTTTCAAATGTGTGAAGTTTGATGTACAGACAGATATACAAGTTTCAGCCTTAAGTGCTAGTTAAATTTTGGTAATGAATGAATACATGCTCTGATTCCTTCCCTTTAAAGTATTTTGACCATGTTGTGAAAAATCACATTTATGTTATATTCAAAGAACACTGTCTCACTTTATGCACCCATGAGTAGTTTGTTCAGAATAAGATATTAATATTTAAAAGGCATTACAGAAGTATAAAAAGTTTAAGTAAATTAAAATTATTCCTTGGGATAACAAGGCATTCATAAAATATGTAGCATTTTCTTGAATAACAGCTATATGGTATAGACAGTAAGTACTGACTAGATACTTAACTTTTGTGCCTGACCCTTCATTGTCCTCCCAAGTTATGGAACAGAAATCATAAAATCAAAAACCTCAAATGATTTAAGTGTCTAAAACAGTTGCTGATAAACATATATCAGCTCTGAAATAGAAACTTCTATTTAGAGGATTCTTTCATAAAGGAAAATTGAGATGATAGTATCTTAATGAAAGTCTATGCCTGAAGTTAACAAAGTCCTAGGTTTGATTCACTACTTTGAATGTATTAGTTCTGAAAATTCATATGTAGTTCTACTTTGTAATATTTTCTTCTAATCTTTTATTTTTTTCCCCTTAATGATGGGATGTGAGGTACATGTGAGCTGGTTTCTACAGTATGAATGTATGTACATATATAAAATATGATTGTAAAAGGAGCAGGTGTTTTGCAAATAAAGCATATTACACACAAAATATAAATAACTTCCCTTTTAAAAGTTACTGAGAATAAAGAATACAGAATGTGGTTATAGGCACTTAACATTGCTATCGAATGTAGTAATTAGTAATTCACTTCAATAAGAAGTGTTTTCTTTACAAGGTTCATGGCATTGGGAGTTCCAACTTTGGATAGGATGCTTTTTAGGACAAAAATAATAATTACCAAAAACAAAAAAAGATGGTGATAAGAGAAAAACAGTTCAAATTTACGGGCACTTTCAACTTCTTTTGGCCTTTTATCAACTTTTATGTTAAAAATAAAGTTGGTGGAGAAGCTAGCTCACCTGCAAGGTAAATGGCTTTTATGTGATTGGCAAATCTTGGTCAGATCATGCATTTTTAAAGCACAAAATCAACTACCACTAATATGTTCCTGTGCATTCATAAATTATTTTCTTCTAATTCAAATAGCAACAGAGAAATCCTGGTGTGCATGTGTGTGTACACACACCATTATCAAAGCATGACAAACTATCATAAACTAAGCAGTATCCCAAACAAATCATAACCCATAGGCTGTTTACAAAGGTAGAATACAAATAGATTAAATTTTTCAGGTAGAAGGCAAATGTATATTTCTCCATCTCTGCTGAATTCATTTATCTTCTTAAGGCTTTCACAGAAAGCACCATTTTATGAACAGGTAATTCAGTACCCAGAGTTTGACTGGAGACTTATTAATTAGGATTGAAGTCTTGATGCAGTTCATAAAAACCCAATAAAAAAAAAAAGGCATCAAAAACCACATTTAAAATAAAGCTGTCCATATATGAAGAATTAAGTGTTCAGAAGTTCCCAGCTTATATTCTACGGAGTACTGAAAGGTTTAATATTAGCAGCCTGTGAAGGTGTAGTGAGGAAAGAGTCTGAGAACCAAGTTAACATCCTTATTCTACTCTAATTCCACCCGTTCCTTAGGTGAAAACAGTTCTGTCAGTCTAGAATTTCTTCTCATGATTGCTTAACTGTCAAATCTTTACATCTTGGGATTCAACCATCTTAGCAAGTGTCTTCTTGATTCTCAGAGCTGTAAGTCTAGAAGCTGGATTGTGGGCCCAGCACTCTGACATTAGCTTCAAAACTGCTCGTAGACACTGAAAAGTAAAGAGAAGGTAGTGAGCAGGTAAATATCTTTGGTGACACCAATCAATTCCTCAAAGAACTGAGTTCAACTTACTTCATCACTGTTCCATCGATTAGACACAATTGGCCGCAAACGTTTGACACACACAACCTCACGCATGTCTTCATATGATGGATCACTGGGTACCATGTTGTAATATGGCAACTGGTATTCTTCTACTATCCCTGTAGGGAATAAGAAAACATAGTGGGCACAAAATGGTGGCTGGACAAAATATATCAATCTATTCAGCTTACTGAACTATGGAACTAAAACCGATTCCTACATAAAGAAGAAAAAAATACTTGAGTGGATGATTAACTTTTAATAGAAAATGTATGTTATCTCTCTCTCTTTTTTTAATGTCTAATTATTTCCCCTACATTCATCGGGATCCCAATTATAGCTGTGGACATACCAATATATTATCTCTAAAAAAAAGAAGGGTGAAACACTCACTTACCCTAAATTTTAAGCTAATTATTTATGTACACAATTGTTCCTACTAACAATGAATGCAGTCTTTATTTTTGTTTTGTTCTGCAGTAGAAAGACACCATGATATATAGAAAAGAGATAACACAGCAAGCCTGAGACTGTTATCCTTACATAGGCCTGCTTACAAGGCTGGCCTCCGGATAGTTTATGGGAACTTGCCTGGTGGACAGCTTCCTACACTGATCAAAAACTCCCTAAATGATAAGAATGGTGCAATGTGCCTAGACTATTTGTACAAACAATATGGTTTATGCTGAACACCTGCTTTCTGAGAGTTTGGAATTTTGGTACACACTAGGCAGAGTGCCCATGTGACCAGCCTCCAATAAAATCTTTGGGAACTAAGTCTCTAATAACTTCCCTAGATGATACTATTTAACACATTGTTGGAGGAATTAAGTGCATCCTGTGTGATTCTACTGGGAGAGGACTTTAGAAAATGTGCCCGATTTCCTCCAAACTTTGCCCCATGTACTTTTCCCTTTGCTGATTTTGCTTTGTATCCCGTCACTGTTAATAAATTTTAGCTGTGAGGACAACTACATACGGAGTCCTATGAGTCCTTCTAGTGAAATCATAGAACTTGGGAGTGATCTATGACATACATGACATACAAATGATATAACAAGAGCTGTTAAGTTTTTTTGAATGATGAGGAT
The DNA here is from genome assembly GCF_000325575.1 of Pteropus alecto. NCBI lineage: Eukaryota > Metazoa > Chordata > Mammalia > Chiroptera > Pteropodidae > Pteropus > Pteropus alecto. Next base: position 483,535 of record NW_006438113.1, read on the forward strand.
GCAAACATAACCAGAAACAAATTCCCTAAACTCCTACCTCCTGTGATACAACGACGAGCCATTTCCCAAATTATTAGGCCAAAGCTATAGATGTCCGCCATTATGTAGGGCTGGAAATGGTTTTTATTCAGGCTTTCATCTAGCACTTCTGGAGCCATGTAGCGTTTGGTACCCACCCTGGTATTCAAGGGTACATCGACTTCATTTGTATCGCTGAAACAGAAGACAGATAATATCCAGGTTGATAGTCAAAAATAAAATAGTTTACCTTCCATTTCTATTTTCTAATAGCCTCTCTCTCTCTCTCTCTCTCTCTCTATATATATATATATATACACATACACATATATATGTGTATATATATACATATATATAATAAAAATATCTATCTATCTATCATCTATCTATTTATCTATCTACTTATCTATCATCTATCCATCCATCTATCCATCCAAAATCTCTACATTCCTTCATCAGAAATCATTGGGGTCAGATGTATTTTAAAATTTAGTATCTTTCAGATTTTAGAAAAATATTATACCCTTTAAAAATGTGCTACATATTATACCTAGAAGGGTCTAGAGTAGTATTCTTAATCAAAATGTTTACTAGTCTGTATTGAAAAATTAAGTATGACTATTCATATGAGGCTGGATAAAGACAATAGATACCGTCAGGTCAGGTTTTGTCACCAAACAAGTTTGGTGTTTCTCTAAGAAAAAGGACAACACTGAATATAAGAAAAAGTGGTAGATAATTATGTCCCAGAACAAGTGAATGTGAAAATAAACTGAGAGGAATCTTTTGCTTTCACCATTCTCATGTGATAGAGGATTACATTTTCTTCATGGGTCCAATCATCTTAGTTCTGTTATGAGTAATGTTTACATAATCACATTGACAACCATTAATAAATGATGTTTATTGGTTTTTCAACTTTTGGAGTAAATTTTAGAGTGGGAAGACATGAATGTTTTGTTGTTTAGGTCCTCAATTCTGATAGGTTTAGAAACTACTGTGAAGCATAGGTTAATATATATTTTCCTATATGGCATCTGATAAATATTTGAACCAATAAACACTACATTATTTAAAAAACAGAAACAAAAACAAAAACCAGGGTTAGAACACTGTAATGACCAGAGAAGATTTAATTTTTTTAATGTTTACTTTGGTATGGACTAGTATTTTTATCTTATGGCCTGAAATTAATTCTGAAATGTGAAATGACTGCTGTATTCTAGAGTTATAACAACATTAAAATGATTTCAATAGTTTCTCAAAAATTTTATAATTGTTTAAAAATATTAACAACGTATCAAGTAGTGATGGAGAAATGGCATATTTATATCATTTATGGGAGTATAAATTGACGCATGCGCTCTGAAGGCATAACTTGCAATATACCTTAATACGTACATACTCCTCTCTAGGAATCCATTATGAAAAAATACTTGTATAAGTGTTCAAGGATATAATATATATAAATAAAATAAAATGTCCATTAAAAAGCATTTTTTAAATAAGAGAGACAAACCAGAGGCAAATTTAATGCTTATCAATTGGGCCATGACATAAATTATAGTACATTCATATTTTGAAAAACTCTGATCGATACTATTGAAAAAATGAAGTATGTCTATATAAACTGAAACAGAAGGATATTTAAGAAAATAAAGGAAACCAAGAATTATGTAGAGTAAAATGCGGTTTTTGTTAACAAAGCAAACATAACCCACCAAAATAAACCATGACAAAAATCCCAATTACCTATTTATATAACTATGTAACTATGTAAGCATAAATACATGTTTGGAATTGCACTGTCCTGAGATTAACATAATTTCTAAACAGCGGGCAAAGAATCACTCACCTGTTGAATTTAACAGCAAGGCCCAAGTCAGCAATGCAACAACTTCCATTTTTCTTGATGAGAATGTTTTTGCTCTTTAGGTCTCGGTGAGCAATTGCAGGCTTTCCTTGGGTGCCATAAATTTCTGTGTGGAGATGGCACAGACCACAAGCAGCTGAATAAGCCAACTTGAGGAGAGCTCTGGTGTCTAATGTAGCACACTTCAGGAAATCATAGAGAGATCCATTTTCATGGTAGTCAGTAATCAAATAGAGCTGAGTCCAGGAACCTGTACCTTTAATGTCTGCTGCTATAAAACCTGTTTAATTAACAAGTTCAAAAGGTTAGTTATCAGACGTGGCTATGGAGGATAATGAATGCTCATTCAAGATACTGAGAATAACTCAGGTACCATGTAGACATTAAACATTAAATTTGCCTAACAAAATCTCCTGAATTTGTTCTCAAGATTTTTATTTCTGCCATTTACACTTATAACTCTATATTTCTGCAATAAACTTAATATAATGATCATGAAAATTATAATATAACTAAGAAGATCACATAAATAATAATCTGGGAGAGTGTTTACAGCTATGTGATTCCGTAAACATGAAGAGCCATAAAAAAGGAACATGAAAAAGGCTCTCGATTTCAAATCGAAAAGTGGATACATTACAATACTAAAGTTAAAAATGTTCATCTAAGAGTTTCCACCTAATTAAGCCAATTCCATTTTCCCATCAATGCCTCCTTTACAGTCTGGCTTGTTGACAAACAGGTCCATAATAGTGACCCCCTTTCCTTCTCCTTTCTCCTTTAAGAAAAAGGCCAGTAAAAGTGCTGGGTTGAATAGTGTTCTCTCAAATTCATGTACATATGGCAACTGTAAATGTGACTTTATTTTGAAATGGTCTTTGCAGATGTAATGAAATTCAGATCAGGTCATATTAGATTAAAGTGGGTCATAATTAAATGACTGGTAACCTTATAAGAGGCAAATTTGAACACAGACACAGGGGGGAGGCCATGTGATAACAGGGACAGAGATACGAAAGAGTGCTGTCTCTAAGCCAAGGAACACCAAAGATTGCTGGCAATCACCAGAAGGCAAGAAGAGGCAAGGAAGGGTCCTCTCCTAAAGCCTTCAGAGAGCATGGCCCCATCAACACCTTGATTTTAAACTTCAGGCCTCAAAACTCAGAGAAAATAAATTTCCATGGTTTTAAATTACCGAGTTTGTGGTAACTTGTTATGACAGCCTTAGGAAATTGATACAAGTGCCTATTATACTCTTGAGCATTGTGCTATACACTGTCTAAAAGAGAAACAGTAGCTGAAAAGAAAAGTCAGGAAAGCTAGATGAGTTTACGTATCCTACTGACCAGATCATAACTAAATTATTTTCCTACTGTGTAAATGGGAGAGTGGGGAGGAAGAGACCTACTAAGCATAGAATATTAAGCTACATCATATGGTGGTAGCAGTTTAGTTTACAAAAGGCAAAAGGTATACATAAAGTTATCCTACAAAATTACTTACATTACTTAAAAAAGACATGGTTTTTGTTACTGTATGATAAGTCCAATAAACTGACATTACTTCCAATTTGAAACTACCACTGTCTCACCAGTAGGGTAGTAAATAAACCGGCTGGTTGGCATTAAGGGCTTATTGTATTTAAACTGTGTATTTAAACTATGTATTCTACTGGGTTTCCTTTAGCCTAATGCATATAACGGAATTCACATGTTTTCAGAGCCCATGTGGCAAGCTTCCACCCACACCCTACTAACCTTGTCAGAATATGGAATTGACTGAAATGAAATGTGTACCTACCAAGTATATTTTCATGGCGCATTAGCACAGTTTGATAGATTTCTGTTTCTCGAAACCAGCTAGCTTCTTCAGTGGTAAAAAACACTTTGACTGCTACTTTTTCACCACGCCATTTACCCATCCACACTTCTCCGTATCGGCCTTTACCAACTTGCCGAACCATCTGAATCTGTTTGGCAATAGTTCGCTGAACCTTCATAAAAAAAAAAAAAATATTTTGAGCTCTTGATGAAAAGAATCTATTAAGACTGAGAAAGTGGTCTGACAGTCCATTCCATCAAAAAGGATGGTATATACAACCAACCAACTCCAATGTCAAAAATTAAAAGGTATTTAAAAGAAGATGAAACAATATACAACATATTCCAAAATCATAAGTAACAGGTTAGTCAATGTGGCAGACTGCTTCCAAAAAAGCTCAAAGTAATACCCCTCCCAGTACATACACCCTTGGGTTATCTCCTCCATAAACTCTGGGCTTGGTTTGGCCACAACATTTGCTCTGAGTAGCAGAACAATAGAAAGTGTGATGCAAGTGAAGACTTAAAAAGGGCGCACTGGAACTTGCCCTTCTTACTACCCTTAGGAGCCCTGTGACCAATTTACAATACCTTGTGAATCGCTGGCCAGGTGCATGAACAGTTTCATCTAGCTCTAGCCGAGCAAGTCCAGAAAAAGGAATGCCCAGCGACCCAAAGAATCAGACCCACAGAATCTAACTTACTTGAGGAATCATTTTATTGCAGAATCCTTTTATAATTTTTTTCAGAAACTCAGGATTATTGAGGTATCATTTACATATAATAAAATTCACCGTTTTTGAGAACTGTGTTTTGACAAATGTGTAGAGTCATGTAATAGCCATCACTCAAAAAAGTTCCCTTTTAGCCTCTTTAAAGTCAATCCTCCCTCACCCACCCCCAGTCTCTGGCATCACTGATCTGTTTTGTACCTACAGTTTGGCCTTTCTAGAATATCACATAAATAGAAACATACAGCATGTAGTCTTTTGTGTCTCAGCTTTTTCACTTAACATAAAACGCTTTCAAATTCATCATGTTGCACGTATCAGTAGTCTGTTCCTTTTTATTGGTGAGTTGTATTCCACTCTATGAATGTACCACCACTTATCCACATAACAATTGATGAACTTTCGTTTACAATTTGTATCTATTATGAATAAAGCTGCTATAAACATTCACATTCAGGTCTTTGTCTGGCCATGTTTGCATAGCTCTTATGCAAATACTTAGCAGGACTGCTTCGCTGTGTGTTTAAGTTTTCAGTCAACTGTCAAACTATTCTCAAAGTGGCTGTATCACTGTGCATTTCAATCAGCAATATATGAGATTTCTAGTTGATATCCTCAGTCTCAGCCATATTAGTGGATGCATAGTAGCATTTCATTGTGTTAGTTTGTATTCTCTCATGATGATTAGTATCTTTTCATATGCTTATTTGCCATTCTTATATCTTCTTTGGGAAAGTGTCTATTCACATTTTTTGTCCATTTTAAAACTGAATTGTTTGTCTTAATACTGAATTATAAAAGTTCTTTATATACTCTGTAACACAAATTCTTTATCTGATCTTTACCAGTTTGTGACTTTATTTTTCATTTCATTAACAGTGTCTTCAGAATAGGAAAAGCCTTAAATTCTGATAAAGCGCCTAATTTATCACTACAAAATGATTCATGCCTTTTGTGTGCTAAAGAAATCTTTGCTCAACCCAAAGTCACAATGATTTTCTAAAATATTTTCTTTTAAAGGTTTTATATTTTAACTTTTACATTTAGGTCTATGATCTATTCTAAGGTAATTTTGTATATGGAATGAGGTAAGGGTTGGGATTCTCTTTTTGGCAAATGGATGCCCAATTTTTCCTGCACCATTTGTTGAACAGACTGTCTTCCCCACTGAATTATTCTGGCACAAAACTCAATTGATCATATATGTGTGTGTCCATTTCTAGACTCTCTATTCTATTTCACTGATAAACATATTTATCCTTATGCTTGCAGCACAGTGTTGATTACTGCAGCTTTATACTAAATCCAGAAATCAGGTAGTGAATTGTTCGGGGTTTTTTTTCTCCAAAACTCTTTTGGCTCTTACAGGTCTTTTTGCATTTCCATATAAATGTTAGAATCAGCTCATCAATTTCTATAAAAGCTTGTTTTGGTTTTGATTTGCATTGAATTGAAACTGTAAGTCAATTTTAGAAAATCTGACATCAATACTGAGTCCTTTGAATCACAAACAGGATATACATCTCCACTTATTTGGGGCTGTTAATTCTTTTTGGCAATGTTTTCTAATTTTCAGTGCACAGGTCTTAACATAAATTTTGTTAAGCTTATTCCATATAGTGAATTTTTTATGATGCTATTTCAACTGATGCAGCTTAAAAAATTTTTAATTCCTAATTGTTTCTTGCCAGTGTACATAAATTCAATGATTTTTGTACAATGACCTTATATTCTACAACCCTGACAAACTCACTTATTGGTTGTTGTAGCTTTATGGTATCATCCTTGAGATTTTTTACATAGACAGTCATGTTGTCTGCATATAAACACAGTTTTACTTTACCTTTCCAATTCGATTACAGAATTATTTAATTCAATGAATTTTTAAATTAGAGATAACTGTATTTAAACAAATACAATTAAACAAATATCTATCTGAATATCTGATGTTTATTATAAGGGTCCTCTCAACCCCTAAATCTGAGTATTTCCTTACATATAACCCTCTTACTGGAATTATTAACAATTCTCTTTAAAATTATTTGTACAAACTGTGTTTTGGTACTATGGTATAATATTGAGGGAAGCATCTTCTCTATGAAAATATGTGGAAGAAACTTCTCTTTGATTTCAGAATCTGAAATAGTTATACTTCTCCCAACCATCAGTTTAATCTTATAGATGTATTTTATACCCAATTCCTCTTCAAGTTGGCTGTTAAAAGTAAAACTTGTGAGCTAACTCTAGCACATATATAATACTTTATAACCATATTTTCTTTCCTAACCTTGCTTGTAGGTCTCTTACTTGCCTATTCTATTTGTCTTATTTCACTCATATTTCTTATTTTTAACTAATTTCATTTTGCATTACTACTGTCATCTTTCCAAATAAGGGAAAAAAATATGCGCAGCAATGTTCTCTAATCTGTAGTAATTATGCTATCTATCATAGGAGGACACATTCTGTATCAATAAATCATTCATGTTTCTGTGACATTTTATCTTACCAATAAAGGTAGTCCAGATCCACTACCAGAACTTTGTGACTGGTCAATAAGGTCTTTTAATGATTCTCCAACTGGAATAAACGCTTCATCCTGCTCCAAATCACGATTATAACGACTTCTGCTTGAGATGCTCTTACAATAATGTCTTTTAAAAAAGCAGAAAATGATCTACATTAAAATTCTACAACTATAAAGTTCAAAAGAAAATTTTGAAGTTGTCAACACCATTATCCTTCCTTTAGACAGGATCATATCAAAATTAGGCTAGCATAGGATAATATATCCTCTATTAAAATAATGTCTAGAAATGGCATTTATGAGGTAGATTTCTATACAGCATGCTAAAATGGAAAGATGGCCATGATGCAGTAACAAGTGAAAAAATAGATTAAAAAAACAGCATATAAATTGTGATCCTAGCTCTAAAAAGTGTTTAAATTATATATATTTAAATATGTCTAAAAATATCTGAAATTATATATAGCAAGTTATAAATAAGTTATTTCTGGGGATGTAGGAATATACACTTTCTATGTTACATAAGTATTTTCATTGGAATTTGTAAGTATGTATTTTAGTATCAAAATGAACAGTAAATATATTTCCATTTTTAAAAAAAGGAAAAAGAAGTTTATGGAAAAGAAATCAAACAAGTCCTCTTAATTTATTCTGATAGTTTTGAAGGCTTCTCTTTAAACTTTCAAATTATTAAAGATGCAGATAGAAAGGTAGAGATTAATTTAATTGGCACCCCATGTGTACATCATTTAAGTTTAATAAATATTAACATTATGCTATATTTATTTTAAATATATTTAAAATAAACATTAAAAATATTGGAAGCTCCAGCCATTTCCCTGATAATTCTATTTCCCTCCTTTACTCTCAAAAGGCAAACACTATCCTGAAGGTGATTACATCCTTCTAATGTACGTATTTATATTTTTATCATAACTGTATATATTCATAAACAATATTGTTTCCTGGATACAAATTTACATAAATGGTCTGTTCTATTAATATTTTACACCTTGCTTTTTAATTTAAAAAAACTCCCATGTTTTACATATTTATGCATGCTGATACACGAAAAAAACAGCAGCTCATTTTTGTTGATGCTGAGTGTGTCAGGCATTGTTCTATGACTCACTTCATCTTTACAAAACTCTTAAGAGGTTAAGTATTGTTATTCTCATTTTACAAATAAGGCAACTATGGCCCAGAAGTTCATCATCTCCTCTAAGTCACACAGCTGGCCAAGTAAAGCAGCTGGGATCTAAACCTAGAGGCCCTGATCAGGAATCCATGGTCTTAGTCACTACTATTCTGTCAAGGAAGTGATTTAAATGGTAACTAGTGTTCCTGTTTATGAATTTTGCCACAACTTACCTGATGCCATATTTTAGTTATTCCCAAAAGTCTGTTAATATAAACAGGGCCGCAAAAACCATTTTTGAGCCAGTCTCTTATGAAGATGTTTAAAAATTTCTTGAAGGTATACATATTTTCAATTTTATTGACATCTACCAAATTGCTCTCCAAAGTGGAGTAATTTATACTCCCATCAATAGTGTGATATCACAGTGTCCATTTCCCCACATTCCAAGCCAGTCTGGGCCCTGCTATATTTTTTGACTTTTGCCAACCTGATGTATATGAAATAGTGACATGTTTTCATTTGTTTTCCCCTGATTACAAGGGAGGCTGAAATTTTGTTTTTAATAGTTCGGTTTTCTCTGTGAACTGCCTGATCTTGTTTTTTTGCACTTTATTCAACTGGGGTGATTTATTATTTTTTTTTCTGTATTAATTCATAAGAGTTCTTTATATAATCTGGATACTAAATATTGGATAAGTATGTGTTACAAGAGTCTTCTCTCAGTTGTCACTGTCATGTCATTCCATTTATGGTACTTTTTGTCAGTTTTTAATTTTAATGTCAAATTAAATTCATCAAACCTTTCCTTCTTTTTGATATATGCCTTTATGTCCTGTTTAAGACAACTTAATGTCATAAATATACCTTCAAGGTTTAAAAATTTTGTTTCTCTCATTTAGTCTTTTAATTCATTTGGAACTTATAGTACAGAATGGAAATTAGGGAATAAATCAAATTAAATTTATTTTCCATATGGATAGCCCAGTATACATGACCACTTTTATAATTTTATTTTGATAAGTTAATAGGTAATTGCCTCAAACGGTTTAAATTCAAAAGGCTTAAAGGGGTGTACAGTGAGAAACCTTCCTCCCATCTCTATCCCTGCGCCACCAACTTCATTTTCCTAGAAGGAACCTAGAACTGGAACTATTTCCAGTTTCATGGATGATCTTCTGGAGACCATTTATGCATATTCAAACAAAAACATATACATTGGTGTTTATTTCTCTTGCTTTTGCTTTTTTTTTCTTCCAGAAATGGTAGTATACAATATGTACTGTTCTGCATCTTGCTTTTTCACTTAGCATTATACGTGGGGGATTATTTCAGCGCAGTGCATAAGTAGCCTCTGTTTTATTTAATGGTTAAACAGTATTCCATTGCATAGCTCTTAACCATTCCCTTACTGGTAACATTTAGACTGTTTCTAGTCTTACTTCGCACAAGGCTAAAATGAAAAAAATTTCTGGCAAATCTGAAGTACAAGTTAGAAATGAATTTGGAATTTTGATAGAAGGCTCTATTGACTTCCTTGAAGCTTATACCAATTACTATCTCTCTACCATATATATGAGAGTGCCCATTTTCCCCACATTCTTATTCATACCCTTGTGTAGACGAACTTTTAGAACTTTGTTTTTAATTTTATCAAAGTTCTACATTTATTTATTTATTTATTTATTTATTTATTATTTTAATTAAGTTTATTGGGGTAACACTGGTTAATACAATTATATAATTTTCAGGTGTATGTTATCATTTGACATCTATATAATATTCATTTATTTTTAAAAGGTACACATAGCAGGTCCTCAATTAAAGTTTCATAACAATGAGAAGCCATAGGAACTTAACTCCCATTTATATCAATTAGCCTATGGTAAAGCTGACCTCATGATACTTAGTTTCACTTAAAGTCACAGACCCTATCATTGACATTAAGTAAGGACTTACTGTAGTTCTTTGTGGCTTAGTAACAAAGCAATAGTTCCCATCTCATCTCCTCTCTTCTTCTCACCTACTTTGCAATTCTCAGAAGCAAATATTTTCAATGTTTCTAAGCTGATTTGTTTAATGTTTACCTCATTATTACTAAATAACATGCTTAAATTGACATTTTCAGTTTTTTAATCTTAGGCTCTAACTATTGACTTCACGCTGTGGAAGATGAAGATTTAACTCATCATTTACACCCCCGCTGTTTCCCCAAACAAAAATACTTCTGTCCTCCGAACATAGTTATAGCATAGTATTTGTTTAGATCAATACTCAATGTTTGCATTATGATGACCAGATAAACTCTATCCATACCTGGATCTCACTGTATACCATGGTTATTTTTTGCTTTCCTGAAAACCCTGAGACAGTTTTTTTTTAAATCTCAGTCTCTATTATTCTAAATGTGATATACAGCATCCAATTAGAAGTTATGAGACACACTAAAAAGCAAGGAAAAATAGCCCACTGTCAAGAAGTATGGGAATCACTAGAACCAGTCTAAGAGATAACTCATGTTAGAACTATCAGATAGTTTCCTTAAAATAACTATGATTAAAACGGTAAAACATCTAGTGGAAAAGGTGGACAACGTAAATCAAAAAATGGAAAATAACAGAAATGGATGGAGTTGAATGAAAATGCTAGAAATGTAAAACACGGTATCAGAGATGAAGAATTCCCTTGCTAGGCACATCAGTGGATTGGACACAGTTGAGGAAAATAAAAGCTAATTTGAAAACAGGTGAATAGAAATTACCTGAACTAAATCACAAAGAGAAAAAATAATAAGAAATATTCAGTAAAAAATAAAAGAGCTGTGGGACAATATCAAATAATTTAAAATATGTGTAATTAGTATCGAAATGAGAACAGAGAAAGGAAAACATTTTGAGACAGTAGATAATAATTTTGAAAAAATAATGACAGACATCAAGCCACTGATTCAATAAACTTGTGAATCTCAAATGAGTACCAAAAAAAGAAACACACATATCCTAAATATACTGTAGTCAAATTGCTTAAAACTAAAGATAAAAAGGAAACTCTTAAAAGAAGCCATAAAATATATATATGTATATATATAGTCGACCATAGATAAGAATTATGAAAGAAATCATGTACAAAAGACAATGAAATCTGTAAAGAAAAAAAAAGTCAACCAAGAATTCTATATCTCATGCAAATAACTTTGGAAAGAGAAGGCAAAAGATTTTTCAGAAAAACAAAAGCAGAATGAATTTATGGTCAGTAGACCTATAATGCAAGAAATTTAGTAAAAGGAAGTTCTTTGGACAAAAGAAATATACCAAACGAAAATTTAGACCTAAAACTTAGAACTAAACAAATAGAGAGTGCTGAAAATGATAAAAATAAACATGAACATAAAGGACTTTTTTCTTATTTTTAATCACTTTAAAGCTGATTGGCAGCTCCTTTTTCAGGTATATAATAAACGTTTATTATCTTTTTTATTAAATGAAACATTACTTGGGAATATTTTTTGCTGTAATTACTTTACTTTTAGTCATCCATATCTAATACTGAATTACTGTGGGACTGAGATGTTCCCTAATGGCAGTGAGAATGATAGGCCAATTATAAACCTGGAAGTAGGTTTTATATCTGATAAATTAATCTGTGATACTGCTTCCAAGCAAACATTTTGGGTCAGGGGAGGTTGTGCATCAAACATGGGGAACACATTGATTCACCATGTTCAATCTTAATACTTCAACAGAAAAGTGATAATTTATCAACCAGCCATCATCAATATCAATGGACAGGTAATCTTTACCATTATTGAGGTTCCTGTCCAATGGGAAAGGCAGAATTTAGGCAAAATGATTATAAATAAGTAAACAAATGATTGCAAATGAAAAAATGATAGGTAAAAGCAGTAAATGTTTTAGGGGTACATCATAATATCTAATTAGTTTTTTAAGGGTTAAAGAAATCATTTACAAAAAAGAACAAATTTCATGTCAGAGGAAAGTACAAAGAACTGGCAGTATGGAACAGAAATGATAGCTATTCAGAATGAAGGGAGGTGATGGCTAGAGAAGACATTTTGGAGAAGGTATTGATTTCAAGGACCTAGTTATCATGAATGTAAATCAGATTGAAGAAGAATAAATCTGCAAATTTTTCTAGACTGGAAGTAAACAGTCATCAGAAAAGACATGGAATGAACTATTAATGAGAAACATAAAAGAGACTAACTTCAATATGTGGAAATATCCCTCTTTACTCTTATCCTTTTATGGCTTGTTTAGATAGAAGTTTTTGTCTTGTTAAAATCAAGCTAAATGTGAATACACCAAATTACTAATCTTGTAAATCTGCTCAATAATTGGTCTCCGAGTAGATAAAACCAGTACATAAAATTCAAAATCTATATATACAGGGCAATCATGAGGGTTTCTGTAATATTTAGTTTAAAACTATAAAAGGAGCCTAAAAAAAAAACAGTTCACGGTGTCTGTGTATTTTATGAGCTGCTCTAGGTCACTCAAGTGTCCAAGGCTTGACTCTGAGACAAACGTTCTTTTTAGTTAATCTTAAAAGACATTATTAGTTTAGTTTGTGTCAGGGTTCCCTTGATCTTCATTTCCAATGCTCTTTATTCTTTTGTGTAGCTTTATATTTCTACCTGGCATAATTTTCTATTTGAAGAACTTCCTTTAACATTTCTTGTGTAGATATGTTGGTGAATTCTTTCAAGCTTTTGTATGTCTAAAAGTCTTTATTTCACCTTTGTTTTTGAAAATTATTTTCTCTATGAGTATAGAATTCTAGGTTCATGACTTTTTCCTTTAAGTACTCTAAAGATGGTGCTCAGCTACATTCTTGCTTACTTTGTTCCCCAGGAAAAGTTGGCTACCATCCTTAACTTTCTTCTTCTGTACATAATCTGCCTTTTTTCTCCGGTAGCATTAAAAATTTTTCTCATGATCACTGTTTTTGAGCAATTTGATTATGATTTGCCTCGGTGCAGTTTTCTCCATGTTTCTTGTACTACAGGGTTTGTTGAGCTTTTTGGATCTATGGTTTATAGTTTTCACTAACTTTGGAAAAATTTTGGTCATTTCTTAAAATATTTTTTGTCTCTTCCTTTCTTTGGGAACTCCAATTATATGTACATATATCATATGTCATATATGTTACGTAGCTATATATAAATATAAAATATATATTTTAGGCTGTTTGAAGTGCCACAGCTCAATGGTGCTCGACTCTTTTAAGTTCTTTTTTTAATGTTTGTTTCGCTTCTATTGCTGTTTTCATGTTTACTGCCATTAATCTCACCCCGTGTATATTTGATTTCAGATATTACAGATTTCATTTCCTGAAGTTTGATTTGGGTCTCTTATATCTTCCATGTCTCTAACTTTGGAACATATAAAATAGTTATAATAACTTTTAATGTCTTTGTCTGCTAATTTTAAAATCTAAATCATTTCTGAGTCAGTGGTAATATTTGCTTAAGTTTTTCCTCATTATAGGTTGTATTTTCCTACTTTTTGCATATTGGTAGTTGTTGAATGGATGGCAGATACTGTGAATTTTACTTTGTTGGGTGCTGGATATTTCAGTAATCCTATAAATATTCTTGAGCTTTGCTCTTGGATGTAGCTATCTGGAAACAGTACAATCCTTTTGGGTCTTGCTTTTGAGGCAGGCCCAGAGCCATGAATAGTGTAGGGAGTGCTGAGGCAAGGCCCTTCTCAGTACTCTAACCAAACCCTGTGAATTATGAGCTTTTCAAGTCTCACAGTTGGTGGGAACAGACCGAGTTCCCAGCCTTGTGTGAGCACTAAATACTGTTTCCTTCAATTTTTTCAAGCATTCTTTCCCAGCTGTGGGTAGTTTCCCCACTTGTATTCGCTAATCAAGACTCAGATGAATATTCAATGGGAACCTCCTGCAGCTCTTCAAATTCTTTCTCTATGAGGCTCTCTTCTCTCCATTACTGTCCTATGAACTACAGCTGCTGTTCTCTCTCCAGGTCTCAGCTTTGTCTCCTCAATTCAGAGTCTGCTGGGCTATACCTGGTTTCCTCCTGTGTCCTGCAGCCAGAAACTCTTCAGGCAGTAAACTGGGTAATCATAAGGCTCACCTCACTTGTTTCCTGTTTCTTAGGGATTGATCGATATCCTTTACTGCCTGATTGTTAGCTGTTAGTATGTGAGTGAAGCTTATTGATTACAGGCTTCACTGTAAGATAATATGTCTAAGCCATTTCACTGGCCCTAATGTCATTATATTTAGTTTTTTTCCTCTGGGAGCTGGATGGATTTCCCTAAGAAAAGTCTTCCTATCTGTTGTCTTGAGGGAACAAGCCTGGTTGACAGGGTTCTAGAAGGGTTGAGGGGCCTACCAATCATTACATAAATGCTCACTTTACCTCCTTGTTTTCACTATAATACCTGACCCTAAATAACAGCATACCACAGATGAGAACCTTATTTTTGTTCTTTCCAGAGAATATACTTCTAGCCTTCTGTTAGGGAGATGGTGGGGAAGTCACATGATTATTCATAATAGGAGTGGGGATCTCAATGTCTGTGGTACTTGGCATCCAAAATGGCCTGTGAAGATCCTCACCTCTTGCTATGCATGTCCTTGTTTACTTCTCTTTCATAATGTACTTAGGGCTGACCTGTGTGACCAATAGAATATGGAAGAAGTGATGATGTGACGTCTGAGTCTAAATGATAAATAGCATTGCAGCCTCCACTTTGGTCTCTTAGATTACTCACTCTGGAGGCAAGCCAGGCTTAATGCTGTGAGGACACTCAAGTAGTGCTATAGGGAAGTGCACATGAGAGGAACTAAGGTCTCCTACATACTTGTAAGCCTTAGAGGTGAGCTACTTGGAAAGTGATCTGCAGCTCCAGTCAATCCTTCAGGTAAGATCCTGAGCCAATCAGTCAAGTCACTCCTGAATTCCTGACCCACAGAAACAATGAGAGATAGTAACTGCTGTTTTAAGTCACTAAATTTGAGAGTGATTTCTTCATACATTATTAGATAACCATATAGTCTCTGACTTCCTAAAAATAGATTTTTAAGCAATTTTCTTGGTTTTACTGCCACTCTCAACTTCACTTCCAGGGATAAGTGGTATTGCCAATTCCTGAGCTTCTCAGAGAATTCTATAGTATAAAATTGGTTGCTTTTTGGCTCTCAATTTCTAAACTAGTCAGTTAAGTTACTTACTACTAATCAATATGCTTCACAGGTTCCTAGGTTGTTTGCTGTTATCTCCTGCGTTCCTTCTCCTAGTTAGACAAAGTGGTTAAAAACTATTGCTAATTTAGTGAGAAGAGCAAAAGTAAGTAAGTATGCTCAATCTGCCTCTTTATCTAAAAGACATTACCAAACATTTAAATCTTTGCCAGTGTAACAGGTGAAAAACAATATCTCAGTATAATTTTAATTTATATTTTTCATATTATAAGCATTGGTGAGTTATCTTTTAATTTTTCTTTTAAGAGTCATACGAATTTCTTTTTGGATAAATCATGTGTTCATTTTTGTGGCTTATTTTCCCAATGACTTGCTAGATTTTCCTTTCTAATTTACAGAAGCTCTTTATATTTGAGAAATCAGTTCTTTGTAATATGAGCTACTAATGTTTTTCACTAGTAGTCTGTCTTCTGACTGTTTTTGGTAGTCTCAGCCACATAGTAAAGTTTTATTTTTGTGTAGTTGATACCATCGATCTTTTCATTTTTAATTCTAAATAAGGGTTTTTTGCTTCTAATTTTTTTTTAAATAGGGTCATAGGGGGATTTTTTTAAACAATTTTTTTTTTCAACTACAGTTGACATACAATATTATATTAGTTTCAGGTGTACAACACAGTGATTAGACATTTATATAACTTATGAAGTAATGACCCTGATAAATCTAGTACCCATATGACCCGTAGTTATTACAATATTATTGACTATATTCCCTATGCTATACTTGACATACCCATGACTATCCTGTAACTACCAATTTGTATTTCTTAATCCCTTCCCCTTTTTCTCACTCCCTAACCCCGCTCCCACCTGGCAACCATCAAAATGTTCTCTATGAGTTTGTTTCTGTTTTGTTTGTTCGTTTATTTTTATACTTTAGATTCCACAAATAAGTGAAATCATATGGCATTTGTCTTTCTTTGTCTGACTTACACTCAGCACAGTGCCCTCTAGGGTCTAACCAGGTGGATGCAAATGACAAGATTTCATTCTTTTTTATGGCTGAGTCCATTGCATATATGTACCACCTCTTCTTTATCCATGGATGGATACCCAGGTAGCCTCCGTATCTTGGCTACTGTAAATAATGCTGCAATGAACATATGGATATACATGTCCCTTTGAAGTAGTGTTTTGGGTTTCCTCAGATAAATACCCAGAAGTGAAATTACTGCGTCCTTGTCTCATTATAGCCTTTTTAAAAAATCTATTTTATCTGGTGTAAGTACAGCCGCCTCAGTTTTTTTTGTTTCTTTCTATTTTCAAGAAATATCTTTTTCCATCCCTTTATTTTCAGTCTGTGTCTTGTGATCTGAAGTGAGTCTCTTGTAGGCATATGGTAAGGGTCTTGTTTTCTTATCCATTCAGCCACTTGATGTCTTTTGATTGGAGTATTTAATCTATTTACGTTTAAAGTAATTGTTGATAGATATGTAGTTATTACCATTTTATTATTCATAACTTTGGTCTTTTTTTCTTCTTCTTAAAAAAGTCTTTTTAACATTTCTTGTAATATTGGCTTGGTGTTGATGAATTCCCTTAGCTTTTTCCTATTTGGAAACCAATTTATCTTACTTTCAACTTTTTTTTTTTTTAATTAAGTTTATTAGGGTAACACTGGTTAATACGATTATATAATTTTCAGGTGTACATTATCATTTGACATCTGTATATTCTATTGTGTGTTTACCACCCGCAGTTCTCCCCTCCCCTTTACCCTCTGATAACCACTAGTCTATTGTCCATGTCCATAAGTCTCTGTTTGTCCTGTTTGTTTGTTGCATTTAGGTTTATATCCCACTTATAAGTGATATCATGTGATTTTCAACTTTTTCTGTCTTGTTTATTTCGCTTAGCATGATTATCTCAAGGTCTATCCATGTTGTCGCAAATGGCAGTATTTCATCTCTTCTTAAGGCTGAGTAATATTCCATTGTCTATATGTTTCACAGCTTCTTTAGCCCATCATCTGTCGTAGGATACTGGTTGCTTCCATGTTCTGGCCTCTGAATAATGCTGCTATCAACATTGGTGTGCAAATATCTTTTCGGATATGGGTTCGCAAGTCTTTGGGGTAAATACCCAGTAGAGGGATTGCTGGATCATATGGTAGGTCAATTCTTAGTTTTTTGAGGAACCTCCATACCACTTTCCATAGTGGCTGTACCAATTAGCAGTCCCATTAGCAGTGTATGAGGGCTCCTATTTCTCCACATCCTCTCCAGCATTTTTTATTACTTGTCCTATTGATTATAGCTTTTCTAACAGGTGTGAGATGGTATCTCATTGTAGCATCTTTTCATATATTTGTTTGCCATTTGTATGTCCTTTAGGGAGAAGTGTTTGTTCAGGTCCTCTGCCCATTATTTGATTGGATCATTTTTTTGTTGTTATTTTGAATTGTGTGAGTTTTTTGTATATTTTGGATATTAGGCCCTTATTGGAGGTGTTGCTTGCAAATATATTTTCGCATTCGATGGTTGTCTCTTTACCTTGTTGACTGTTTCTTTTGCTGGGCAGCAGCTTTTTAGTTTGATGTAGTCCCATTCATTTATTTTTGCTCACTCTTCCCTTGTCTTTGAGGTCAAATTCATAAAATCCTCTTTAAGTCCAAGGTCCATGAGTTTCATTCCTATGTTTTCTTCTACGCATTTTATTGTTTCAGGTCTTATATTCAGTTCCTTAATCCATTTTGAGTTAATTTTGGTGTTGGTGATAGACAACAGTCTAGTTTCAATCTTCTGCAGGTAGCTTTCCAGTTTTCCCAGCACCATTTATCGAAGAGGCTTTCCTTTCTCTGCTATATGTTTTTGGCTCTTTTGTCGAAAATTACTTGCCCATATAAATATGGGTTTACTTCTGGACTCTCGATTCTGTTCCACTGGTCCATGTGTCTGTTTTGCTGCCAATACCATGCTGTTTTGATTACTGTTGCTTTGTAGTCTAATTTGAAGTCGGGCAGAGTGATGCCTCCAGCCTCATTCTTTTTTCTCAGGATGGCTTTGGCAATTCAGTTACCTTCAATTTTACTTGACAGCCTTGCTGGGTAGATCTTGGTTGTAGGTCCTTACTTTTCATCATTTTGATTATTTCATGCCAGTCCCTCTGGCCATCATAGTTTCTGTTTAGAAATCAGCTGACAGTCTTATGTGAGCTCCCTTGTAGGTAACAAACTGCTTTTGCCTTTCCCTTGCTGCTTTTAAGATTTTCTCTTTGTCTCTGCTTTATCTAATCTACTGTTGATTCTCTCTAATGTATACTTTATTTGTTATTGTAGTGTCCATTTCTGACTCATTCTTTTTTGTTTCCTGTCTCTATTTTTATGTTTTCTATCTCTTTGCTGAAGTTTTGAGATCAATAAGCATCCTTATAACCAGTGTTTTGAACTCTGCATCTGGTAGATTGCTTGTCTCCATTTTGTTTAGTTCTTTTTCTGGAGCCTAGTTCTGCTCTTTTATTGGGGTCATGTTTCTTTGTCTCCCCATTTTGGCTGCCTCCTTGTTTTTGTTTCTATGTATTAGGTAGAACACTTTGTCTCCTGTTTTTAGTAGAGTGGCCTTATGTAGGTGTCCTGTAGGGCCCAGTGGTGCAATCTCCCTAGTCACCTGAGCTGGGACTACAGGTGTTTCCTTCATGTGGGTGGTATATGCTCTTCTGTTGTAATTGAGCTTTGCTTGCTGTTTGCACATCAATGAGAATGACTGACTCTGGGGCTGATTGGATGTGAAGACTGGCTGTGACTACAGTGGAGGAGCTGATATACATAAACGGATCCTACAGAGCAGGATTTGCTTTAGCGGGGCTCTGGAGCCTGCCCAATCTGCCCTTTGAGTGTATTGTTTGTGGAGGTATTTGGGTGGTGCTCTCGTGTGGCCTAAAGCTAGTCACTGGATGTGTTGGTTCTGAGGTCTCTTGGGAGGGGCTCTGTTGCTGGCCAAGGTCAGCCACTGCCTGTGCCCTGTCCCGGGCCACTAAGTGTGAACTACAAAGTGATCTGCAGATTGTTGCTACTAGAGCTGAGCTTGGTGGTGCCTAGGAGAGGCTACGCCGTGAACTGAGGCCAGCTGCCGCTACTACTGGGCTTGGGGGCTGCTTACCAAGAGGTATGGGACATGTCATAGCCAGATGCTGCTTATCTGGGGTTTGTGAACCTTTGAGAAATTTTAGGAGAGTCTGCAGCATAAGCTAAGACAGGCCGTCTGTATGAAAAAGTCACTGGAAGTGGCTTGGGTGGGCTTGCAAATTGGTAGGCCAAGGTCTCAGGGAATCACCAGAGTAGGGCAATTGGTATTAGCCAGGTTGATGGAGACTCAGATAAGGCACCTGCCTGCGCATTCACTGGGTTGGCGGGGGGTGGAGGGGTTGGGGACTGAACAAATGGCTTCTGTTAGCACTTCTGTCTGGGAGAAAGCTGTCCCTCCAGCCCTTGCTCTGAAGCCAGACAATTCAGTTCATGCCCATAGGTCTCTGGCACCTTTCAGGCTGCTGCCCCAGCGCTGAAACTCAGAGCAAGTGAGCCCATCAGTGAATAAGGCCATGCGTGGGCCCTTTAAGAGAAATACCTGACACCCCGTCGGCCCTCCATCTCGCTCAGCCACAATCTCCTCTGGTTTTCACAGCCAGAAGTTGTGAAGACTTCTCTTTTGGCACTGAAACCCTGGGCTGGGGAAGCTGGTATGAGGCTGGGACTCCTCGCTTCTCATAGGGGACCTCTGCAGCAGAGATATCTCTCCCGATTTTTAACTGCCACACGCGGGTGTGGGGCCAGCTGGTTCAGTGTCTCCGCCCCTCCTACCAGTCTGGAAATGGATTCTTCAGTATGTCCTTAGTTGTAGGACTTTAGATCACCTAGATTTCAAGTGATTCTCAATGATGGTTGTTCTGTAGTTTAGTTGTAATTCTGAAGTAGTTATGAGAGGAGGCAAGCACAGCATTCACCTACTCCGCCATCCTGACTAGGAGCTTCAAAGTTTTGTGTCAGACACATGAAGGTCTTCTATACTCAGACTATTTTTAAAATTTCTCCATAGGTTGTTGGTTAAAATTTATTTTAGTGTAGAGAACTGATTCAACTTCATTTTTTTCCTATATAGCTCCCTATTCCCAAATCTACTTATTGAATAATCCATCTTTTCCTCAGTGATCTGAAATGTTACCGTTATCATATATTTCTTTATATACTTGTGTCTATTTATGGGTTTAGTAACCTGTTCCTGATCTCTGTCTATTCATATGCTAGTAAGATAATGTTTTATTTTTGAAATTCACTCCCTCATTACTCTTCTCTTTTGGTAACTTCTTATGAAATCCTGACTAAATGGAAATGATTCTTAAGACCCAAATAACTAAAAATTGATCATACAGTTGGTTTCTTGGAATCGGTTTTAAATATTCAGATGTAAGAAAATTCAATATTTCGTAAATAAGAAAATCATAAGTACTCATGAATATAACAAGAAGTATAAAGTTGTGTCCAATGAAATGACTGGTAATAAGATCCTCTTTTCTCTTAAGGAAACTATAATCTAGTTAATTAAAGGAGGCATAACCAGTAAATGCAAGTTAATGGTTTCTGAATTACATTTAGCAGTCAATGGTTTCTGCCCATTGGCTTTAAGAACAACTATTTATTCCTAATATTCAACAAAATGTTTTACATCAAAATAATTATTGTCTTACTTGTAACAAAAGCAGCTGGAGAAGATGATCATAGCAATTATGCAGATAGCCATTGAAATGAGCACAACCAGCCATCGAATGCTACCATCGAAAAATGGACCTGACAATGAAAGTAAACAATGAAGTAAACATATTATCTTTTACATATTATTAAAAAGAAAAAAATAATCTGTAGTGTTAAATTCTAAAAAGCTTGCTTATTGTTAAAACCAAAGAAAACATTTTATTGAGAATCATAATCACACTTTTCTCTGCTAACCTACCTATAACAACAGGGGGCAGTGTAGGCTGTAAATACTGGTTACATAAATTGGTCCGACAGCATTCTATTGTCCGGCGTAGCTGGGCTTTTGGTGAATCCTAGAGGAAGAGAAATGATAAAATTAGAAATGGTTTGATATACTAAATTGCTGATGAAAAATTTTTTAATATTCAAAAAATATAATTTCGAATTCAGTGAGTAAAAAGAATCTGCAAATTTTATGTGTAAAAAAATTTAAAAATAGGATTTGTGCTGAAATGGTTTGTAGTTGTTAAGAATATAAAATGGTTTTTCTTAAGGAAAACCTATATATGTAGATGGTATGTTAGAACACTAGAGCATAACCAATTATAAACAAAAGTTGATAAGCACTGCCCACCAAACTTTGATATTACTATTCATTAGTATTTAGTTAAAAAGTATTTAAAGTCATGAGCCCTTTTCTTAAAAAACATGGGTAATATATTTCATTACAACGATAAATTAGTAGGGTAAATATGATCTATAGTAGTGCTGAGACTTAGATGGAGGAAATAAGATCAGACTAAAAAGTGCAGGATGTCTTAGGCCAAATAAGACAGGTTAGGAAAGGTCATGGAGTAAAGAGAAGATACTATAGATTTTGCATATAACAACTCTGTTGAAACTAATAAACTGTATGTGGAAGCAAACTGAAGCATACACAAGTGAGGAAAAGGGCAAAATATAAAAACGATATTCCTGAAAGTTTTTTAGAGGCCACCAACCAGATATGAGATGTGTTCCTAACAGGTCAGAAACAAGCACAGAGAAAAGACTGTAGTCATGGGAACAAATATCAACAATTACATGTGAAGTTTTATTTGACTAACAGTATAGTACTTAGTAAGCTCTTAACTTAAATGCTCATATTTCAGTACCTCCTGGGAGAATTGCCATTCTGGACCAAAATAGCAACACAAAGAAATTGCTTATTATAAAAGTAGCAAGAGTATAGGCAGAAAATGACTGGGTTATTCTTAAATATCAGATGGTGAGAAAGGAAATACCTCAGTATCATCAGGTATTACTTTAAAAATATGAACGAAAGTATAGGACTTCAGATTCTATCAGAGAAGATGGGTCAAGAACACTGGAAACCTCCAAAAGGACAAGTTTTACATTTTAACTAAATTTTTTACTTTTTAACAACTGATCATAAAGAGAAAGAAAAATTTTAGGAGTTATGCCAGTGACTGAAATAATCCCAGATCTAGAAAAAAACCTTACACAAAAGATGGAATAGAGTATTACAATTAAAGATGAATAAAAGAAATGCCAAGCATCCAAGAATAGTTCCAGGAAGGCTAAAGTTCAAAATGAGCTTAGCTTTGCAGAAAAGAAAATGCAAAGAAAAACCAAGAGCGGGTTTCTCTGGCAGTGCTTGAAGACAGGCTACCAAGCAATTGATGTATTACTGACAAAACAGCAGGTAATGAAGAACAAAGAAAATGTACATTTCTTCAACTCCTGTTTTGTTTTGGTCTTCCCTATCAAGAATGATAGTAAGAATGAAGAAGGCAGACCGAACACCAGTAAGTGGGAACTGATACCCTGGATGTATGAAGAGATCCTACAATGTTTCTATATCTGTATGAGTTCCTATCTTCTAAGCTAGGTGAATTATATCCCATGAAGATGAGAGCACTTGTGAGATGGCTGAAAGACAAGTATAATTTTAAAGATTTTAAAACAAGGTGTGTTGGCAACTAGATAGCTAAATGTTATATTCCTTTTCTTTAAAAAGTAAATGAAGTAGACTTTGCCAATAACAGATTGGAGGTAGCATAGTATTATGGAAAAAGTGAGGGCCCTGGAATAAAATAGCTTAAATCCTAGCTTTGCCACTTATTAACTGTGTGACTCTAAGCAATGAACTTACTTCTCTCTGGGCTTTAGTGTCCTCTACTATAAAATGGAAGATAAAAATTATCTGTCTTACAGGGTAACTAGGAGGAAATGGGGTACAATATACCAAGTAACTAGCATATTAAATACAAACAGTAAGTATTTAATAAATTAATTCTTCCTTTAGTGAACTTGACGTGGATCATAGTCAAGATTCTAGAAAAAGCAGAAAATGCTTATAGCCCCCTAGAAGACTCGATGTGGTTTCACTATGAATAACCAACAGCAGACCCACCTCACATCTTTCTTTTATGCAGGTTAAGTGAGTAGGCTAAAGTCAGGTGTGTCTAGATTATAAAGTTGATGACACAACCTTTCCCATTCCTGTATTCCCCACTGCCCTCTTCCAAACAAGTCCATTTGTATCTCTAGATTTATGTGGGTAATAAAAATCCTCATGAGAAAACTCATTTGGCATTCGTGAAATAGGAGATTTATTGAGCTTGGGTGGGAAGAGGTGAGAGAATGGCACATGAAAAAGGAACTGAAACCAAATTATAAGGAATGGCAGAGTAGTTTCTGAGAAATAATTCATTCTACAGGAAGAAACAGAATAAGCTAGATTTAACAACAGAGACTGTGGGGGTTAGGAGGGAATCAAGGTCTGGGCAAAGCATGGTGATTATCATTTGAATCTGTTCTGATCCAAACCTGACAGTATGTAAAAGCACTAGGAGAAAAAAGTTTAGGGTGAAATTAAAAAAGTTGTTCTCTCCTCAGGTTAGGTGCTAAGGAAATGGGTAGTGATATTATAAGATACAAAGAAAATTAGATAAGTTAAAATTTCCTGCTTGTGTAACCCCTAAAGGAGTTCTGAAAAACAATGTATCCCCACACACATTTTTAGGCTGCCACCTAACATTTTATTATAAATAGCTGCAAAGAATATGTTAATAATTTCTGGCTTACAGTACATGACATTTTAACATAAATTGTCATTCTTAAGTCTATACAGTAGAATCTAAATAACATAGCAATTCGACACCCATTATCATTATTTAAAAAAAAAATGTTTAACAATTAGAAATTTTAATGTTCTCTTTTCTCTTTTAACTCCTATTTCCTTTCCACATGTCCCACAATAACTATGTCCTAATGTACTGACATGATTCTCCATATCAAAAATATATACAAATATAAATTAATGTATTTTACTTTTTGTGACAATACGACTTTAAGTTTTAAAAAATTCTGGTTTGATTTATCATCACAATTACTATGAGTATAAAATTGATCAAAACAATGTTATTAAAATACTAACAGTAAAAGAAAATTTTGTTGGAAAGGTATGAGATGGATGAAAATTTTTTTTAAAAAGTAGTTCATAAATTCATGGATAAATATTACTTATTGCTAGAATGAGAAAGTTCAGCATTAATTTTATTCCTGTTTTCCTATTTTGCTTTTTTGGGGGTCGGTACTAGCATACTTTGTTCACATAAAAGATAATAATGGAGGAGTTTGTTATACTGTTGTGTTGTAATTCTTTAAAGACCTTCCAATCATATGCTAAACTCACATAATGATCTATTATCAAAAATTTTCAAAGATCTAACAATTTGGTTGAAAGCAAAAAGTTGAAAACCACCTGACATGCAAACATATTTGACGTTCTCACATTTCCCACAGCATTAGATTTCTAATTACAACGCTGTTTGGAAACTTGAGGTTTTACATCCCAGATGCTTGATCTATAAACTGTGAAAAGGGTGACTGTGAAAAGAGAGGAGGGAAAAGAGAAATTGCTGTGAGGCTCTGTTCTTAGGGAGATAAATATTAACCAATGGGTCCAATGGAAGTGTAGGATCTATAAACCTAAAGTGATTCCCTTAAAACCACCCACAAGTCTATGTGATCTTTGTGTAACATAGTCTGTGTGTACCCAGGAATATGTGTAATCCAGCTTAAAGACTGTTCAGTTACATAAAAAAATACAGTAAAAGCTAAAAAGCTAATGTATATTAAGCTCTTACTATGTGCCAATTATACTAAACTGTTTACATATATGCTATCTCATTTGATCCTTACAGCAACATCATTATAGATGAGAAAACAAGAGTAAAGCTCCTTGCCCAAAGTTTTACAACTAGTAAAGATTTGAATACAGATCATTAAGTTTAACAACTAACTTATATTGGTGAATTCAGTTTGGGATACGCTTAGTTCATGAAGCCTGCAAGATACTGGTTCCTACTGCTGAGCTCAGTGCTCTAACAACAGCTCTTTCTTTGATATTTTTTAAGTATCGAAGAAATGTATAGTATGTGTGGTTAATAAACATGCAAATGGCATAAAACTTGAAGAAACAACCAAATTAGCATCCCCCCAAATTCTGACAAATTACAGCAAAGGACTGATTCTAATATGATGAATTTAATATAGACAAGTATGTGACAACTATATAATAAAACTCGTTCTATTCCCATCAATTTATTTGTGTCAAGAAACCAACAGCATCAGTAAAGAATGAAGAGATGTGGCTAAGCAGTAGCATGAATGAAAGACATGGGGATTTCAGCTAAGAGAAAGCTCAGTGCTTCAAGAATATAGAGTGACAGTCAAGTATCTAACAAGAGTTGGCTGTTTTAGAAAAAGAGAAAAGAGTTACTCATTCTCTGCCTTTTTTTCCTGGTCAGAACACTCAATTCTGCATATTACAATGAGAAACTGGAGAGTTAGTAACTCTAAAGCTGATCATATAGGGAGCAGCTGAAGTCATTGTGAACTATTATTTTCATTGGGCAAAGACTAGAGGGTATGGGGAGGAAAGCAGGACAAAAAAAACTTCCTTCACATAGTAAAGGGCTATCATATTATAGAGGGATTAGATTTGTTCTCTATGGACCAAAAAGGCAGGAAGGAAGATAGACTCTGCAGTCATGGGGAGCTTTCTAAAGATCAAGTCAGGTCACTTTATAGATAAATATGTGGTCGTGGAAGGTAATGAGCTCCTGTAACACACAGAAAATAAATGGGATGCACTGTGTGTGTGTGTGTGTGTGTGTGTGTGTGTCGCGGGGGGGGGGGGGGGGATTCCAAACATCAGCTGAGAAGTTGATGCATATAACCTTTTAGGTTTCTATCAAACCTGAGAATTTCTTAATAATTCAAATAATTTTCTAAAATTGCCAAAGTTTAAATTTGTATGTGTAAACAGTTCTACCTTAAGCTGCTTTTCAGAAACATTGGCAGGATCCCCTGGGGCAAAATTACTACTCAGAATTTTGAAGAGATTAAGTTTATAACCCAGAGTACTATGGGGATGTTCATAAACCATTACTAATCCTCTGATTACTCTGCTGCTGCTGTTAAAATAGCTCCACTGAGATCTCCTTACAAGGACTTACCATTTCTAAGTTGTCTCAGAGTGATACAAAGATTATTGCCCAACACTTTAAAGTCTTTTCAGTCAATTTTATAATCTACAAATAAGTCACAAGTGTGACAGTACAATTTTTTGCAGCTATAATAATTTAGAATCAGAATGACTTAAAACTTTTTTTAAAAGTAAAATAATCTGGAACTTCAATTACCACAATCATAATACTTGAAGTAAGAGCTAAGCTTCTCCCAATATAGTAGCTTACAAGAACATACAACAATGTGCAGACCAGGCACACTTCTCCTAGGGAAAATCAATGCTTTTCATGTAGCCCCTCCCTTCTTTATTCCATAGGCCCCAAATAAGATCTTACCTTACACTGAAAATCTGATCCTTCATATTTCATACACCCTGAAGCTAATGTGGTTTCTCCCTGGTCATCTTCTTCTATGATGGCAAAGCAATGCCCATTAGTTCTAAAAGAAAAAAAGAAACAAACAAAAAACTAAAAAACTAAAAAAAAAAAAGAACAAAAAACATAACTTCATATCAGAAATTACTAAATTGAAGTTTAAATTTGACCAGGTACTGATCACCTTTAGTACCTTATTTTTTAAATTAGAATTGTATTCACGTGTAATTTATTGGCAAACGGCATGGGTTTTAAAGCAAATGAAAGCTGTCACATCTGAACTAAAACCTAAAGGTCTAATAAGAGCCCTTTTGTAAGGTGGAAAAGGATTTCTGTTAAATAAGTTCTCTAAATACGAATTATTATGTAACTTCTCTTTGCTAATCACAGTCATATGACTACAGAAAGCTGATTTGTTTAAAAATATACTTAAAAATAACTGTCTTTTTTTTACCCATAAGATTTTCAGTATTCACATACTGTTCATAATAATAACAAAAACAAACTTTTCTGTGAAACATACAAAAACAGACTCAATGACAAAGTATACTTGGGAAGAACAGACTAAGATCCTGAGAGGCATTTTTTACTGAACATAAAAACGAACTTTTGAACAGCTGAATTTTTAAGAAATTTATACAAATGTATTTGCATCTAATGAAATTTTGTCATTTTAACATTAGTATGTTGGAGTTTCCCCCTAATATATTCATTTAGACTTTAATGGGTAGAAAAAAACTTCCAAAAGCTTTTTGTGTGCTCCCACTTATTGTTCACATCTTTAAGTATATTGCTTCTACTTAAAAGAATCTAAGAATTATTCATTTTCTTTTTCTTTTTAGCATTATTTATTTTCTGTAAGGAGAAAATATTAAGTGTGGGGCAAATTTCTGTTAATATTGATGATTCAGTTATACTCTGGATTACTCAGTCACTAACAAATACCCGGCAGGCACTACAGACAAGAATTTTGGCAAGAAATTGCTTGGTGACATAGTGGGGGAGTACTCCTCTATGATAGATCACCTAGTCTGTCACAATAAAGTCAACCACCATCAGAAGACAAACAACAAATATAAGAGGTAAGAAACTATCATATACTTTCAAGATTTTACATGTAAACATTTATGCTTTATATTGGTCACATTCAAAGAACATACAATTATCAGGACAATACAAAACAAGACATTGATTATTACCCTTATAAAATGGAGAGAACTAATTGACAGATGAGATTAGGTTCTTCAGAGAATTTTTTGGCTAGTAAACTAATTCTTCAAATATGGAATAGAATTACATGATCATATATAAATGTAAACATAAAATTAAGTAGCTAACAATGAAGTAGGAAAATTAAAATGGTTATATAAATCAGATTTGGATTGCGAAGTTTGTAAGACGATAACATAAAATTAAATAAATATAATATTCTTACATATCTGTAAAATATATCAGACAATTTAGAATTACAAGTTTTTAGTGGAATTTTCATATTTTTGGTAATGTTTTCTTTAATGAATATTAATAACTTTATGATAAAAAGATCATTAAATAAACTCAAAATGTTACACAAATACCCGATTCCTTTTATCTCATTTAAAAAGCTATATCGCAATGTTACTCTAAAAAGAAACCATGTATTACAATAGTAACACATCTTCCTATATACAGTACAAAAAGATTTTTGGCTCTTTGGAAAGACATGATATATATAAAGTTAAAAAAAAAACTTAGACAATGTAAACAATTCTTAAAATGCCACTAAATGCAACCCTATTCTCCTAACTTTAAGAAAGGCTGCATAATATACTTACATGCATGTGTTATTAATAGCATCATCCGGGCAGTGTCCTGAGCAATAGCACTTTAAAAAAGGCAAGGTATCCTCTGGTGCTAAGGTTACTCCATTTTCTGACTTTTTCTGATCGGAGTCTGATTTCATCCCAGTACCATGGAGCATACTGTCTAGATTCTGCCCTATAATCATAAATAAAATTTGTAAATAAACCATTTCTGAAAAGTTAATTCTTTGACTTCAATATTCAATGAGGAAAAGTTTCTAAGCTTTCCTATCTCAATAATTGCAGCTAACGTGTTTCCTTAATTAAAATTTCATTCACACAGGTAACAGACATTTATTAATAACCTATTATGCACAGAATTACTATCTCAGGTACTGATGAGATATATAGAGATGACTATGTCACAACTTTTGCACTAGTGAAAGATAAAAAAGAAGCACAAGGAAGAATACGGTCATAACTTTTAAGAAAGGTACATGGAAGGAATTGCAGGGAAGGCTGAGGTTGCCTGTAATCATTGAAAAACATACAAATTATGTTTCTTTTCTTAAACTCTTTGGTTCAAAACTTGTGACTAGCTTAAAAAAATAAGTCTTTTACTTGTGCCTCTATGCAAAAGTGGAGTTACTAAGCATCTTGCTTTGGACTTTAATTGCTTAAGTAAAGGAATTGTGAGAGCATGGGGACTAATCATTTTATCTGGTGCCTTTTATCTTAAGGTCACTGGTTCAAATCCAGACTACGCTGCCAGAAAATGAAAGTTATTCTTGCATCGGAGTCTAGTAGCCTCAAATGACAGATAATGTCATATCTGGTACAGCCTGAAAGCAGAACAGAACTAAATGTTTTAGTATTCCTTCCTCCCCTTGAATAATCTGAAATCAACTAGGCTATTCCTTATAAGGTTGATCTCAAGGGAATAAAATATAGAGACAAACAAGCATAAAAGATTAAGAGAATTGGGTATGTATTTAATTATAAATGTTAAATAAATGGCTCAAGGCTTAATAATGTGGACTTGACTTTAAATTTAGCCATACTGGTGAGATGAACTATTGAAAGAGAAGAAAAAGCACGTATCTACAAGTGATAACAGGAAAAGAATGTACTGCTAAATAAGTTTTAGTGATTCCATATCTTGAATTTTAATAATCTTCACTTAATCCTATAAATACTACAAAACTTAAAGACCTCATTTATGTTAAGATGTAAAAAAAAAAAAGTGAGGAGGTGCAGGAAGAGTTATCCACTGAGCTGGAAATGAAGAAACCTGGATTCTAGTCTGCTATGGTTTAGCTAGCTGGAAACTGATCTCATCCTTAAGAAACTTGGAATGAGGTGAAGGGGAAAGGGGGTGACAAGCACATAAATAAACACAATTTGAAAACTGATATAATACAAAGGTGTAATGTAAACAAAGGAAGGAGCTAATAACACAAATTCATCCTAGGGTATCAATAGCAATGAAATCTGAGCCACATCTTAAAGCTGTAAGATTTCAAAAAGCAGAGGCATGGATACAAAGAAAAATATCTAGCAACAGCTTCTCTGCACTCTCTCCCTAGCACCCATTCCCATGGTTAACAAATCTTTTTGCTGATGGTTCCTCAATTTATCCCTCCAGCCTCAACATGCTTCATTATCTCAAAATTAACTTGTCCAAAATGGAACTCTTTTATCCTCAAAGCTGGTTCTCCCCTAGTCTTTTGGCTCAACCTCCAAAATATACCTCATTTTTTTCCCATTTTTCTGCAACTCCACTGCTATTACCTGGACCCATTATATCAAGCAACTTCTAAGGTAAGAATCTCCACAGTGATCTCTCCACTTCTGTTTTTGGCCCCTCCAGTCCATTTCCCATGTAGCAGCCAGTTATCTTATAAACATAAATTGGATCCCATCACTCCGCTACTTAAAACCAATTAATGGCATATGCACTCAGAATAAAATCCACCATCCTCCACCATGCCTACTGAGGCCCAGCAGGATTTGGACCCTGTGTACCTCTCCAACATCAACTCACAACACCTCCCATTCATCTTGCTCAGGCAAACTGGCCTTCTGTCAGTTCCTGAAACATGTCGATCTCTTTCTACCAGCAAGTGTTATTATTTACAAAGTATAAAATTAAGAGGCCTGGGGTGGGCTGGGGCTATAGATTATGTTTCAAAACAAACACATGCAAAAAATATTTCATAGCTTACATGCTTAGAAAAACATCCAAATACATATAGCTGAAAGACAGAAGTAACTGTATACAGGCACATTTATACCAGGCTCCTTTTGTCATTCATAGCAAATTTGGCATCAATGATTTTATTAGATTTTCATTTCTCACTAAACAATTTTTCCTGCTTTCCTAGAAATCTTATTGGCTTCCTTTGTATAAGAAGAGGAACTCTCCCTCTCTATTCTTTAAGATGAAACATCTAGAATATGAATCAGAAAGCAAAAGACAGGAGAGTTGTAGAGACCAGTGAGATATCAATGCATTGCATGTATGAGGTAATCGACAGTAGTTTTCCTTAATCTAAGTGCTATGGAACAGTGACTACTAAAGGTTTTTTCCAAGTCTTCCCTCCTCTGAGTGGGAGTTTATATAGTACTTATCCTATTTTTTCTTCATCATTGAATATTAGGTGTGCTAGGCATCAATAATTTCTCTTTTAGTCACACATTGCTGGACCATGAAGAGTCACATCTGGACCTGATGGAGAAATCTATATACTTTCCAGAAGTCCTGGATTAGTAGCTGAGTATATTAAGTGGATGAAATTCTGGGTTACAAATCCCCTTGAGGAGAAACTGAACATTTCATATCAACATAAGCACTTTTCATTTGTGCATGGGGGAAAGGGTATTTATGATGTTAGAAAGACAAATGTGGTGCCCTACCACAGATACTGTTAGTTGTTCTACTCCCCTTTACCTGCTGGCAATACACACACACACACACACACACACACACGCTTTTTTTGTTTAAATGTTTGCCCCTCTTTCATGTGATTCAAGGAAGCACAGCCCTACCCTCAGTAGAGATAATCGTAAGTCTAATCTAACAATTTTAGTTCCTTTCCCTTTGCCACTGTTTACATGAGAGCAAATAATAAATTCTGTCCAATACCATGAGAAGGAAGTCTGTTGGGGGAAAAGTGGGGCCGTGCCTGGGGAAAGATTTTTTTACCAAGTGAAAAGAGACATCCATCCCTCTTCTTCCACTGAATGCCATCAACTCGAAGTTGCTCCATCTGCATGAGATGTCTGGCCCCTCAGCAGCCACATTGTGGCCATGAACTGAGTTAACGTATGGATAAACTGCTATATGGAGAACAGCACAGTTGAAATAAAGAACCTGATGAGCCAATGACTCAGTTGACTGGACTATTCTTGTGTTCGGAGTTTTTGACATGTGATCTTACATTTTCCTTACTGTTTACGCCATTTTATTTTGGGTTTTTGTTACTTATAGCTGAAAACATCTTAACTAATAAGAGATAGAATCTATTCCAGAACCTTTTAGTTGCCCCATGAATATCTATCCCTGCACATGCCACTCCCCCTCCCCAATACCCTGTCTTCCTAGTTAACAGAAATCTGATTTTGTCTGGGGGGAATATGTACCCAGCCCTAGGCAATGGATTTAGATATTAACCTAAGCTGATTGTGACAATCCTGTTTCCCAGTTTTCCAGTAGTCCTAGCAACTGTCTCAGTTTAGCTAATAAAACAAGATAAAGTCAGAGGATTAGTTTTTGGGAACACTTTTGCTTTCCTGATATATGGTCCAGTGGAGGCAAGTGCTGATCCTTTCCCCATTTTTCCTTACTCCAATGCAGATAGCAGCAGCCATTTTGTAACCATGAGGGAAAAGCCAAAAGTATCACAAAGGTGTCAACCTTGACACCATTCAACTACTGAATGAACACCAGAAAACACCTACCATCTTTATAAAAAACCAAATCTCTATTTGTTTAAGTTGTTGGGTAATTTTTACTTAAAGCTAAATCCATTTCTAAAATTTGTGACCAAGTCAACAACAAGGACTAAATATCTATCAGATAGTAATATCAGATGATTCATTCCTCTGTTCCAACTGAACTTTATCTCAGTGTAAAAGCACTTTAATCTATATTATAACATTTGATGCTCAAAATAATCCTGCTTATGTTTAGGGTAAGTTTTGTTATTTCTATTTTCTAATAAGGGAACCAAGGTACAGAGAAATTTACTTTCCCAAGGCACAATTCAAGAAAAAGTTGAAGACAAAGTCAAAATCATTTCCATTAACACCATTCAAAATCATGTCCATTAACACCAATCCTTCTTAGTAATCTCTAAGAAATAACATTTTTCCCACATTGGTTTTAGTTCTTTTCTTTAAGAGCGAACATTTTTTTCTTACCATGTGAACCAACTACAAACTAATCTTTTTTGAAAGAAAATATAACAAATTTTGCTCTTTACCTGATAAATATAATTCTAAGATTTTTTTCACTTACACTTGATAACTAATTACCAATTTACATCATTTAAAAAAGTTTATTATAGAACAACTTGAATCAGGTTGGAAAATGAGACACATCATATTGCCTCTGTGTGAGCTATATAGATTTTAAAAAAATTAACAGGCTAGATTACTTGGGAGCGAAGTAGCAAATATAAATGTTACTATTAATTTAACTCATCTTCAAAAACAGCTTTGATTGATGCTAATCAGCAAGGCATATAACAACAGATGCTAAAGTAAAGGTGTTTTATTAAATATTGTAGTGTTTAAAAAGTGGCTTTTTGCAAGAGGGCTCTATTTTAGCATGGTAATAAGGCTATTTATACCTAACCAAAAACAAAGAAGCTACAGAATTCATTATGTTCACACACTAAAGTGAAATTGTTCAAAAGATTTATGCTGTTAATCATATTTCTTCTTGTTTGTAGATATTAATCCATATCACTGTGAACAAAACATTATGAAAGAGCAATCTATAAAGTCATAAATTTAAGATAATGAAGATGTCCAATAAGTTCTATCTAAAATCCATTTGCAAAATAGTACTTTCTCTTCAGTTTAAAATACTGTTCTGATTAAACCGTACAGGAAAAAACTCATGTGCAAATACAGTCTATCTGATCCTAAAAGTAATCACAATAACTTCCTGTTTGGGAGGTCTAAGCTGTGAACACACAATAGTAAAGTTACAATGTTGGTTATAAGTAAAACTTTGAGTACTTTATGAAGAAATTTTAGTATGCGGCATATACAAGTGCAATTTATATTTCTAAAGTCTTTTAACAACAATGAAATGATTTTTAAATGATTTATATTCCTATTGTATTTTAAAGAAGATATGAATTTTAAAACTAAGTTTTGAATACCTATTACCCTGTGCCTTAGGCAGTAGGTCAGGCATTTTATTTTATCTCATTTTATCCTCATAAGACCTGACGCTGTGAATCATAATACCTAACAATGCTTTGTTACAGATAAGAGAATAGGTTCAGAGAGGCTGAGATTTTACAATACTTGAAAAGGCCCCTATCACAATTAAGTTAAAAAATTATTTAACATATGTGTTCTTTGTCTCTTTACTTAAAAGTTATGCTGCTAACTGGGCCTAACTGTTCAAAAAGGGACAAAAAGCAATTGTTACAATGAGTACTTTTTTATATACAGAAATAAATTATTTAAAAGATAAGATTGCTTAAATGAACACCGGTTTACCTTGAACACGAGAAATGATGAACAGATAGGCTCCCAATAATCTGATATAAATATATAGCTGAGTCATTGTTCGATTCTAATGTTTCCTGTACACTGTCACCTTAAATAACTGGTCTTGTTATATCATTAATTTAAAAATGACTTTTATTCAATGAGATTTTCTTGTAAAAGGTCTCAATCACTTGACAATGACTTCAACTTCCACTTGTCTCTCCTGGTTCCTGAAAAATAAAAATATGAAGAAGGTAATATGACTGAATTCTAAAGAGTTTTCAAAACCAATCCCAGATAGAACTTTAAACAATGAAATATATTTTTAAAGATTAAAGCTATCTTTGTTTAAAAAGAAAGGCATTGTAATGCAAAAGCTTAAATAATTTAGTAATAGGTTATCACCTCTCCTGACTTTAGATTAACCATATGTAGTAAAACAATTTAAGTACACTAGATAATCTCAATAGTCTCTTCTGGCTGCTCTAAAGTAATTATTTTGTTACTACCAAAAAAAATTTCTAAATATATTAAGAATAAAACAGGAAAAGTTGAATTTAAAATACTATTCATTAATAATCTTTCAAATCTTAGCAGATATGATAAAAATATCTTAAATCTTTCTAATAATTTATTCTATAGATAGAAGAGAAAACCTATCTAGAAAATCACACATTTTAAATGTGCCATGTTCTTCATCATTAAAGCAAAACTAATAGGAATATATCTTAAAATTATTTTCCTAAAATACTGCAAAGATGACTTTATTAGGATAAAATTGAGCTTTTAATATGGATAATGTGAAACATAACCTTTAAAAATAAAGTTTAGCAATTATAAAATAGTTAAATAGATAACAGGAAAAAAAGGCTAGTTTGTATAAAGGTGAATATAATTCTGTTTTCCCCCATTCTGTTGGTTCAGGCAAATTGATTTTATTGACTTCAGCCTGAATTATTCCTAAATGAAAAAGATTTTATTTATTTATGATGCAATTACCCCGACATAATATCTATCATAAGTAACCTGAGCTTTCTATTTTATCTACCTAAGAATTTTCTACTTTAATTAGCACTCCAAAGTTATTTAACAGTATTTAGAAAATAAGGCTTATAAGTAAGATGTCATTTATATTGTACATTTTATATATGGCTTAGTTCTAAAATCTCTGCAATTTCTCCCTTCTCTACTATAAAATTAATGTGCTTCTCATCTATATATTGCTGAGAGAGTAAGATGTAAAGTCTAAAATATTACAGAATGACATCTGTAATGTGACAACAGTATTTCTTGGGAAAACTTATTATACAATATGGTTCTAGAGATACTTGTTCCAGGTTTCAAACTCAAAAGAAGTTTCCAATATTTTTCCAACCCTGATCTCTGTCTCTATTTCTATTTGGCTATTAAATATCTCTAAGAGGATTATACTCCACCTGTCTAAATCATCTCTAGCTTTTCTTCTTACTTCTCTAGACTAGACCTGCTTTCTCCTCCTCCACTTGCTACCACAGTGAAACGTGGTGCTGTCTAGTCACCCATACCAAAAACCCTGGCATCATTTCTGCCTCCTTTACTAGCTCCAGCTCTCACCTCCTCAAAGCTTTCCTCTATTTATTCATTCACTCATTCATTCACCAACAGCAGTTTTTGAGTACATGTTATATATAAGTAAGTGTAAGGTACTAGGAAAAACAAATAGGAGCATGACAGTTTCTGCTTCAAGGAGCTCATAGTTTTGAACAGGAAACTGATTGCTATGATTGGTTCTATCTTTCAGTGTCAGTTTCTTCACCAATTTATTTAAAGCTAATATGCTGTCTTGTCTCATTGGAGGTAAAACCAAGGTATCATGCAGGGTGGTCGAAAGACTCTCAGCACCTGCCACACTCACAATCTCTTTCAAGCGGAAGGGATTATGTGTGATTCCTTCTACAGAAACATCTGTGACTCTGCTACCCTGGGCACAGTTCAATTCCTGGATCTACCTTAAATAGGTAACCTAATCTTTCTGGGTAAGTTTCCCTATCTGTGAAACTAGAATTATATTACTAACTCATAATTCTTTTGAGAACTAAATGAGATAATAACACATATTCACCTCTATGCACCAGCACCATTATAAATGCTTGAATATATTAATATTAATTTATCAAATCATCACTACTTTATAAGAGAGGTACAACTATTTTAATTTTACAGATGAGGAAATCGAGGCAAGTAAAGTTTAAGAAAGATCACACAGCTGGGAAGTGTAGAACTATAATTCTCATCAAGGACATATGCTTCCACAGTCCAGATCTTAACTGCTACCCTATACTCCCCTTCTGAATATTTTATGTATATTATATAATGTAAACTATACATTATAAAATATTTTGGAGAGCCTGCTACAGAGTAGGTGCCCAATATATGTTTCCTCATCTCATACATGTTTATTACACACTTGCCAACCAGGCACAGGAAGTTAACAGGTGCTTATCCATGAAGATCCCATCTTCAAGAAATTTTTATAGACTAAAAAATCCTACAATAACTTATATGGAGAACAGCTACCAGCCAATGAAAGGCTAAAGGTAAAATGGTTTCAAATGCCTCATTGTAATCTAACAATGGAAATCCCTAATCTTTTAAAGAAAAATGTTGAGTTTCAGCTGATTACAAACTCACTATGCTATGACAATTGCTAAGACATGAAGGCAATCTTATCAAGTATTGATTGAAGCACACTGCTATAATCAAAGAGGGTAAGTAACCATGTTCATTCCACCTAGTCAGGCCCCTTAAACACTTTAGAGAAGAATGACAGGAATGCAAAGGCTAGAAAATTGACTACACTTGAGACAATTAAAAGAACTGGGGGTCTTTGCTCACAGAGTAGCAAAGGAAAAAATGTGTGAATGTACCTTTGTCAAGGACACAACAGGCATGATGGAAACAAACTAATTAAAAGACCAGATTCCTTCCAACTCTGAAGTCCTTCATGAACGGTGTTCTTGCTATTGAATATTTACTAAATATTTATTAAGTGCCTATTATATGCATGATTCTATATTAGACACAAGAAAACAGTGATGAGAGCAAAAAGACCCAGCTTTCATGGAGTTCACAGTCATTAAACAAGACAATTGAGATGTTCAGATATCGAACCAGACAATACAAATGATACTCATAACTTGTGGAATATGCAAAGAAAGAAAAGTACTATGTCCTGGAGGGACATGGGCTAGTGATCTAATTTAAACTAGATGGAGAGGTCAAGGGAGCAATGATGAAAAGTGGCATTTAAGTTGAGATCTGAAGAATAAAAGAATTAGCCAGATAAAGAAATGGGGAAGCAGTTTAGGAATAAGGCACAGTCTGTGCAAAGATCCTGAGGCACAGAAGAGCAAAGTAAGTACAATGTTTCTGAAATGTTGAGAATAAGAGGTAGTGTGGTGGGAGGGAAGGTTGAAGAGACAAAAGGCAAGGACCAAGTCAAGCAAGATCATATGAAGGAGTTGCAATTTAAATGGGATGGGAAGGCAATTATCTGGTTTCTATGTAATAGGCTGGAGAGAACAAAAGCAGAAGCAAGTAGACCAGTAAGAAGGATATTGCAGCAATCTAGGAGAAGGATAATGGCAGTTAAGATTAGGGTGGTAGTGGTACATGGATGAATTCAAGATACAGTTCACAAATAGACTCAATAGGACTTGGTAATGGGTTAGATGAGGGGAAGTAAGGAGTCAAAGAAGAGTCCTACATTTCTGGCATGAGCGATTACTCAAGTGGGGGCAAGTGGATTTTTAAAGAATGAGGAGAAGAGATCAAGTGTTCAATTTTAGACATTTGAGATTACTCGAAGGGAATTTCTAATGAGTATTTGGTTCTGAAGCTTAAAGGAAATATCTGGGATTGAAGATATAAATGTGTTGACAGCATAGATATATTTAAAGCTATGGCTCTGTATGAGACGGCCTTCTAAGAATGAAAAGAGGGCTCCCAAACACCAATGTTCATTTAAAAGTTGGATTAATGAAAACATTAATACCTCATATATTTATGGTCCAGGATCCGTTATGAATAATATTAATGTAGTTTATATTTCAGGTGTGGTATCACTGTTCACAAAAGATATTTTCCTCACAGTTAAAAAAATCTACTAAAAGATCATTGCCTGATCTAAAATATGTTCACAAGTGCTCTCAATACTACATTCAAAAAGTAGAGCCTAATTCTTTCCCTTGAATTCCCACTTCTAACAAATAAGATGGAAACAATAGAGTGTGACTTACATGCTGTAAGGGCACTAAAGCAGCCTTACAGAGAGGCCCATGTGGCAAGGAATCCAGGCCTCCTGCCAGCAGCCATGTGAGTTAGCCACCTTGGACATGGATCTGTCAGCCCCAAGGAAGCTTTCAGGGTGACTAGCTTCATAGACATCTTAACCACAATTCACTATCATCCTAAACTAGAACCATCCAGCTAAGCCCCTGGTGGATTCCTGACCCTCAGAAAATGTATAGGATAATAAATGTTGGTTGTTTTAAGCTGCTAAATCTGTTGGGCTCCAATAGATAGCATTCATTGCTATAATACAGTCATTATGAGAAATTTGCTGAAATAATAACTCTGAGTTACTGCACAATCAAAGACAGAAGTCTGGAAAGCACAGTTAAGAAAACTAAAAGGACTAACTGGATAATATATATAACTGACATCTTTCTTTCAAAAGACTAACCAAAAGTGTGCTCTTTGTTTTTAAATTATATCAACCAGTAAGGCTCACTTCTTTTGGGGGGAAAACTGCCCCTAGTTCTACACTATATACTGTAACTTTGCCCTTTTAAACTATGGATTCCATAAAGATGACATTAGTTTTGAATTCTAGGTAAAGGCACTTTTCATATAATATTAAAATAAGAGAGTGAATTCTGATGTCAGCCTATTGATTTTGCGGGGGTTAGGAGCTGAGTGTCCTCAGAATGTGCCACCCTGGCATGCAGATTACTTAGAGTTAAAAACAATTAATGCCCAACAAACTCAAGAGGTTTTCTTTTGTTGTTGTTTTTATCTCCCTAAAGAGGTTCATATAGAAAAACATGCTTCAGGAAGGGAATCTTAGGATATTCACCTTAGCACATAAAACTTAAATGTGGCAGAGAGGATCCGAGCAAAAATCTGTTCACTGGATTCTCCTTTTGTGTCTCACTGTTTCTGGGTGGCCCTGCAAAAATTTGTTTACCAAATGTTTACTCTTTGTCATCTACTACGAGTTGCCTACCTCTTTGTCCCTCTTTCATCTCTCTGTGAATTGCCTACCTCCCCTTCCTTAGTCTAAAATGACATATATATATCTGATTTTGCCTCACTGCCTTCAGAATTTTCATGTCTACCTGAATTCCCCTATGCACGAATTAAAATTTGACTTTCTCCTGTTAATAAGCTGTATGTCTTCTGAATTATTGACCAATCAGAAGAACTAAATAGGTAAGGGGAATGCTTCCCGGTCCTGACAGTTTCAAATATCAGCTCTGGTATATTTCTTTGCTATGTAATTTTGGGGAAATTTACTCAAGTTATCTGGGTCTCAGTTTCCTTAGCCATAAAATGGGTATAATGTTACTAACCCAACTGAGTTAGTATTTTGCACCTTGATATTAAATATTCAATAAATAATAGATCAGTTTTATTACTGATTGTTAATAATATAAATGCTGATGACTTTCCATGTATTTGTTCCATAATAGTAACTGTTTCTATAATTATGATATAGCAAAATAGTAACCATTCTTGAAACTATTTCATAATTCTAACATCTGAAAATAAAATATTTTTTTAATCCTAGAATAATTTATCAGAATTTTTATGTTAAAATTAAAATTATCTAATCTTGCAATGTTAAGAACATAAGGAAATACAGACATTTGAAATACTGCATAATCAAAATTTTAAAATGATGCTGGCATTTAAAAGTTATTATTAAATAGTTCAAATAGGCATCTAAATAAAGTTCCTTCACAATAAACACAGATTGGTGTAGTTTCCTCTTCAGGAAAATAATATTAAGGCAAAGTTACTCAATAAAGTATAAATAATTTCTTTTTAAACAAAAAAAAAATACAGCTTTGTAAACAGTAAGAAGACTGAACCAATAGTTCAATCAGAATTTAAAAAAAAAAAACAGGAAAAGGCTGAAGTCAGCTGAAAAAACAGAATAAAGTCATTCTTTCCTCTTCCTGTTAAGCCCCCCCACCCTTAATTTTTTATTTTCTATTAGTGAAGTTCGGGAATTTTCAACAAGCTGGCCTGCCGCCAATTCCATCAAGCAATAAGGAGAAGACCCCCTACCCCCTCCACCCTGCTCCAAAGGTCCTTTCCCCTAGGCAGCTCCAGGCGCCGGGTCTGACGAGCTTTCTGAGAAAGCCTAGACTCACAGCAGACTTTCTGGCTCCACAGCCATTGTTTGCACGGCTGCTTTGCTCCTTATCCAGGGCTTAGATTAGCATAAGAATATTGTCTTTTCCCTTAACAAGCAACTCATCCATTCCTTCCCCATTTCTAACCTCCACCCCCATCAATTCCTAAACTAATACATACACATATGACTGGAGCGACACTACTCATGGTTATTTTTATGTGAATGTAAAAAACAATCTCACCCCAATCTAAACATAAACCCTTAAGAAAACAACATGCTTAAATAGTTATGTGACCATATCTGTGGTAATAAACAGGAATCTCACCAAAAAGCCTGCCTTGGAATCAATGTTGTGAGAACTTATGATGGGTAAGACATTCATAATGAGGTCGTTGGAAAGTCTGAAAAGGAGCAATAAGAACCAACTATCTAGCTAAATTCTATAGCAGGGTTGGGTAAGTTCTACTTTATAAAGACATTTCTAACTGCCACATCTTCATCACCTAGAAGTCACTTATTTCATCATCACCCCTGATATTACTTTCCAACTACACTTTACCTGTCCCCAGCACTCAATTATTTACTCAAAACAAATTTAATACATTTGGTATTTCTGCTTAATCATCCCCTCTTTATTCAAAACCTTTCACTTTTCTTCTATGCCAAGAGACTAT
Organism: Pteropus alecto; assembly: GCF_000325575.1. NCBI lineage: Eukaryota > Metazoa > Chordata > Mammalia > Chiroptera > Pteropodidae > Pteropus > Pteropus alecto. Next base: position 525,084 of record NW_006438113.1, read on the forward strand.
TAGCCCTAACACAAGTATAAATTCTTCTGTGGATAAAAAAAGGGGTTCTATGGAAAATTAACCTCACAGGGTGATCTGATCATAAATTCCTAACTGGGCAGGTCACAGTGGGTAGTCACACTCCAGGCCTGTGAAAGGTTTTAAGCCAGCCCTGTCTATTGTCTCTGTGCATCTAGGTTAGTCAGACATGAGCAATGGGGGAACAAAGGAATGAAGGCTCAGACCAGAGACAGCCCAAAGAACACCCCATTTGTAGTTAAAGAATCACTCCTGCATCCTGAGAGAAAAAGGACTCTGGAGGACCATAAACTTGTAGTTGGTTTAGTCCAGCCACAGAAATTTGTGCAGAAGGTACTACCCTAACCTGCCCATAACCTCAGCCACATTATACCATCATTGTAAGACCATGCCTGTGCCCAGAAGTTCACGAATCTAATTATAACAGACTGAATGTTGGGTAAGCACATGCAAGGGAGTTATATAATAACCAAATGTCAATCAAAATGACCTCGTATGCCAATCTCCTAGGAACACCTTTGTAATGACCCATCACGGCCCTAATATAGTACAGACCTTCCCACTTCTGGGTTGTTAAGCCGCCTTCTCTGAAAATCTGCTCCTCCTTTAGAGCGGGTTTTTATCTTTTATCTTTTATCTTTTCACCTCCCAAATTCCACAGGGCTACAGCCTTCCTTAGTATGGCTCATCTCCTTCTAAAATATACTTTTAATAAGTCTGACTCCTTCTAAACTTCGCTGTGCTGGAATTATCTCTGCATTAGCGAAAAGAACCGAGAATCTCCTGTGTTAACCAGGGCAGCACCAGAGTTGTTCAGGTCATCCTGTACCCTGTACGGTAACACCACCTTTGAAATAAGCCTTAACCACCTTTAGGAAAGCACATAATCTTGCTAACTATCCTGTAATCCAGTTCCTGCCTTGCTTTCGCCCACCTTCATGTAATCTTCTTTACAATCCCTACAAAACTGTTATTGTCCAGAGCATCTGAGATCTTGTCATCCCCCACTCCCATACATTGTCAGTTTGGCTCAAGTAAACTCTTATAAAAATTCTGTACAGGTTTGAATGCATCTTAACGTTAACTCTTTTTAAGACCGAGAGGAAAGACAAACTAGTATGGCATTATATATACATGATGCATTTATAGATTTTATATTCTTCACTAGGGGTCTCAATATTAGATGCACAATAAATACTTCTTGGTTTATGAAGTAGTTTAAAAAACATGAGATAATCTATTTTCAAAAAACCATTCACCTTTGTACTACAAATTCCCTAAACTGGTTTCTCTAAAGCTTTTTAAATTATATTAAACGAACAAACAAAAAATACCTTACAGATAATTAGAACTAGATGATGCTAATAAAGCAAATTTTGGCACATCTGTGCTCAGAAGAGATTCTTAATGCCAGCTGTTAATTGAGGGGCTCTGGGTGTTATTCTTCTGTCTCTCCTCTGGAATAAGCACAGATGACCAAAAAAAAAAACCCAGGTAAAGTCAATCAATGGTTGCAGAAATGCCTGGGAGGGAAGAGAGCTTGGTCACCCTTACAGGTGTACTATGGGTAATGGTGAACAATACTGTCTGTGTTTCTGCACAGTATTTTTATAGAGATAAAAACAGGATAATGTAGTAGTGAAGAGTTCTGGGTCTAGCATAAGACAGATCTAGGTCTTCTTGCAGATTAAATGAGAGGAACTCATATGTAGTATTTAATGGTAACTTTACATTAACACATCATCTTCATTATAACCATTAGTATGACCATTACAGTAAGTATAATTATTCCTACTTTTACAGTGAAAAAGACAGGCTCAGGGAGCAAAAAGTGACTCACCAAATTTCACACAGCTAGTAACTTGAAGGACAAACTAAAACCCAAGCCTTCTAATCCCAAGTGCAATGATTTATCCAGTAAGTACATGGATAAACACATCAAAAGTGAAACAGGAAGTTAATTTTTATTGAGCCATGTAAGATTTTATTTCATCTTCACAACTCTGAAGGAAAAAGTGAAGCTCAGCAAAGTTAAGAAACTTGCCCAAGTTCACATAACCAGTAAGTAGCAAGTCTGCTGTGGATAAAGCCTAAATTCCACTCACTACTGCATAGTCAGGAGCTGGCAGTTGATGAGAAAAAAAATAAAAAGTACTGTGCCCCTTAATATTATTATTATTGCTTTGTAACAAAAAAGCCCAAAACAACAAATTCACACTTCTATCTAAATACTCTGCTTTGTGATGTTGAACTGGGATATTGTTAATCCATCTTTCACTAGCTAGCTCCCTGATAGGTTCTGCCTATCTGGGAAACTACAAAAAGCTGGAGGAGGGGAGAAGAGACGTCTTCCTTCCTAATTTTGTTTGCTGTTCCTGTTAGTCACCTGAACGACACCCTTCGCCCTGGTAGCCGCAGTAGATTCCAGTTTCCAGCTTCCTTCCACACTCCCAGAACCAGCCTCCTGGCCCCCATTCAGACCCTGTGGTGCCTACACCTCAGGGTCTGAGTACCAGCTCAAGATCCCTGCTCTGAGCTCAGTATGTGTCAGCAGTAGCTGGGTTCTGAGCTCCCCAAAGGATCCACAGGGGCACATTTTGCCCAAGCTTCTAGGTTCTATAACTTCGACTTCTTCAGGGTAGTAGGTGTTTCCCACAATTACTATTTCTGTTTAATCCCAGGGTTCCTTTAGTTTTTCAATTCCCTAATACCTATGTAGTCAATTATCTATATCAAATTCTCTGTTAAAACAACCAGTGTAGTTTCAGCTTTCCCCTGATTGATACAAACACTTTCAGACAAAAGATCTGAAATAGCAGCAGGTTGACTATATAAAATCACCACACACACTTTTTAATATATATTCACTTCACGAAAAAGAAACCAACAGTATGTCTAATATTTCCTAAGTTCTTATAAAGCATATTGTTTTAATACATATATATATTCAAAGAATATGCTAAGATATTTTGAATTTAGGAATGAATTCTAGACTTAGTACATTTCAACTTTTTCTCACCACAAATAATTTTAACTCATCAAAGTTAGAAATTTGTTCAAGATTGGTTGGACTTTCTATTCTAACCTACGTGACCCAAGTCGAAATGCTTGAAAGAGTACCAAAATTTGGAATTAGTAATTCTGAATAAAGTTGAATAACTTAAAAAAAAAAAAAACTGATAACAAATAATTTTTAAAATGGGGTTGATAATGTAGTTTTTTAAAAAACCCACAGACCAGTATAAGATTTACTTTTAAGACAGATCGAATAGTATAAAAATTGACTTAATGTGACCAGAAGCTATATAATTTATTCCTTCTGGTCTTTCTCTTCTCAACCTCCATATCTGCTGGGCCCGTAGTCTTTCCCATTTCAGTTTATAGTCTCTCTGCTCCTCTAGTTTCTCATGCCTAAAATCTTGGAGTCATTCTTGACTACTCTCTCCTTCCTTCGCATACTTCATATCCTTTCTGTCTGCAAATCCTGTTGGTTCTACCCTCAAAATATATCCAGAACCTAAGTACTTCGCACTACCTCCACCTATTACCTTTCTGGTCCAAGCCACTAACAGTTTTTGCCTGGATTACTGAAATAGCCTCCTAACTGGTCTCCCTGCTTCTACCCTTGTTCGCCTACAATATCATCTCAACACAGCAGCCAAAGTGATAATAAAAAGCATATTAGATTACATCACTCTTCTGTTCAAAATCCCCCAATGGCTCCCCAACTCACTCAAGAGTAAATCTGAGACCCACAAGCCTCCACCAACTCCTCCATTCCCGGCACACTGGCCTCCTTGCTCCTTGAACATGCCAGGGATGGCCCTGCTGTAGGACCTTTGCATTTCTGGTCCCTCTACCTATTAACACTCCTCCCCAAGACATCTGTATAACTTATACCATACTTCTTCTAAGTGCTAAACCCAAATATCCCTTTATTTCCAGTGTTCCCACTCACCCTACTTAAAAATTCTAATACCATCCTCATCCCTAGCACTTCTCTCCTCTGATATTTTTTTTCCTCTTTAGCACTTGTCATGCTGTAATTTGATATATAATTTACTATTTATTTTGTTTACTGCCGGCTACCTGCTCCAGAATGTATGTTCCATAAGCGCAGGGGTGTAGTCTATCTTTTTTGCTCTGTATTTCTATCACGTAGAACGGGGCTTAGTACATAACTGGTACTAAATAAATATTTGCTGAAGGAATTACTGAATATAGCAGAAGGAATTAAAACGTTATACCAATTCTTTTTGCTTTCATATACAAACAAGTCTTTCCCAAAAGGGCTGTGCTGTGGATAAACTATTCCATTTCCTTATCTCAACACAACTGAAATGATACAAAAACCACACCACTTCCTTTTGCTCACTTGGAACCCTGACTTGTATCAAGATCCAGTGAAAAAAATTTTCCACTATTTTCACTGCATATACTCAGGCCTGAGATATAAATTCAAAAGACTTGTGTAAGTAAACATCACTTCCCAAGTGATGCTTAAGGAAAACAATGGCTTATACTAGTTATAGCAAGCTAAATAATTATAGAAATAATCATAGACAAAAGGAAAATGCAGTCCTTTAGTACAATGTGGTCTGAGAAAAGGAACTTCAAAGTACCATCTAAATTCAACTGCAATCTTTTACTAAATAGACACAAGGTTCAAAGGTAATATTTACATGTAAATTATAAGTCACCAAAGGCCTGAATAAGATCAGAGGGTGTTAAAATCAGATGTTAACAATTCTTCCACAAACTATAGGAAACTAAATTTTGCAAGCCTGCAGATCTAAGAAAGAATATCCTTAAGATTACAAATTTCTGTTTACAAACATGAAGCACTTGGAAATCCAGGAAGAGTATTCCCCCTTGTGGATGAAATATTTAGATTTTATTTTCTTTGTCAGAACATTTCTTCAGGTTAAAATTTGCTAGGTTAGAGTGTTTTCATGAAGAAGTTTTGTGTCATAGGAGGGACTTGACATTCACTTGTCAAATATATACAGCACTGCTATGCATATTAATAATTCTCTATAGATGTATAAAAATTGTATCCTTCTATGTGTGTATTTTTATCATTTGCTTATTTTTCAGTCAACATTGTTAGTAATTTCCAAGATACATACATATAGTTCCCTATAATTCATTTTAATTGTTAGTGTTCTATCCTAAAAACATCTTAAGCTGTATTTATCCATTCTCCTGTTGATGGACATTTTAGGTTGTTTTCATATTTTGGTATTTTAAGTAATGCTGCAAAAAAGTACTGTGTTTGGGCAAATACACTGACATAAAAATAATTTTTAAAGATTCCTGAAGGACACAAGAATAAACTTTAAAATATGTTAAGATATATTTACTGCATTGTGTACAGAAAGCCTCAATATCATATATGTCGATTCTTCCTAAGATAATTAAAAATTTACTGACACTATTACATTAAAGTTCCCTTCTATTCTTAGTTTGCTAAGTTTTCAACATAAATGGGGCTGAATTTCATCAAATGTTTTTTCACTATCTATTGATATGATCACAGTTATGATCCTCCTTCAATGTGTTAATGGATAAATAATAATCCATATTAAAAGCTTTCTTAAAGAGCAAATCATCTGTGGTAGTTTTCAAATATGTCCACAAATTCTTTCATATTCCCCTCTTCAAGAGGTAGAACATAATTACTTTGAGTGTGGGCTAGACTGACTCCCTTTTAACAAACAGAATAAAGTGAAAATGACAAAGTATGACTTCTGAGATTACACCTTAAAAGGCAATGTGGCTTTCTCCTTGCTCTCCTTCTTCTATCAATCATTCTAGAGAGAGCCAGTTGCCATAGTGTGAGAGCATTCAAAGAGTCTGTGAAGAGACCCATGGATGTGAAACTGAAGCCTCCTGCCAATAGCCACACAAGTGAGCCATTCTGGAAGTAGATCCTATCCCAGTCAAGTTTTCAGATGACTGCAGCCCCTGCCAACATCTTAACTACAATCTCATGAGATATCCTGAGCCAAAACCACCCAGTATACTGTGCCTGAATTCTTGTACATTGAATTAAGTTTTTGTTGTTTCAAGTCACTAAGTTTTGGGATAAACTATTATACAGCAATGATAATTAACATGCTATCTTGGATTCCTGGGATGAATTCAAATTTGTCATTATTAAATAATAAATAATTTGTGTGGTGTCTGTTCCTAGTTCTTGGGAGAGAACCTCTAAATCCTTGGAATTTCTTGGGTAACAGGAGTATCTTTGTTTTTCAAGATCCTCATGGATCATACCTGAGCTTATGCTAATGGGTGACTCAGGATGGGAGCTGGTCACCAGAAATACCATGTGATTAGATGGCTAGAATTTTGAGCCAACCCAACCTCCAGGGAGAGGATTGCACTGAAGACTGAATTCTATCATATGGCCAATTTTTCAATCATGCCTACGCAATGAAACTACAATAAAAACTTTGTATATCACGCTTGGCTAAACTCCCTAGTTGGTGAAAATATCAATGTGCTGGCAGGATGACAAACCTTGATTCCCAGGGAGATGGTATGGAAGCTCCACCTTTGAAACTCTCTCAAACCTCACTCTATATATCTCTTTCATTTGGCTGGTCTCAATCTGTATCATCTATAATGAAACTATCATCATACCTATACCACTTTCTTGAGTCTTGTGAGTCATTTTAGTGAACTGTCAAACCTTAGTGGGATTGGGATTGTAAGGAGTCCTGTTAGAAGTGTGAGTGGCCTGGGGACCCATAAACTTGTGACTGACGTCTGAAATGAGGGCAGTCTTGTTAGGGACTGTGACCTTAAACCTGTGGAATCTAATACTAATTCTGGATAAGCAGTGTCTTAATTGTACTGCAGTACTGTAGACATGATAATGTTTAAATACACTACTGGATTTCTTTTGCTAATATTTTGTTACGTTTTACTATCTATTCATAAGTAAGACTGGCCTATAATTTTTTCTCACATTATCCATGTCTGGCTTTGGTATCAAGGTTATCTAGCCACATATAATAAGTGGAGGAACGTTCCTTATTTTGCTATTCTCTGAAACAAGTCAGTAAATTTGGACATATCTATCATTTGAATAGTTTGGTAGAACTCACCTTTAAAATCAGATGGGCCAGGGATTAAACACGGCGGCGCGAGGGACGTACCCAGAACTCACCCCTTGAAACAATAAGCTGAACACCTAAGATTCAACAAAAAACACCCAAACTGCACACCAGCACGTCTGAGTGTGGGATCTGCACATAAGAGCTACCACAGGTCAGAACTCTGGGTGTCAGGCAGTGGACTGGGAGTAACAAAGAAGCTGCCTCTTGCAGCCGGAGCTCCCTGTAGGAGGAAGGAGAGGGAAGGAGCGGTGAGTTCCCTGAACAACCCTGCCTGAGAGTGCTGTGAGCTCCAGGAGGCCGGCGGCAGTGCCCAATCATCAGGACAGAAGGCAGAGAAACAGGGACGGCAGAAAAGCGGGGACAGCAAGAGAAACAACAGTTGATTTTTATCAGCTGCGGTTGCAAAACTGAGGCTGAGCTGCAGCCTCCAAACCTCAACCCAGAGGGCTCCTACCCCCATACCCTCCAAGACTAAACGCCGCAGAGCCCCAGGGGAATCTGAACAAATGCTACTGAAACTGTCACTGACACTGACAGGAACTGAAACAGAGGTCAGTGAGCATGATTAAATAACTATAAGGAAAAAAAAGGCATTATTAACACTTTATATAAAGCAGAGATCCAAGAGGCTTAGATGCCACCTACTGGAAACCAAAAGAAAAACATCTTATTTGCAACTGGCTAGGGACCGTTATGTAATAAATCTTCTTTCGGGGGGCGGGGGGGGAGCAAAACACACTTCCATTAATGCCCAGGCGGAGAAATAGTCCAGTAAACATCATGAACAACCAAAGTGACAAGGCATCTCAGAAAGAAAGAGAAAAATATCCAGAAAATAAGCTTACAGACAGAGAAATATGCAACTTAAATGACAGAATATTCAGGATGGTACTTCTGAAAAAACTCAGTGGGTTCCCAAATGAGTCATACCAACAATTTCAGGAATTGAAAAAACAGCTTAATCAGCAGAATGAGTTCTTTAGCAAGGAGACTGAAACCTTCAAAAAGAACTGAATAGAACTTCTGATGATAAAGAACACACTGCAAGAGCTGAAAAATGAAATAGCAAGCTTGGGAAATAGAGTCAACCAAATAGAGGAAAGGATAAGTGATATGGAAGACAGAAATCTAGAAATAAATCAGAAGGAAGAAGAGAGAAACCAAAGAATGAAAAATAATGAAAGAGAAATACAAGAACTACCTGATACCATCAGGAGAGGAAGAAATATAAGAATAATGGGAATAGTCGAAGGGAGGAAAAGGAACAGGGATTAGAAAGCATGTTCAGACAAAGAGTGGACGAGAATTTCCCAAATCTACTCTGAGCTGGAGCTTGGAATCCAAGAAGTCAATAGCACATCCAATTATCTCAACCAAAAAAGGCCTTCACTAAGACACATCGTATTAAAATTATCAAAAATCAATGACAAAGACAGAATTCTCAAGGCAGCCAGGGAAAAGAACACGATAACCTAAAAAGGAAAACCCATTAGATTATGGTCAGACTTCTCAGCACAAATCTTACAAGCTAGAAAGGAGTGGAATCAAATATT